>NC_133356.1:19705575-20038909 GCF_030506205.2 Paramisgurnus dabryanus
TCATACGAAGTTAATTGTGCAAAATCGTACGATACTCATGAAAACAACAACAACAAAACCGAACCCCTAAACCCGCACCTAACCCCAACGTAAAATTAGTAAATCATTTTAAATCATTTTCAGTTTTTTAATGAATTGGGTAAGTCCATAATCTAGTTGATAATCACGGTATTATAGATTAACATAAAACCTCATCAGGGACACTATTTCATGCAAATGTTTTCTCTTAATTGACGAGATAATGGCGGGGAAAGAGTTAATAGACAATTTTTTTTGTGGTCACCAGTACATCAGAATCTCAATACCCAAGATATGGTAAATGCTGCTGAGCTATATGATTTCTGAGACTGGACGTGAGAACGATTGTTTGAAAAACTCCAAAACTATTTATAGACACCACCTTAATTGATTATGAGCCCAATGGAGTCAATATCACAATCTCTGCCTGATATACAGTATATTATGTATAATCATTTAACACATTGTCTTGACTCTGGCTTGGGTTAGACTATTTTCAGACCTGTGAGATGTGAATCAATTCCAATTATTAGATCTGATATAAACCTTCTAAGACATAATGTTAAAGCCGCTCTAAGCATTCACGCATTTTAAGCCATACATTTTTTTTACACACAGCAAACATCTCTTCACTATCTGTTAGCTGCCTGTCCCCTGAACACACTGTAAAAAACGCGGTCTCTGTAGATAGCCCAGGCTCCACAAACGGCAACAAAAACAAATTGGCGCAGCCTACAACCACGAAACATAACAAACGTGTTCCAGCCAATAAACGTCAAATAGGATTTGGGGGGTTAGTGCGCGTGCATTTGAAGGGGGGTGTGAGGACTGGAGGAGAGAGAAGCGTAAAGAGGTCAGCTGGCTAGAGGAAAGCTCTCGTAGACGGCGACTACATTATACATTCTCTTGAATTGGGATATGACTGATATACGACTAAAGAGACGACGTTCCACTGAGCAAAGGGGAAAGCAGAAGGAACGTGCGAAGTCTCAAATTTACATCAGGAAAGCTTTTAAAGGTTGCGAGAACTCAGCGGGCAGAAGGGCTTCCAATCCGATTTTCAGGTTGCTCAGTGAGAGAGAGAGGGGAGAGGGAGGGGAAGCAGTTAGCTATGCTCCGTTTTGTTTGACAACACTTCGAACGTCAACAAGAAGTGACGTCACACAGTTTTGCTAAGAGCGCCTTTAATAAATGGAATGATGGTAAAGAAAGGAATGTTGTGATAATTCAGTACAATTCCCACTGATACTCTTGGCAGTGATGCTGTGTAAGTATGTGTGTTTGCAGTTCAGCCCTGGGGTCTACACTAAGATTAAGAAAGAGTGATTGTGTATGCATCCATGTGTGTGACAGGTCTCTCTTCCTCACTGACACTGCATGGTGACCCATAATAAAAGCACAATATTTAAGATTTGAACTTCACTGAGTACTGCCTGTCGAGGTGAATTCAAAATTTTCAAGAACACAAGGGACTTATAAGACAAGGTGGCATGACTCAGAGACTTTAACAATCACCCAACAGAAACATTCCAAAAGAAATCTCAAAAAAGCCTGTTAAAACTCATCCCGGACGACTTTCAAAGACATCGGCTCAATCTTTTGGAATCCTCTAAGAAAAGGATCTACTGCTGATAAGGGAATACAATAAGCTTCTTCAGTTATACACAGGCTTTAGATTGTCCAATGCTATGAGTGTTGAAATGAAAAACAGTGTTCTTAAAGTTATCCATTGAAGAGATATAATGGTACTTAAGGGACCTGATGCACAATATGAGGATGTGTTTTGTTGTGTTTCTGTCATGGTTTAATAAAAAATTCAAGAGCAGAAAATAAAAAAAGAGCAGATTTGTATGTTTCGTGTTATCAATAACACTTCAAGTTTATTGTGAAATCACAGGGAATGTGTGAAAGTAATAATGCTAAACAAGTTGTCTGGTTCGTTTGTTTCATATCAAAATCACAACATTATATGTTTGAACATCCACTTAATTTCAGTCTTTAAGAAGTTGCAGTTTTAATAGACAGCTAATAACTGAGATGTTTAAACAACAGTCTATGCATTGCCTCATTAAATATAATATTTTTTCATAGCAAACACAAACTTGTAACCAAAATGTGTACTTTATGCATCAAAGTGTTTTGATATGGCTGATATATTACTGAAATGATGGTAGGATACATTCATATACAAAGTAAGATCCTAAATCCCAAACTGACTCAATGTATAAATGATGGACTTGATTCGTTCCTGTTTCAAAAGTGATTATTAATCCATCACTATTCAGTATTTATGCAGCTAGTAAAAGCTACAAAAACACTTTTTTATTGACTACTAGTTCACATTGTACATGTAGTCACTGCTTATTTTGACCTGTTATTTGTATGAAGACCATTCCCTATAGCTGTAATTTTTCACAAACCATGCTTCTAATGGCAAATCCCAATCTTTACATTTCACATGTGCCACTCCTTTCTTCCAGTGCTTTACATTGTCTCATTTGAGACCCGGTTGCCAGAACATTTGAGGACTCAAAGTACACTTTACATGCGTGTAAAGCAGAGGTGTATACTAAAGTATTTTTTCTTTCTACATAAAAGTACATTTTCATGTATTCGTATTTAATTAGTGTTTTTCTTTGGAAAAAATACATTACAAAGCATATTATCATAATTTTTACTCCACTACATTTCATAATTTCAAGTTTTTGGTTTATAGTTAATATTTAAGTACGTTAAACATCTATTTTTTTACTTTTACTTAAGTAAAAATTACTTTTGTACTTTTATTCAAGAAAGTAAAAGTACACAATATTTATGTAATTAGGTATTAAATAAATTTTAATATGCAATATAAAAGGAATACACAGTATGATTCTATGCTTTAGAATGTAGTGAATTTTTTTTAGTAAAGTAAATTTTTTATCAAGACAAACACTCTGATAAAGCACAGATGCTTGGAAAATGTAACTAAAATGCTAAAGTAGTATACACCTCTAATGACTTAGCTAGGGATGCACCGATATAGCGGCCGATAATCGGTATCAGCAGATAATAGCAATTTTCCCAAGGTGTAGCGGAGGATTTTCTCGAATTTTAAAAAAAGAACCGCCTTCTCCAAATACTGCATTTCACAACACTCCTGATTGACAACTAGGAGGACCAATAGTCTTGATGATCCACCTGGAAAAAGAAAATACTCTGCAATACCTTTAATAAAACAGCAGATGACCATGTTAGATTAAATCTTAGCAATCAATAATGTATCAGAACTCATACTGTGTGATTATTTTGAATTAGGTGACTAGTGCTGCGTCCAAAACCGCCTGCTTCCATACTATATAGTAGGCGAAAAGCAGTAGGCAAGGCGAGTAGTATATCCAAACTCATAGTATTCCAAAAACAGTATACGAAAAGTACCCGGATGACCTACTACCTCTGGTTAGATTTTGCAGCGTGCATACGATGGACACTTCACTATCCCATGATGCCCTGGGAGCGGAGTTATGCAACGAAAAAGAAGAGGTGAAAGCGGCGATGTGGCTGTTTTTGCGATGGTATGACATGACGTGATGACGAGGTGTGTCAACACGGCAGATATAGTAAGTCCAAATCGCATTCATACTACCAGAATTCATACTTTACAGTACCTACTGTTTTAACGGTCAGTAAGTAGGTACTTCATCTCATTCAGTACGTACTGTACAGTATGCGGTTTCGGACACAGCCAATGACAACAGAACTGGCTGTGTCCGAAACAACACTCTGCACTTTTAGGATTTATGGTGTGATGATCTGTATAAGTAAACCAAAAGCAATGAATAAAAATATAATATCATTACTGCAATAAAAAAAAACATAGTACAAGATACAGCACATGGTGAGCCAATTTACTCAGATATCATTATCTATACAGAAAATTGAGGTTAAAGCAATTTTAGTTATTTTTCATCAGCACATAATGAATCTTAAGAATATGCTTCTTTATTTTCCAACTCTGATGATTCAAATAATGTTGCATCAATAAACATGAGATGCTAAAAGTTGTTTAAAAATTGAATGTGAATTAATAAGTAAAGGCGAGAGAATTGAATTAGAAGCTTCTGCTGCTTCCCAGCAGGAAGATGATTTGAATTGCATAGTAAGTTATCTCCTAATCAAACCGCTCAGCGCCAAATATTTGTCCGTCAGAGATCCAGAGAAACATATGTCCACCTGAAGGGGGAAGTGAATGATGTTTCTGATGATCATTAAATTGTTAAAGATTTATGCACATGAATGTACAACTTTAATGAGGGCAGGATAATGATTTATACAGTATGCGACAGCAGATATCTGGGTATTGATTTGTTACAATGGTCACACATTTAACTATTTTATGTTAATGTATAATGATGACATTCACCACTTTCACTATAAGGATATTCCCTTCTCTATTTTACTTTGAAGAACACCAAATGGTAAATACAGACCTAACAAGCTTTCGAAAATACAGATGAGAGGAAGCGTATAACTGGACCAAACCATTAGTCGGAGCACAATATTAACTATGCATCGCTTACTCTGTTAGACCCCAGTTATGCTCATTTAGAAATACCACAATGCCTGTTAAATACTCTTGGTGGTACTTCAGTTTTTCTGCTGTGCATGAGCAATGCGCTGAGTTGTGAAACATACAAATGAAAGGCAATTGAAATGTAAATTGTAAGCTGGGGTGCAATTGCGCTGCTAAGAACATAAAAGAAAAGAAAACCCAGACAGTCCTTCTCGAACACAAGGACTGTTTAGAGGCAGTGTGTTGCATCTTAGGTATTTATCACTATAAAAAGGTGCATTAGGCTCAAATTTGTCGTAACTTCATTTCGGAGTCCAACACGAACCAAATCTGGCAACACCATAGAGAAAACAGGGGGAGAGATTGCTTTTGGAGCAGCTTGCTAATCTATTTTTTGGCCTTTGGGCTGTCCCTTGAGGACTGTTGGATAAGATAAGGATGTAGACACCAGCATTCTGCTGATTTACGGGCAGCCAGCAGATGAATCCCTGCGGTAATGTCTGGGCTGGGGTCACCAGTGATAAACTGAAATTAACACCATTGAAGGACATTACATTTTTTTACAGGGTGAGTTTGGGCCATCGTGACTGAAAAACAAAAAATGTTCAACAAATAAAACATGTAAAGTTCCCTTTTGGAAGAGACTGTGAACATTTTAAAATATGGAAATGAAATGGACTCACAAATGCTTTGTATATTTTAACCTCTCTTAGGGGCGGTTTCTTGGATTTTAGTCCCCTACTAAAATGCATGTTTACTTCTTGCACTGATATTATCTTAAAATATATCAGTGCCATTGTTTTGTCTCAAGATGCACATCAGTAATGTTTTTGTAAGGTATGTTTGTAAAAACTACTTAAATAACGAAGGCCTAGTCATGTCTTAATCCCCTGTGTGGGAAACTGCCCCTTGTTGTGTTCTGTTTATTATTATTATTATTATTGCACAGTGTGTTATTCTAATATATAATTTTTAAATTACATAATCTGCAAAGCTTGATGCCTAACACCCCAATTAGACCACAAGGGACTAGCAGTAGTAAAGTGATGCAATCTATTTCAATTTAATGGATGCTTGGTGGCTTACAATGACACGAGCGAAAGTGACCTTTGGCGACCAGATGGGCGTGTCCAGTGATGCAGAAAAGTAAAAAAATGGCAACACACAGCTAGAAAGTCGCTAATGATTCGAAGGATTTAGCATGTTTTGAAACTATTTCTACCGATAAAAGTAACCTAACTTGCCAATTTTATCTTAAAAATGTATTACCCAAAATTAAATAATTTTTTATAGAGATGTTGTATAACAGCAACTCTCAAGCTGAATTGTACTAAATACACTGATCACCTGGCCTTGTGCCTTGGCTGAATCACACAGTCTCACTTATCACTTACAAAATACTTTCTTTCAGTTGTTTTTCCTGTAAGACAGTAAAAAAGCAAACGGCGAAACAGATTACATTTCTTTTACTATCAAGGCTTTGGCCAGACATCTAAGGTCACTCCAGCCAGATCAGATAAAAATCTCAGCCAGTCTTAGTTCATTGGTTTATCACAGCTGACCACGGATCTCACCGGTGGTCGCGACCTTGTGTAAAACATAGGGAAGCAACAACGCAGGTGTGCATTATTTACAATTCAGCCACAGCAAACAATGAGGAAGTAATGGTCTGTCTCGGGAAGAAAAGTATGGCTCTATTTTTCCTCCCGCAAGGGTGAACGCGCCAATGTTTATCGGGCATAAAAATGGCCTTTCAGCCTGACGCTCAAGGAGTGTCCGTCACCCCAACTCAGGAGCAATAAGCACCATTCAATAAAACGTTAGCGGAGACCTGCTAAACTGCTTCCCACTGAGATATTTTCTCCTGATGTTTGTCTCAAGGTCTAATTTCGTTTAACTGCCCTAATCCAAAGGAATGATTGTCTGCTTGCGGGTTACCCAACATTGATTACAATTTTCTCATTTCCTCACTAGAGAAGTTTGTTTACGAGGAGCGACATGTTGACAGTGTAAAAATGAATACAATTCACTTTAAATCAATCTACATGGGCTCAGCTGCACCCAGATCTCAATTCCCAGCTGTTTTTTATGTCAGCTGAGCGATCCTAACATAAAAAAATTAGAGGGAGAGAGGGAGAGAGAGAGAGAGAGAGAGAGAGAGAGAGAGAGAGAGAGGCCAAGTGTTTTCTGTTCTGGCTTAATACATCTTGCGAATGTGGGCCAACATTGCAATTAACTCGTGTGAGGAGATTTTTAACCAAGACTTAACTAAGAAAGAAGTTTGTATTTTGTTGATGACAAACACTTGCTCTGAATTCCAGACACTCTGTTCAGAAAATCAATGCGTTTCTCTTGCAAATGTAATGGGACTACAGCTGCAGATGTCAGAAGGCCCTTCAGAGTTTAATGAAACCAAACGTCTGTGAAAATGATGTGTTAAGAAATTGTATTTCTTGTGATGTGTCAATGAACGTGTGTCTGGTGTAAAGGAAGAAGCCGGGAATAAAGAAGGAATCTACTTTGAATAAGTTTAAGACTGTTTCTTTCATTGATTCATTAACAATGACTAAGGGCGCACTCACATTATCCAAACCAAACTGCACTCGGGTGCGTTTTACCCCCAAAGCCTGGTTCGTTTGACCAGTGTGATCGCTCTGTACCGCACCCTGGCCGTTAGGGGTGTGCATTGGCACTGTCCTCACAATTCGATTCAATTACGATTCATCAGGTAACGATTCAATTCAATTCGATTCTACGATGCATTGCGATGCATCAGAATTCTACTGTACGCAACAAGGCAAGTGCAACTATTCTCAACAAAAACTAAAGCTTAGCAGCTTTAAGACAATGACAATTATATACCTGAGATGAGAATTTACACACAGCGTAAGTCTTATCTAGTTGCCCATTAACTTCGTAGAATCCGAAATGTGCCCATATGTCCACTTTCCGTGGAAAAGAGTGCGTTTTTATTTACCCGTCTATCACTGTCCTCTCTCTCCGCCTCAGCCATCTTGATTGTTGTTGTTATGCCCCCGGAAGTAATTGAAACAACTTTATTGTCCACTCGAGGCCAGAAAATAAACAGTGACATACATAATCGATTATGGCACTTTGCTGCATCGATGCTGAATCGTGCATGCCCGCATTGCGATGCATTGCCGAATCGATTATTGTTGACACCCCTACTGGCCGTCATGCCGAGGTGCCTCAGGCGCAGAAGGCTGAAGGCTATGGTTTGAGCGCAATCGCGCCTGGGCACGATTCAAAAGGAAAGACGTCAATTGCGTGACCACGCATTCATCTGCCTCCGTAAAAACCTTCTGATGCGGGTTACGCGAATGTTTGAGCTGTACACGTTACAGACCAACTAAGCAATATAATAGGCATGTGAGAGGGCTGTGTGTCACCACGCAACAAACGACTCTGAATAAAAAACACAGACTTAACATTACGATGGGTTCCAGTGTTAGGAGAGCGCTTCACTTTCTGCTTTTTTCAAAACAATCGCATCTTAATGACGAAAGCGCGCCCAGACTCGGATCGATAAAAGTACAGTGTGAGTGCGTGCTTCTTAGGTTGTAGGGACAATCGCGCTGGGGCATGGTTTGGTTTGGATAACGTGAGTGCGCCCTAACAGTGTATGTACTGTACATGGATCAAAATTGTATAGATCGACAAATTTTCGAGGATCACAACATATGTAATATTTAAAACAAAAGTCATATTTTTTACTTTACTTATTACATCCAAAGTCCCTTTAGAGAAATTACCCCACAAGGCAGCCATGTGTGCAATGCATTGGGCAGTTATTTCAGGCATGCAGACTTATAAGACATAAGATAAGTCTTATCTACTTGAAAAAAATCACAATTCACAAACAAACAACATATTTCCGACCAACAATAAAACCTGACATCGACTACACCATAACTTTTGTTTCTTTAGCTCAAATAAAACACATTTTTCCAAGTTCTTTCAGATTCTGCGCATACACATACTGTAGTTGCTTACACAACTGCAGAGCTCCCCCCCAAATAATCGGTAGTCTTTCTTGATTGATGATTGGTTCTTTTAACTGGAAGGCGGGACTACATTCGCCAAAGCGGCCAAATTGAGTGCTGCATTGTCCCCTGTTCATAGTAATAGCAGTGCTCAATCTTGTTATATCCAATATCTTTGTTACGTCTCATATTTCATCCCGAGAGTGCACCAATGCGTTGGTCTCCTTGGTAACAAAGTACACTAACTTCTGATAAAACTATTAAAGAAGAAAATTCTTTGTTATGAAAGAAAGTACCAGTGTAACTGATTGATATAAACCATTTTCACATAACAAATATTTAAATGGTTTATGATTATAGTGATTACAAAGCATAGCTCTGCATTTACAAGACTCACCAAGCACTTGTCATATTCTTAGACCTCTTATTTTTTTTTCTTCTCAGTGATCACTCAGTGTTGTCCTACCATTTTCTTACTAGTGCCGTTCGTTTCTCAACCACACACTGCTTACAGACTGGATCTAGCCGACACCAGCAGATCAAGATAACCTGAAAATGTATTTTATCGCACACTACCTGCTCCTTAGGAGGATAGAGTTGAAAATAACAAAGCATGCTTTCATTTATTCAGATTAATCAACTCTAAAAATAGCGACACCCAGTTACAGCTGTGGGTTCCCACAGTTACCATAGATACCATCTTTAAGAAGGATGGAGGCGTTTTTGTCTCCAGAATCACCGTAGCGACCACAGATATTCATCAGTGATCAGAGCCATGAAATACCTGGCAGACCGAGCGTGGATTTCAGAAACAAGATGTTGTTACATGGATAAGCTTGTGCCTCTCTTCACCACCCACCCGATCGGCTAAATCTGAGTCCTGCACTTCAGTGTCTCTAATCACTTAAGACCAGACAACATGTAGCAGCATGACTCAAAGCGAGAATAAAGACCTTTAAAAATGTCTCTGTTGGACATTATGATGCACAGCAATATACATATAAAAGACAAAACATGTTTCAACCCAATATACTGGGACTCATAAGTTTTTTTGTACCTGACAGGTATTACTGAATTATGTGTTCTTTAACTTTCACACTTATGTGACAACCCCAGCCATGTAGATTCATTTTAGCACTTTTAAAAAGTAGCTTTATTTTTCCTGATAAAACATCTCCATTTTTGCTTTAAAAACTAATAGTTACAGAAAAAAATCACCTTCCAAAAATACCAAGGTCTCCTTTAATCTGAAAGGTGTGCATTTTTTAACCATTCTTTACAGCAGGGGATCCCATTTGGCACAGATTAATGTTAATGACGCATGTTATTTATGGCATACTTCAAAAGCTTTAAATCATACTTTTATAGCTCTAGTCTGGACCTATAATAAAATATTAAAACATTGTGTCAAGTATGATTATGAAATATAAGCTGTGTGGTAATGCAAGTAATGAGATTTTAACAATATTGGACTTTGACAAGTTGCAGCAGATCGCATTTACTACATACTTAATCACTATAAAATTGACAAAACAATTGCTTCGTCCGAAACCGCCTACTTCCATACTATATAGTATGTGAAAAGCAGTGGTCGAGGCGAGTTGTATGTCCGAATTCATAGCATTCGAAAAACAGTAGGTGAAAAGTCCCCGGATGACGTACTAATTCCGACAAAATTAGGAAGTGTTCATTCGATGGACACTTTAATATTCTGTGAGCCCCCAGGAGAGGAGTCTTCCAACAATGTAGGTGCGTTATTTTATTAAAAAATGTCCGGAAGCATTAACACGGCTCTATTCACATGCAAAACCATATATTAAACAGCTGTCCCTTGTGGTTAAATTGTGCTTGTTCAACGTCATTGCAGTTAACGACTTACTTGTTGTTATGATGACGTATGTAACGTAATGTACTAAAATGGCGGATGAAGTATGTCTGAATTCCGCATTTTTTAGTAGAAATAGCCTATAATGGTCCATATCTTCTGAAATCAGGATGTCCTTTACGAGATGACTCTGAACAACTGCCTCTTGTTCCTTCTCCCAGATTTTCTTTTATCTAAGCTTTCTTTCTCTCTTTTTGCAATTGCCAAACTCTTTCATCCCTCTTAAGTGTTCCAATGTCTGCTAAAGTCAGGCACGGTCACCAATTCGAATGGTGTCTGTCAGGATCCACAGAAACAGAACAGCAATCTAAAAAGACTGTGCAAGGAAACTTAAGCAGCCTAGCATCCATTGTGAGGGACAAACTAAATGATGCCTCCTGCCTCTCTGTCAAAACCCCGATGGGTGTTGCTTAGAAAAGGGTTTCGGATCAACAACTGTTCTAAAAAATGTGGGACTAAGTGTGGTCATAGGCATATGCAAGTATAAATTATATGGTCCTGTATTTTTCAAAGTATTTTGCAAAACTTCAAGCTTTTCAGTGAAATGACTGTGAGAACTGTACTACAGTGCAAACATTCATCACTACTTAATGTGAACATATTTGTGCATGTATGTACAGTACACATGATCTCATGATATCAAATCAATGCTAACACAAAATATGCGTATGTAAATGTAGTACTTAAGACCACTTTTTATGGTCTTGATCTTGTCTTACCATGGGTTCACACCAGATGCGTTTGGAGCGTAAAATTTGTGTCTACCGCACATAGTTGGAAGCTTGAATATTTTGAGTATACTCGCTTCATTCTTGTGTGAAATTCTAGTTATCGAGACATTTTCGCTAAAATTTGCGTCATGGGAGGGGCTTGACCTCGCGAGACCAACAGACGAGCGTCAACGCGTCTTTACATTGACTTAACATTGAAATCACTCACACTTGATGCTTCTACCGTGGCTGGATTGAACGCAGCATTAGTCTCACCATGTGTTTACACCAGCAGCGTTTGAGGCATCAAATTGCGTCTACCACGTCTAGTTTGCTGCTTGAACATTTTGAATGCTTGCATAAAAGCAAGCATTTGATGCGCGTCAGTGGCGAAATCCGCTTCTTGTGTCAGGGGCAAGTGCTATGCAGTTGTCTGTTTGCAAGATGGCTGATGTTGATCGTGCATTCCTCGAAAGAGTTACCAGTTTGTTTTTGGTCACCTTACTATAGGGGGAAAATAGTTTAAAAGACTGCAGGAATGCAGGGGGTCGATAAACGTCACGTGACTCAAAAGTCAAATGTGTATTTACAACTTAACAGGTTGCCCAATGTCCTCACTGACACTCTTCCAAGCGAGGTCCTTTTTTTTCCTGTCTCTATAGAAATAAGAACTTGTGTCGTATAGCTCCGGGTGACTGCTCACAAACAATATCAAGCGTTCCTTCATGTTGAATGAGTGACTCCGGGCGAGGCTGCTGCCACAGCAGGCAAGCAGGCTCCTGATTGGTTAACCCAGCGCGAAAATCTGCCAAAGTTCTAATTTTTCAACTCGGGCATCAGATGCAAATTCACTTGAAACGCAAAATGCACAAAAAGCACCAATTCATGCCAAATCGCATATACTGGGCTAAACGCCTCATACGTGCCGCAAGGCCTCCAGACCCGCGTCAACGTGTCTTCACATTGACTTAACATTCAAATAACTGGCGCTGGACGCCTCTACCGGTGCTGGTGTAAAGGCAGCATCAGACTTCGTGGTCTTTGGATTTTATTTCTAAACTGGTCTGGTGTATTGCCTGATTTATGTCTAAACATCATTAATGCAATTGGATGCAAAACTTTTGTCTTTAAACGCAACCATTGACTTTTTTATTTGATTTCTTTTGATATTGTTGTGCCTCTTAAAGTCTTGGTCTTGACACTCTTTGGTTTTGGTCTTATCTTAGTCTGAGTTTAGGTGGTCTCGACTGCAACACTGGTAAATGTTCAGTATATGTATAGATAATGTATGCTTTCAAATGTATACAATATAAAAATTACTTTTCTGCAGTTGATACTACTAAAGTACTCGTATTTTGGAAAAATATCATATAACTTATATATTTAATTCCATATATTTCATATTTTTGTCTGTACTACTCTTTATTTATAGCTGCTTTGCTATTATGCGTATTGTTGTAAAAAATCCTAAAGAAATACATTTGAATTAAACTGATAAATCATGGTAAACCATGTTTTCTAGCAATATAAAATATTAACATATCATTTAATAGACCAATAAAAGCTTATACTGTATGTAGATAAAGGAAAGAGCTGGAAACAACTAACAAAGAAGCTAAAATATTTCTTAGCAGTATGAGGATAAATTCATATACAAGTAGATAATAAATTCTCTGCAATATTTCGTCTCAAGCCTCTCCATAGCACCATGTCACATACTGTTTGTTTTCTGTAAGCCGGGAAGAGCTAGGACAGAGTGATTGATAGATTCGCTTGTTAATATTAAAGTAACGTTATGAGGCTGATGGAAGACTGATGAGCTTTGCTTTCCTTGATAATGCAGTGATTATGCAGAGTCATGAGCAGGCACTCAGTGCCCCACACACATACATCAGCCAGTAAATAAAAAACAAAGTGCCATGTAACAAAGACCGGAGAAAATCGCACAGCAATGTCACAACGAAAGTAACGTTCTTGTGCAGAGCTACAGCACGCCTGTCTCGTTATTTTTATACTACTCTGATCTGGAGCTCAGCCAAAAAGTTTTTGATTGGCCCTGCTCTCGACCCGCCATCTGCCATCTGCTCTTCCCTACAGCAAAATACCTTGAGGAAGCTGGAAAAATTGGATTGTAAGTGAGTGTCAACCATGTAAAGGACATTATGAGTAATTATTTGATAGTAGAGATGCAGTGTTGTTTTTCCAAGCCTGGAGACCAATGGCACTTATATGCACTATAAGTAAGTAATAATTGACGACGGGGTGTTGAATTATTTGAAAATAATACAATATTCTCCATACAATATTACAGATTTCACAGACATTGCTTTGGTGGTTATTTTAAGACATTTGACAGGACAGGTGTGCGTTTATCGAAAAATAATGCAAATGAAACCCATAGAACATACGTATATGTGTATACATGCATATGTGTGTGTGTATATGTGTGAGATACGAAATCAGCCAAACATGCACAGAAGAATCAACTCAATAAGACAAACTAGAAGAGAGAGACAGTATCTGATGGATGCTGCATACTTGACTGCCACAAACATTCATGCATCCTCTACATCTGTGTATATGCAAATAGTTACTCAAGCAAACAACTCACCATACGTAAAACAGATGCTTATCATCTCATAAATCCTTAACAGGCTAGAGAACTGGAAAGAATTGGGTTTTGTGTGTAAATTGAGGAACTTCTCCCAAGGGATAGTGAAAAAAGACACAAACCCATCTACGCATATGCATGCAAAAATCACGGTGCATTCATGAAGGAACACATTTTTTTACCTGACAGGAAATTAATTACAGTCAAGTGAAGCGCGCAGCACAGCTAAAAGACATGCTAAGGTTAAAGCGTGCTTATGTGCTAAGCTAAATGAATTATAATGAGGTTATAAAAAGATGTTCTGTCAGGTGCACACTTCATGCACTATGAATATTTTTAAGTAGTATGTTTATGCTTCCAAAATACACATCTACACACACACTCGTGCATACACAAATGTATAAATGGTTAAGTTAATTAGCAACTCCACCCTGCAACTGAGTCTAATTTAATTTCTCAGACCTCTGCACATCTGTACACAAAAAATTTTTCTCATCTGATCTTAACTGGAGCTCCTGGCCCATATCTGCATGTCTTGATTCATTGCTCTGCTGCCACACAATAAGTTAGATACAGTAATTGCATGGAAAAGTAGGTGTACAGGTGTTCGAAAGAGTGAGTATCCTATGATCTGATATATGTATGGGGCATATACTGTATACAGTACAGTATGCAAGTATATGGTGCTCATGTTAAAGGCTCTGCATCCCTCTAGACATTGCCTTTAAGCAGCTTAACATGCTCACTGCAGCTTAGTAGTGCATTAATGCATGAAACCGCAGCAGCACAAAAAAAAGAAGACAGGCATTGTTTGTGAGAAAGAAAAAATGGTTTCCCATGCATGTGTGCCTGGATGAGCCACATGTCGACCAGATATTCCAAGTATTGTGTTTCTTTGTTTGTATTTCATGCAAGTGAATGAAAGCTTTGCTATCCCTGCCCTTACTCATCAGGCCACTCACACAGCCACTTGAACAAGACTGAATTGCTCCCTCTTTAAGCATATATAAACAGGCAGGCATGCGGCAACACCTTAGTTTGTCATTATGTCTAGATAGACAGAAGATCTTTAAGAGTGAAGGAACATTGAAAGCATAGCGTGTTCACATCCGTAATGTGGTTATAAGATGAATCACGACCAGCACTTCCCCTCTAATGGAGCTTATAGTCTTGCTGATGATTTGCGGATAAGATTTCCTACCACAGGCTTCCACATTTCACATACGCGCTCTGGATATATCCTTGTGAGCAGTGAGGGAGGTGGGTGATTTAGAAACAGCAAAGCCATGAAGGTAAAGATATAGGAGGCCAATCTTTTAGGTGGCACTATTGAAGATCACCTTTCCTGTCACGGAGATCAACAGGTCAAAGCCATACAATTCTAGACTTATATTGGATGTTTGAATGAGCCAATCACGGTTCACTGTCTCTGGGTCACTGCGGTGGTTTCCATGGCAATGACCAATGTGGGTGGCTTGTGCATCTGAAGAATATTGTATAGGTCTGAACTCCCACTATATTATTTTGGAGACACCGGTGACCCATACGGCTTTAAAAGACGTTATGGGCATTTTGAACTCCACAAATAATTGGCTACTTGTGTACTGAAATAGAGTAAATAGCAGGAATTTTCTTTTACTGGGGGGAAAACTTTAGTGGTGAGTTTTACCCCGGTATATGGTATAACGATATCATGGTGGCTGTTTATACGTGGTATTAAGGGTGTTTTCACATATAGTTCATTTTAAAAGAACCAAACCCAGTTCACTTAAAGTGAAAAGGAACTAGCCGAATGTGACCTCAGTGCTTTTGGTATTCACAATTTAGTGGACTCAAAAGAGGACCCAGTTCTCTTTTTGGTCCTCTTCAGAACTGAAGTGATCTCAGACCCGTTCTTGTTCACTTCACACCTTCATATGAACTCAGACCTCTGCTTTCTGTGCAGCAGTTTATTTTGATACAATGTCCAAACGACCATCTCAAAAAGAAATTAAACTACAAAAGAACCCAAAAGCGAACCGTACTCAGACCACCTCCGGACATGGTCTGAGTTCGGTTCACTTTTGGGTCCTTTTAGGGGGGTCGGAGATCACTTGGTTTGTTCATATATACACCATGAAATGCTCTGAGAGTGTTTGAAGGGCTTATAACGAACTACGGGTGAAAACACCGTAAAATGCGTTTTGGTCAATCGTATCATGATGAGAGACACATTCACATTTGAACCTTGTATTTTAACTCATTCCTTGCAAGCCATTTTTTTTTTAAGTTGCCCACCAGCATTTTTTTGTGATTTTCACAAAAGTAAAAAAATGCCTTCCAGGAAAATTTCCAACTAAAAATATATAAACATACTGCTTTCAAACAAACAAACAAAACAGAAAAAAAAACATGTAATCATATCTATATTTTTTTCTCTGCTTATAATGTAGGTATTTTTCTTTAAAAATATGATTTTTTTTTAGCAAAATGCTGAAATAATTGCATTTTTTGTGAAGAAATTTTGTTAGAGATCAGATTCAGAATGATTATCAAAACATACACATAGTTTAAAATTATTAAATAACGTTTTTTGCTTCAGTTTTTTATAAATTGGGTAATCTAGTGGATAATCCATCTAGTGGATAATCCGGTATTGAAGATTAACATAAACAGTTCAGAACATGTCTTTAAGCAATTTTTTTCTCTTAATTGACGAGATAACTCGTCAATGGTGGGGAAAGAGTTAATCTGTCCACTTTCAACCACTTCTGTGATTACTAAAAGGTTGGTCTGTGGGCGAGTCCCTCAGCTTTTGTTTAAATGCAAGCTGGCAGGTTTAAATTGGCGTGCAGTAATATAAGGTCAGAGTCCACTGCACAACTTTTTAAACATGCTGCACAATTTTTTGCACATGTATATATAAGAGCTTTCTCTTATATTTCAAAGCAATTGATGAGCAGAGAGCAGACGATTAATCACTGAAAGATAACGCTGTACACTGTGTGTTCGTGCTAGAAGTCAGGTCTGATGTAAAAACATTGCGCTCAGTACATAACATTAGACAGTCTTATGTGGCTGCTCGAACAAATTCGACCACATAAGCATATAAACCACAAAGAAATCCGGTCTAATGTGTTTTTGACTACCTCTGAATGTGGTCGAAAGTGGACGAGGTTAACGCGCTTCACACCCTGTTTACACCTGTTCTTAACATCATCCATTGTGATCCGATCGATTAAAATGCATCTTAAAGGAACAGTATGTAAGAAATTTATATCAATTAATCATAAATTGGCCCTGATATGTCACTAGACATTAAGAAATCATTTTAATTTCAAATACTTATATCACTCACAGCAGTGGTCCGGCCAGGATATTGTCATTTAAAAAGTGGAGTTGCAGCCCTTAACTGATGTTTATGTTGTCATTTTGTGTATTGGCCACCAGCTGTGTGATTGCAGTACCAGTTTTAGCCACAAGTTTTGTGATTGCAATACCAGTTTTGGCCACAATCCTACATACTGCTCCTTTAATACCAATGGTAAACAAGCTAATGGTAGTGACTTTTCAATAGACTACTGTTGGTTTAATGCTAAGTTTATGCCATCCCCAACCTGAACTCAAACCTTTCTGCATTTTACATTTAAAATTAAGCCATTATTTATATCTTTATTAAGTTTTCTTCTGGGAGCGCTTCACTGGTCTCATTGTAGGCAGTTTTAAGTTTTACTATCCTAGTGGGGACATTGGTCTTAATGTATGAAAACCCTGACCCACACAGGCACACCATGTCTCCCAACCCTGGCTGGTTTGACAGTTTTCCAACTGTGAATAATGTTCTCAGGAGCAAAAAGCATTAATCAAACATACCCAAACGTACCATAAATACACTCACAAAAACTCACCAGCACACTGCTTAAATACAGTACAAGTTAAAGTTCATGGATCACACACACACAAAGAGCGTAAACCCATAAAGAGGGTAGACAAAGAATTAATGCTACATAATAACCTTCAAGTCTACACTAAAGACTTTCTCACAATTAAACATGAAGCTTACACTAAGCTGATTGCTAATTAGCAGCATTCATTTTGTCTCTTTAAGATGTCTGGCTATCAGTACTTTGATATGGAAAAGTTCAAAGCATCCATAGTTATGGTGAATAAAAGCAGAACCAATGGCAGGCAATTCTATACATTCAATGCACCTTTAAGCAGACACAGACCTGAGGTGATGCTGTCCTGTTTAAAAGCTCATAATTGTTGACACTAGAGCGAAGATTTGGAGGGCTGCCATACAGAAGAGACATATGCATTCTCCCCAGGCAAATGAACACACACTTATGCTGTTTGTAAGGTACTTTAAACCCTTCAAATGATGCTTAACATCCACTGTCTAATTACATCGACGTGAGATGGGCTCCACTCCTTAAGTTTAGCAACAGGGAGGAGATTAATCTATAAAGCTTTCTCACATTTGGTCCGCGCCCAGTATAAAACATGCAACGTGGTCAAAATCGTACACATACTGTACTGTAAAAACCCCTTAGTGTTTCCAATATAATACCAATGCATCTCAATAATCCATCTGATTTATAGCAATGTACTTTATTTGATAGTACTTTCT
The DNA here is from genome assembly GCF_030506205.2 of Paramisgurnus dabryanus. Lineage (NCBI taxonomy): Eukaryota > Metazoa > Chordata > Actinopteri > Cypriniformes > Cobitidae > Paramisgurnus > Paramisgurnus dabryanus. Next base: position 19,723,965 of record NC_133356.1, read on the forward strand.
TAAAAGTTGACAAATTTACTTTTAGCAGATATGTTAGTAATAAAATGCTGGGATATTTTTAACCCAGTGTTGAGTCAAAAAGGCCATTGTTCGGTCAAATATAAACATTTTCTGGGTTCATTCCTTTAAGACCCAATTCTGGGTTGAAAATAACCCAAGATTTTAAGAGTGTAAAGTCTTTCTTCATAGATCAAAATGTTGAGGACTAAACTTGCACTACACAACTTTTTGTCCTGTCAGATGCTTTTTAGAATGTAAATAGCCCTAAAGTCGCATGACTAGATGACTAGCAACCAGCATACTAGCAATCACATGCATAACAGTAAAACACTACTCTGGTCAGTTTGTAGCTAACAAGCTTCTAATATTAAATTCCCCACAGCATAACCCATGTGTGAGCCAAAACAAATACTGCACACTTGCATTAATGCATGTGTATTTTAATGTCTCATGAGACTCTGACCTTGCCTAACTGCATACTTCCAATGTTCCTGTACTGTTACCTTTTTTTTTGCACTAAATCCTGTAAACGTGCATTAATGCACATACTCCCATATGAGCCCCCATCTGTCTGCTCTAACACATTCCTTACACCATGATCCTGTGCATGTTTCTCACTCTGTATTTACAGCGTTCATTCGGCAGCCAGTGCCAGCATCATTTATTACCACTCACCCTGTCAATCAAATTGCGGGCCTCCGTTTCCTCATCCAGCGACAGACTCTCAAATCTGCAGTGCTGTATGTTTAGCATACCAATCAGCAGCTCTACTCAACACAAGAAGCTAAGACGGAGATGAAGAAAGTGATGGAGGAAAAGGAATAAAGAGAGGGAGAGAGGGAGGCAACGGGGAGAAAGATGAGAAAGACTACGAAATTGTTAACACTTGGAACTATGATGTTAAGTGTACAGTCCCAAATACAGATTTAAAACTTTTGTGAGATATAGTTGAGAGATTTTTATTCATAATTGTTTTTTTACATGCATTGTATAAACAAACAGTACTGTGCAAAAGTCTTAGGCCTCCATGCTATGATTGAATTTGTTGTTTTTGTAAGGTTATAGTAATTATTTCTCAGGTCCTTTATTAGAATAGAACCAGAAAATACAAGAAACTTGTATGAAGTAATAAAAAAAGTATAAAAGTACAACCTGCTGACATGTCAAGTATTTAGGGTAAACTTCCTTTCCACTTGAGCAATAGCAGGCAACTGCAGGATGTCCTTAACCTATATGAAATTAAATCCTAATGTCTCATTCTAACCAAATGACTTCAGGACTTCAGTCTCCTCAAAAAGCTCAAGATGTGTTTAGTGCCAAGAGAGGTCACACTAAATAATGACTGATGCCTGAAGAAGACATTATGTTTCGAATTTATTTTTCTGTTTGTATCTTAATAAAATAGATTGAAAAATAAATATGGATGGACATTAAAACTTCCAAAACAACAAGTCTAGTGGTGGTGGTGGCCTAAGACTTTTGCACAGTACTGTACATGCAAAGTGAGTGAATATGCAGTCACAAAACAACAAATACACAAAGCCAGCACAAAACACAGATAAATATGATGGGTTAAGATAAGACGACATTCAAATGCAAGGTCAAACGCAAAAGAAAAAATGCTTGAATATGCAAAAAAAGAAGGTTGAAGCTGCTCTTTTTAAAACAGAGCTGAAGATAAAAGCAGCGTTTGTCTGCAGAAGCTCATGCAGAGTAGAAAAGTGAAGCAGAGCTACGGGTGATAGTACAACCAGACAAAATCAATGCCACTAAACCTGAGTCTCCTTTCAGCTTGATTCCATCAATACTGACGCCCGCTGAAGTAGCACACCTCAGAAAAGACAGTTATTTTCACAGATGGGTCAGACAGTACACAATGTTTGATTCCTAAGCTGTCTTTTTTCAGAGAAATCAGCTCCAGGAAAAAGAACAGGCATGAACTGAAACAATCAGACGGATAACTTTTTAGGTATATAAGTATATATATAGGACAGATGTGTAGTATGAAAGGAGATGACAGGAAAGTACAGGATGGAAAGACCTTGAGCCAGAAATCAACTTCGGGTCACCAAATGCGCATTTACGCCACATGACGGAGCACTGCCCACTAGCTCCGACAGATGTCTTACTGACAGTTTGGCAGTCCAGAGAAATATATTTTGTTTTTAGCATGAGATCAAGAGTTTAAATGTCACTTTTTTCAAACATTTTTAGAGTCTATATATAAAAATCACAGGCACGTGTGTTTGTAGTTCTTGTAATGGACTAAAAGGAAGTGAAGTGTGTGTCTAAGATCAGTGTGAGGTGACAGTGCTCCACGCTGCTTTCTATTACATAGCCGCTTTTTCTCTGCTGTGGCCGCCACTGACTAGAGATAAAGACAATACTTACTGTATCAGACTTTCAATGACTGTAAAGGATTCAGGGTAAAATAACTTCAGATCACTTCAACTTCTGTTTTCACCCAACATTAAGAGCGATGACATCATTACAGATTTGCAAGGTGCTGCCGGTTAAATTGGGTTTTTAGGGTTTTAGGGAAGGCTGAGATGAAAGAGTTCAGAAAAACTGCTGTACTGCATTTCCATTTCTAAGAAGTTGAATACTTTTATCTGGGAACCAGCAGGAGACAGAGCAGGTAGCTCAGGCTCACACATCATTAATTAAAAGCAGTAGCTGCAGGCCGTCCATCCCGGTGGAAAGGAGGGAAGACTGGACCGCAGCCATCTGCTGAACGGAGAGTACACTGACAGATGAGAAGAAGGGAGTATGGAAGTAAATCTGTGCCGTTGGGTTTTGAATTCTAATTCTTAGCACTGAATTTTTTTACATCAAATTTTTAACACCGAATTTTATTTTGCATCTAAATCAGACTTTGAATTTTAAAAGCCATCGAATATCTAGCACTGTTTTTTTGCCTATGACATTTTTTTAAATGTTTTAAAAAAATTCAGTGTAAAAAAAATTCAATGTCTAAAAAAATTCAATGAAAAAAAATTCAATGTGTTTTAAAAGATTCAGTGTAAAAACATTCAATGTTTCAAAAGATTTGGTGTAAAAAATTCAATGTCTCAAAAAATTCAGTGCAAAATAATTCAACGTCTCAAAAAATTCAGTGTAAAAATATTCAGAGTCAACATCCGGGGAAGCAAGGAGAAGCAATCGATCCCTGTATCAAATCATTCAACATCCAGCCAATCATTTACGCTCCATTGGTCACGTGACACCGAAACGGGAAGTGGGTGAAGTTTAGGCAAAGGGTTTATTTGCATTAACATACGAACACATTTTTCACATCTGGCAGATCGTATCATCAGTTTATCAGGACACAGTCCGTTTACATTTATCAACATCAAAGTGGCTTCTGTATCTGGATGTGTGATCGATCCCGTGGGGGGAGACGCGCTGGATGAATAGCTGTCAATCACAATGGCTACAACTGGCTTTAACCATATGATTTAGGGTTGTCGCGGTAACCGCACTCCCGTATTGTACAGTTCTACTGAGAAGCAAACAGCAGAGAATAACTAGCAACCCTAATAACCGTGATTCACCTTTTTAGCTTTATATTTTAAGCTTTAAAGGTTTTATCAACATGAGGATGACAATCTCGACTTCACTGTTTTAGTCTGCCTTAATAACGTGCTTTAGGCTCTGTCTGAACTTATACGTTTTTGTTCTGTAGCCTACTTTGTTCACTCGCATATTTCTATATCAACAATAAACTGTTGTTACCTTTGTTTCCTGATAAGTTTAATATGATTTAAATAAAAGAGCTAACAATTTCCTAAATTTCCTGTTCATGTCTCCCTCTAGTCTAGTGTGTAAGAAGTGAAGTAATGTAATTTACAAACACATTTAGGTATAAGAAACTTACTTTGCATAAAACCAACACTGAGCAAATGTATTTGGTCAATTTTATTATGGTTAGTACGTGTTTAACCTAAAACGTGTTAAATGAGATAGAAACTGCTGACTGACCAACATTCACATAATGACCCATGGATATGTCGCCATGGAAACTCAAACATTAAAACGATCCATTAAATTCTGCTACTAAATATTAAATTAAATCTCTACATTAATAGTTGGAACATATTAAACATATGCCTGAATAACTTAAAAATACGACCAGGAGTGTTAAAATGCGCTCCATTACCTAACCTCCTTTATTTTTGACAGCTGTCAGGGAGAAGATTAATGATAGTTAGCGGTGTTTTGTGTGACGTTGACCTGTAAATGCAGATTCCATGGCTGGATTGAGTGAGATCCGTCCTCGGCTGCGTTTGTGATCGGAATGTTATCCGTTCTTGCGCCACACATCAAGATGGATAAATAAAACACAACGAAAATTCTTCTGTGTATTTTGTTTAATGATTTGCCTAAAGCGCCATCACATTCAAAGCCCTGTGTTCTTAGTTTATATGTATGAGATTTTTAATGTTTGAATTAAAAGAAATTCCAAAACATTTTCCCGCAATCTTTTTAACACTTTAGGGTCAGTAAAATGTTGTATGATTTGTTGTTAAAAATCTGTTCAATGATTGGTTAAAGCCTACGCGACTGCCGCTCACGAAAAGATAAAGGGCGTATTCCAATAGCATAGCCTACTATCCCTATGCCATATTCCCTTCGAAGATCAGAACACTTGATGTATAAACTCTAGAGAAAGTTGCACAATTGTCTCATGGTGTGGTCAATTCAAATAGACTTGGCGAATAGAGCAATGAAAAACGCACATCAGTTTCTCTTTATTTGGATCGACTGTGTGACATCCCCTTCCTGAAGTGCCCTTCAAGGGCGCTAAAACGCCATTTGGAATTCACCCCGTTTTCAGCATGAACTTGACTGCCGCGTCCCATCTCAAAGGCCGATAAAACAGCTGGAGTACTAATAAAAACATCAGTAAATTAATAGGTTTCAGCAATTCTTCTGAAGAAATGTTACCATATCTTTCTCTGGAAAAATAAGCTGCCTTCAAAGCAAGTGTAATTGCGGATTCATGCGCTTCTAATCTAATTTTTCAAATTGTTTTTTAAAACCATAATGTAAAAATAACACGGAGACTTACGTTCTTACATAGATGTGTTGTATTTTTATTATTAGGGAAATACAGGTAAGGATTTTTTCACCTTCTGAACTAAACAAACCGCATATTTTTATAGGAAATAGCCTATATTTAGCAAAGACGTTCATCTGTAGATCACTTTTGCTTTTAAAGTCAGATTATTAAATATTTAAATTTCTTGAATTAAAATAGTTTTTTAAAATGTTTCTTTATTATTATTATGAACGAAAAACTTAAAACCAATAAAATAGTACAACAAGTTCAGACAAACTCGCTAAAACAGCTTGTTTATTAATAAAACAAATTCGATGGATGGTATGCGTTCTAACACAAATAAATGAAAGACATAATTTTCCATTACTACGACTGCTTAGTGTTTGTTTATTATTATTTTATTATAACAGAACAACAATAAATTACTAAAATGACTCACTTATATAAAGGAGAAGGTTTAACAAAAACGAATAAATGGAAAATATTTTACCTGCCTTATACATCTAAAGATCCTTAGATTTATTTAAAATAAGCAAACCAATCATTTGTTTAATCAATATAAAACTACAACAATATAAACCATGGACAAACTCGCAAAAGTAAGATAAAGAAATTCAATTTAAATCCTGTCTATTCTATTCATATTTGTGGAGCAATATAAGCTTGAAAGTATCTTGAAATAAATCGATATACAAAAGCATTTTAACACTGCTTGTATTTTTAAGTTATTCAGGCATATGTTTAATATGTTCCAACTATTAATGTAGAGATTTAATATTTAGTAGCAGAATTTAATGGATCGTTTTAATGTTTGAGTTTCCATGGCGACATATCAAGGGCCATTATGTGAATGTTGCGCTGGTCAGTCAGCAGTTTCTATCTCATTTAGAGCCCTGCATTTCAGCCCGAGCCCGACGGGGCCCGACCTGTTTACGCCCTTCGGGTCGGGTTTCGGGCCAATTTTAACATCACAGCAGATACGCGGGCCGGACCTCGGGCTTATTTAGACTTCTCCATCTTTTTATAGTTTTCAATTTAATTAAAATAATCTTTTGACAGACATTTATGATTGCAAAACAAACATTGGAAGACGTTTAACCTACCGCATGAGTCCGCTACGCACAGCCACACATTTACAATGCAGCTGTTTTAACAGCGTATTTAAACAGCAGGACCTTCAGCGCACCAGGAAAAATTATAAATGGAGTACTAGATTAAAACCTTGGATACTGTATATAATCTATGCAGACAGCATCCAAGACATAATCTATTAAAGACTTCTCCCTGTATTAATTTCGTGTAAGAAGGCTGTGTCTTTATTTCTTGTTTGTGTATGGATCGACTTTTTTCTTAGTTTAACTGTTGGATGGATACATGAATAGCCATGTTCTGTGGTAAGTCCTTACATTAAAAAAAATGTATATGCAAAAGCGAAGTTGTAAGATAAGGTAGCATGCATGTTTATTCTGCTCTGTTTCATGTTTATTTAGTTTCGTTTTGTATAGCCCTTTTTAATTTTTTATTTCTGCACCCGTTGCAACTGCGAGCAGCAGAGCAACCTGCCTTCGCTTTTTAAAAATAGTGTGTGTTGATAATAAACGTTTAAACTAACATTGTGATGTGCTGAAAATATTTATTTTATATAGTTGTTATTATAGGCAAGTGAAGTGTTGATTTGAGAGGATCAATTCATCAAACATGTCGTCAACTTGCTGTCGGCCGCTAACACTTGGTTATCATAAAACACTTTAACAAACAAAAATGCTCTAAAATGTAAATAAAAAAGAAATATAACTATTTTGCCATTTAAAACAAAACTGAACTGCTTTAATTGCTGCAAGAGTACAGCTGTACAAGCTGTGTAAGGAGTTATTTGGATTTCTTTTGCAAAATCTATACGGAATTTTGCTGAATGATTTAAAATGTTTTAAAATGATCCGAGAGAATGTGCGCTGTGAATATTACAAAACAATAAAATATTTTATAACTATATTATACATTTTATTAAAGGATTACCATGAATTAAACTGGACCAACATGAACCAACAGATAATGGATAATGTGCTGTCACAACCATAGTTTTATAATAATATACATATATTACTGTCTACTGTGTAAGAGTAAAAAGAAAAGGCTTCTCATAATGAATGTAGCGTATATAGCAAGATAATTTCATCAGTTTAACAACACAATGTATATATATATATATATATATATATATATATATATATATATATATATATATATATATATATATATATATATATATATATTTATCTTGTAAACGGACTTGAAATAATAAATAATTGTCGCGTCATGTAGCAAGAGAGACGATAGAGATCTCATTAACTTCTCCGCAGAAAGTTTTATTTCAAATTCAAGTTTTACATATTAAATAGGCTATTAAAAAGACATCTACAGACATCTACTCACAAACACACGCGATGCAGTGACTATATATCTGCGGACACAGATTCCTAATGGGGAGAATTAAAAAGTTCGACTCGGGTCAGATATAACAAATACATTTGCTCAGTGTTGGTTTTATGCAAAGTAAGTTTCTTATACCTAAATGTGTTTGTAAATTACATTACTTCACTTCTTACACACTAGACTAGAGGGAGACATGAACAGGAAATTTAGGAAATTGTTAGCTCTTTTATTTAAATCATATTAAACTTATCAGGAAACAAAGGTAACAACAGTTTATTGTTGATATAGAAATATGTGAGTGAACAAAGTAGGCTACAGAACAAAAACGTATAAGTTCAGACAGAGCCTAAAGCACGTTATTAAGGCAGACTAAAACAGTGAAGTCGAGATTGTCATCCTCATGTTTCACATTAATTTTGTTGGTAAAAAGCATGTGGGTGAAAGTCGAGTTCAGGTAAAGTACGCGGTGCGGACGCTGCAAATATTAATAAGCAAAGATAAAACCTTTAAAGCTTAAAATATAAAGCTAAAAAGGTGAATCACGGTTATTAGGGTTGCTAGTTATTCTCTGCTGTTTGCTTCTCAGTAGAACTGTACAATACGGGAGTGCGGTTACCGCGACAACCCTAAATCATATGGTTAAAGCCAGTTGTAGCCATTGTGATTGACAGCTATTCATCCAGCGCGTCTCCCCCCACGGGATCGATCACACATCCAGATACAGAAGCCACTTTGATGTTGATAAATGTAAACGGACTGTGTCCTGATAAACTGATGATACGATCTGCCAGATGTGAAAAATGTGTTCGTATGTTAATGCAAATAAACCCTTTGCCTACCCACCCAGCACAAGACGTCATTTAGACGTTGTTTTTTGGGCTAAATCACGTCGGCCCGTCATGACCTTCATTTAGTCCAAAAAAAGACGTTGAAAACTGGTCTTTGTTTGGTCCGTCTAATTCAGTCCAAATTTAGCCTAAAATTAGACGTCTTTTTCGGACCACTTTTCAACGTGTCTCCATTCAATAATAATCCTGAAAAAATATGCATGAATGTATACGTAGAAACAATAAATACTGAGCACATTGAACGATAATGAAACATAATATTTCTGTTTATTTTAATTAAATAAATATGTTAAATGTGCTCTAAACAGGTCATTTTGGTCCTGATAGAAGCACTTCGTTTTCATCTTTCAATAAATATCTTTATTTTCTTTTAATATGATATTATTGGCAGAGGCGCGCGACCATCTCATGCTTTGTGATCACGTGATTATTCAACCGGAGGCGCGCGTTGGGGATTGATTTACCGATTTTCTCCTCAGACAAGTGTTACTGTTTTGTGGTCGATTCTGGGGTAAGTTTCCTTAAATTCGTTGTTACTTTATTGAAATTAGTTCACAGGGATGTTAATTCAGTTGTCAGTATATGTCGATACGACCAATAAATGATCAATTTGAATGTTTATCGTTTGTTAGTAATGTTAGCTCGAGCGCTGTCAGCTTGACTGAGCTCGTCGCGCAGGTGTGAGCTAATGGACATCTTTTATTTGTCTTTATATCTTCTATATAATCGTGTTATGCTTGTTTTTAAATGTATTTTAAATTGTTTAGTTAATTATAATACAAGTTTACTCCAAGTATTGTAGTGTGGGCTTTTTTCAGTTTACGGCTAGCCTGATTGAGCCCGTGGCACAGCTGTGAGCTAACAGTTAACGTTAGTGGATATGTGTTTTATATCTTTTATAAAAACGTGTTGTGAAACGTTTTTTCTTAAGTGTATTAAACAAATTATATCGCAAGTTTACTCCATGTATTGCAATGTATGTGTGCTTTGTTCAGCTCCCTATCAAAATTACATTAACTACTCTACTTTAAAATGTTAAAGGCCATTCTGAATAAATAACTGTTGTATATTTATTGTTACTTCTTTCAGATCCTTTTCTTGGTGTGTCTTGATGTTTTCTGTTGGCTAAAGAGTAAGTATTACTTTGTTCATATTTTCACAGCCACCATAATCAGACAAGTCAAGTGCTCAAAAGTGAAATAGCATGTTGGTCTCTTCAATGCAATGATAAATCAAATAGTTATAACTAATTAAATAGTCATATCTCACTTTGACTTTATGTACAGTTTGCTCGAGGTCAAAACACAGCTCATTCATACAAATCAAACAGTGACACTGGCTATATGTCTGCTTTCTTTTTTATAGCAATAAAAGCATAGAGATATATAAAGCAAAGACAACTATAAGATAATCCTTTAGGAGCCAGTAAAACATCTACAGTTACAGCAGTAAACATACTTGTTATGGGGTAAGAAAAACTAGTACAGTGTAGATATGAACTATGGTATCCTAAGCACTTCTCTTATTATTGCTTCTGTCTTGTTCTTCATTTTTTGTAGTGTAAATAAGCAGACTTAGAGTAAGTACAAATTGAGCTTTTAGTACTGACGTGAATATTACATCGCCATTCGTTTGAAAGAAATAACACTTTGAATGAAAGTGGTATGAATACTTAAAGGAATAGTCTATCCATTTTCCATATTAAACTATGTTATTACCTTAACTAAGAAGAGTTGATACATCCCTCTATTATCTGTGTGCGTGCACGTAATCGCTGGGGCGCGCTGCGACACTTCGATGGCATTTAGCTTAGCCTCATTCATTCAATGGTACCAAACAGAGATAAAGTTAGAAGTGACCAAACACATCAACGGTTTTCCTATTTAAGACGAGTAGTTATACGAGCCAGTTTGGTGGCACAAAATAAAACGTAGCGCTTTTCTAAGCGGATTTAAAAGAGGAACTATATTTTATGGCGGAATAGCACTTTTGGGAGTACTTCGACTCGCCTGAAAAATCTGCTCCCCTTCTCTCTCTCATAATGGGAGAGGGAGGGTGTTACTGCGCCGAGTCAAAGTACTCCCAAAAGTGCTATTCCCCCATAAAATATAGTTCCTCTTTTAAATCTGCTTAGAAAAGCGCTACGTTTAATTTTGTACCACCAAACTTGCGCGTATAACTACGATAATAATACTTTTTCTGATGCTGCTGTTTACTCCATTGTAGCATGTCTCTGTGAAACTGACAATCTCAGGTAGGAGCTGCTGGTTTGTGGTTGGCAGTATAGATCACAGTCTGCGACTCATGAGGAGCTGGGCTGGAGACATGAAGAGGTTGTCAACAGGTGTGTTCCTGTACTCTACCAAAATGAGATAGGGATCAGTCATGTGGGCCAATGTGTGTGAAACTTAATGTTTTTGCAAAGTCTTCAAACTCTTTGTGTTGATATTGTGGACCTTTTAATTTCACTGGTATGCCATGTCTCGCGAAAGTGACTAAGCTTGCTGATGACAGTGGCACTGGAAGCTAATACCTGCCACTGTCTGATTGGTATTTCATTAGGAATCATGGGTTCCTTGGTATTTGAATTGTTGAACCAGGCAAGTACTCCATCTTTCGATCATGTGTTCTATCTGCTTACACATTTCTAGCCAGAATAACATTTCGTGCTCTTAGCTTAGACTTCGCAGCGTGTGCGCATATCTCAGGTCAGATATGACTATTTTCTTATCTTCACTGGTCAATGAAAGTTTGTCTTAAAAGTCAATAATGTATGTGGGAAATTGTCTCCTCTTTGCAGGCCATCCATCCAAGATCATCTATCTGAACTGCTGAAAACTGCCTCGGTACGGATCTGTTGGAGCTTTGTGTCACTGACTGGTAAGTTTTTATAATTAAGTGAATCTACATGTCCATATCTTTGATGAGATTGTCATGTTTTGTTGCTATGGTCTTTCTGGAGAGGGTGTCTGCCACAGGAATCTCCTTTCCTGTTCCGTGTTTGATGTCATATTTCTAGGGCTGTAGAATCATTCTTTAAAGTCATGGAGGAGCGGCATCTAGCAGGACCCTATGAAATCCATTAAATTTTTGTCCCGAATTCAGTTTTATTTTTCTCAAATAATCACACCAAACGCTTTTTAAAAAAGAGCAGTGTGACGCGACTTTTCATATTGCTAGCAACCAACGAGTCAGCTGTCTTGTCAATCAAATATTGAAGCGTGATATTATTTAGCTATAAACTGTCATATTAGCAGAAACTTTATAAAGAGGACGCTTTCTCTGACCTTGTTTGAGGGTGAGAGGTGCACAAACACGTAGGAGAGTGAGCGAGTGGAGTCCGGTTCTTCAAAGCAACTGTAAACTTCCCTCACCACACCGTAAGTCCCGTCTCTCCCCCCATTCGATTGGACAATAGAAAGATGCGAATGACGTCGGCTGCTTTTCCACTCTCAGCGCTCCTTCAAAAGCATGTGCTGCGGCTGGTGACAAGGCGTTCCGGCTCGCATAAACAGTGCGCAAATACTCCCTGCTCATAGAATATAATTAAAAAAGGCGCCTGCAACTGCTATAAATGCGTTTGGTGTGATTGGCCCCTAAGAGTGATTCTTAGCTTTAAGAAATTTGACAACTTGCTTTTTTACTTAAGATTGAAAGTAGGAGTATATTTCATGAATTCTTAGTACTTAAGACAAAAATGGCACTTTCAGAAGCTTGATAAATATGGGAACAGTAGTCCAACTTAAAACTAACTTCAGTTTCTTTCCTTTCCTATCAGTATTTCTGCAAATTCCTGTTCCGTGTCACATGGCTTATGCAAGACTGAATCCATAAAGGTGAGTCGTCATCATCATGAGAAACGTCTTTGCTCACTGCATGCACATTTTTTTTATAAGCAGAATGACACACTTTGGTGAAGTGATTATGTTTTTGGGGCTGTTTAAACTTGGTATTAAAGCCGCTCTATGCATTTCGGCGTTTTTGTCAAAAAGCGACCCCTAGAGTCGCTGAAGAATACTTGCAACTGTCGTAATTTTCCACTCTAGTACTCCAAAGGTAATGACCAGGTAATGTTTCACAATTTCATACAAATATTAGGCTACTGCATAGTCTACTACAGATGATGGTTATAGGATAATAAGAAGTTTATTCCAAGTGTAGAGTGCATATAATAATAAAGTACCGCGTTTGCTAGCTTGTAACGTTTTTACATGATTGCAGCTAAATCACAAGTAAACATTACAAAATGCCATGACAAAGTTAATTGTGTACGTTGCATTATTTCATAACATTGTTCGCTATAATGTCACTATACATGATTATTGCTATCTATCATAATAGTTTGCAAATTGTGCATGTTCACACTATTTACAACCTCTAGGCTTATTTATGTCCTGATAATTATGTGAGATATTGACAACTGTTGTCATGATAATCGCATGACATACTACAAGCAAGCGCAACAACATACAACATAGACCGCAAACAAGTTTACAAATAAGAGATTTACTTACTAGTCCATCAACAAGATCGCCAAATCAGCATCCCATCCAGTGCTGTCTTTAAGCTCACGCCAACGAGTAAAAACCTGACCGAGTGGGACTCTTGTCCGGTTACTAACGCGGTCAGATTATCTTTTCCAACTCTCTTCCGAACGCGCTTTCTTAACTTTCAAATTGTTTAGCCTCACGTCTCAAATTCGCGCGTGCAGTTGTTGTCATAGGCTTGATCAACTTTATGCGGCGCTGCAAGAACCGACAGCCGGATGACGTCAAAGTGCCGTCTCGGATCATTCTCGTGGTACTTTGACGTCATCCAGCGGTCGGTTCTTGTAGCGCTACACAAAGTCGAACAAGCCTAACGCGTGTGACGTCGTTGCCGTAAAGCAAGTCGTGATTCTCGCGAGATTTGTCAGGGGCGGTTCTCTCAAGCTTGCATTGCTGGTTTTGGTAGCGGCGTCCTCCCCGAGCTTCAACAGGAGGATGATTCGCCCTACTATGACTTTGTTTACCACCGAAATAACTTTGAAGTTGTTACATTAAGGTAAAATAACTGCATAGTGTGTCTTTAAGATGTGGTTTTTTTTTTTGTCGATCGGATCATAAGCGGATGAGAAGGACACATTCTGTTACACCTGGTATTTAAATCCGTCAGTTTTGTCCCCTTTCAACCTCTTCTGTTCTGAATACTTTTAGGGGATGGTCTGTGGAGACTGTGGGCGATTCCTTCTGCTGTCATTTAAACATGAGCAGAAGTAATGACGGGATTTAAATGGACGCAGCTAATATTATGCCAGAGTCCGCTGCTTGTAAGTAAACATGCGGCACAGTGTTTTGTACATTTATATGTAAAAGCTTTCTTTGATATTTCTGTGATATTCTCTTGTGTGTGTTGGAACACATTCTACCACATGCACGCTTACACTACATGAGCAATCCGATTAAAAGTGTTTTCAACTACCTCTGAATGTGGTCAAAAGTGGACAACCTCAAGATGTTTTGAACATCATTTACTCGTCTTTAGCATCGTCCACTTGTGATCCGATCGACAACAGCACATCTTAATACCAAGTGAAAATAGCCCCTTTTTTACTTGCGCTTCCAAGCTTTATAATGGTAGAAAACATCAATTAGGGAACAACTTCTGACTTTAGACCTCAATAAAGTGCATTCATCCTTCACAGAGGTAATCCATATTCAAATGTTTACCGCAAACTAGTTATTATAGTTTATAAAGTTTAAAACATTATCTTTTCTTACTATATAGCATCGATTACCAACAGAAGAACTTTATTAACCCCTTGGAGCGGTGTGGATTACTTCTTTAAAGGCTGCACTTCTTTGGGAAAATGTACCCTGATCCATGTTTTTTCCCATATTAAGCTAAAATAACTCCAAATGTGTTAGTCTGAACATGTGTATGTCGAGTTACTGAGTGTGAGTACATCACGGGGTAATTTTAAAATCTGTCTAAAGCATTGCTTTAAATATTTAAATGGAGTATAGCAATACATAATTGGGACTAAATAACAAAGGTAAAATAAAATATGAATTCCTTTTAATATTAGTGTACCTAATTGGATTGATCATGCTTTACTTTTTGTTAAGACAACCCCTGTTTTTAATGTTAACATTAAATTTTTTTTATGTTCTCACTTAGATGCTGTAACCATAAAGTTACCAGGACAACACACCTGGAGTGACCGAGAGCAGGATGAAGAAAGAATCGGACAAGAAAATATCAACTGGTGCCCATGAGGAGACATATTGTTCTTGGACCTGCTTTTTCTGTTTAGTAATAAGTGGTTTTATGTGGTTACATAAAAGTAATTTAATATTCAATCCACAAGCTAAATTTCCTACATTTTCTTAAAAGGGTAGTTGACCCAAAAAAGGAAAATTCTGTCATTTACACAAACAGTTTGGTTACAAACATTTCTCACAATATCTGCCTTCCTGTTTATCAGAACAAAGAAATTTATGCGGGTTTGTAACAACATGAGAGTGTGTAAATGATGACATAATTTTCATTTTTGGGTGAAGTACCCCTTTAACATTTTTATACCCAGGGGTAGGGGTGTGCAGCGGAGTCAGCATTTGTATCTGTAACAGTCTCAAAATTATTTGTATCTGTATTTGTATTCGGATTAAACCGGAAGTGGGTGGGTTGACAACTCATATTACATTAAAATGGCATTTTAAATGCATTTTTGCTTTTTATTATAATTATAACTTAAATAACTGTAAATATTTGTTCAAAATAATAATACAAAATTTTAATCAAAAAGACAAATAACTTGATTCTCGTAAGTAATACTCATGGAAAGCAAACAACTCATTTTTAAAGCCTCATACAGCTTGTGCTATGCATCATTGTATTGTAGCATTAAAATAACAAACTTGAAAGCACGTTGACAAAACTGTAGGGTAGATCACCTTTAAATGTTTATTGTGCCTGTCAGCACAGTTCCATGAGACCCATTCTTTCTAAATAAGTGCGATGTTTTCAGAAAAAAATAAGTAGCCTACATTAATCCCTAGTCTAGCGATTTAAATATAGTAATTAAACATCTAAAATGATCGTTATTTGTAAGTTTTCTAAAAGAGTGAAATATAACCAAATACTACTCATATATCCATGTCTGACATCTTGGTTTCAGTTTAAAAACATGCAAGAATTTGAAAATAAAATGCAGGACTTGCTTGATGCTTAAAGAGTTATTAAGGGAGATAAAGTTCGGGAACTGATTTCAAACTCGCGCTGACTGACAGATCCGAAATGCAACGCAGGACACGCAAGTGGCGCAGTATATGCACAGAATAGTTCAAAAACAACTGTTTTGATAAGAATTTACGAAAGCATAATAAGCATTAGAACAAACTTGCTGAGCTCATTTTTATCTATGTCCATATAGCGTTTGCGCGAATAACGAATTGTTTAAAAAAAACTTTCTAATCTTCATCTAAATAAATAAATAATCAGATATTTGTTTAAATTTTTAAATAACAGTATGCTCTATTAAAAATCAGTTTTGACTTATTTCAAAACCAGCAACATGATATAAAACAATAATGTAATTAGAAATATTTCATTCAAATGTTTCAGTTGTTATTTGCTTACTTTATCTTTATTTTTATTGCAATTCATGTCATAGTATTCTTCAGTTTAAATTTTGCTTTTAAAATGTTAAATTTTCATATTTTTATCTATTTACTTATTTATTTTATATTCACCTAGATTGACAATAAAGCTTGCTTTGACTAGAAGTAATTAAAATATCATCTACCGGTGCCACAGAGATACAGAGTTATTAACGAATATTTTATTATCGGAGTGCAGCATTTTATCAAGGTTTTCTGTCCTAATTAAATAAAATGGAATTTTTTTTTTTACAGTTGGCTTAAAAGAAGTTTGATATTAGCGGCGTTTTTAAGATTTTAAACTAATTCCAAAACAGCTCGCGTTTCTAAATAAGGGTTGCGCCGAAAATGTCATTTTATAGATTGCACTCATTCACTTCACACACAAATTATAATTTATAATTTAGAGCTGTTCCAGTAAACATGTGATTATGTCTGACCGAATATTTTCGCTGTTATTCGGATGAATTCGTTGTTCGTTTTGAAGCTATTATCCGTGCCCTTCCGAATAACGTATTCGGCTTCGGTCACATCCCTACCCAGGGGTAAAAGAAATGTATATTAAACATTTTTTGTTTGTCTTTTTTTGTTACTGCTACTTTCAACAAGACTAATTAATTATTCAGCCAAGCTTATTTTGTACTTTAAGAAATTAACAGCTTTTATGGGTTTTAAGACACAGATATGTGCTCACAGTTTGCCCATAGAATGCCCAGTAGTCCCACAATTTTCCCGCAGTATGCCCACATTTTTCCCACGTATTTGTATTTAAATAAATTTTTCCACACAGTATTTTGTATTTGTGATATCTGAATTTGTGATAGTAATTTGAATTTTAAAAAAACTCCATGTATGTATGGCTATCTCAGATCATATGCATGTGAAAGGCAGTTTCTGGTATAAATAGCATAACACAAAAGGCTTTCTGTGTCAGAAATGCAGTCAAAAAGTGGGACAACAAGGATAACTGATCATGAAGGTAAGAATCTTAACCATGACAGGTGAGGGATATATTATGGCTGAAAAAACAATAAACCAATTAATGAAATATTCATGTCATATGTGTGATTGACATATAAATTCGTATTACCTTTTTGTTAGCTGTCCTATTATGAGATTATTATTAGCCTAATAATAATAATAGTAAAATTAATATTATATAATACATTCTTGAAACGAGGTTAAACCCTTGGAAAGACATAGGAAATAATATAGAAATTTAGCCCATTTATAGACGTCTTTTCAACGACCATGAAAAGACGTCTTTTAGCCTTTCACTTTTCAACCAAATTTAGCCTTTTTCTAGACGTCGATTTCTAGACGTCTTTTCAACGACCATGAAAAGACGTCTTTAAGCCTTTCACTTTTCAACCAAATTTAGCCTTTTTCTAGACGTCGATTTATAGACGTCTTTTCAACGACATGAAAAACACGTCTTTTCACCTTTCACTTTTCAACCAGAATTTCACGTCATTAAGACGTCTGGAGAAGTCGTCGTTTCGACGTCTTTTCAACCAGATTTTGCTGGGTGGGTAAACTTCACCCACTTCCCGTTTCGGTGTCACGTGACCAATGGAGCGTAAATGATTGGCTGGATGTTGAATGATTTGATACAGGGATCGATTGCTTCTCCTTGCTTCCCCGGATGTTGACTCTGAATATTTTTACACTGAATTTTTTGAGACGTTGAATTATTTTGCACTGAATTTTTTGAGACATTGAATTTTTTACACCAAATCTTTTGAAACATTGAATGTTTTTACACTGAATCTTTTAAAACACATTGAATTTTTTTTCATTGAATTTTTTTAGACATTGAATTTTTTTTACACTGAATTTTTTTAAAACATTTAAAAAAATGTCATAGGCAAAAAAAACAGTGCTAGATATTCGATGGCTTTTAAAATTCAAAGTCTGATTTAGATGCAAAATAAAATTCGGTGTTAAAAATTTGATGTAAAAAAATTCAGTGCTAAGAATTAGAATTCAAAACCCAACGGCACAGATTTACTTCCATAAGGGAGGGCTTGCATGACACAATCCACCCACACTAACACATGCACATGCATGTGCTCATAAAGCAGGACATTAAACCGCTTAAAAGCGGTGCGAGGACATTTACGCTCGTCAAATGAGATCATATATCAATGTATGGGATAAGAAGTTACAATGGAACACCAAAAAGATGCTAAATTGCGAAATTGGATTACTATCCCGCTGCTACACTTGAATGGACAAACGAATAAATAACTGAACAAACAAATAAAATAAAAAAGTAAAATGTTCGGATAATACTGAAAGGCACTTGCCTTTTTAAAAAGTGCTGTGAAGTTAAGTGAAACGGACTGGCATTGAGTCTGACACCTGCTGCCCGTTATTAAAGCTCCTGATCAACAGGGGATTGTGTTCGAACCAAAAGCCCCAACTTTTCTCTCTATTTAATGATTTCTTAATGCATTAGAAAGACATTAACACTGGAAAGTGTTCACAGCAGCTGCATAAAAACAGTCACAGCATGTTTAAAGCAACTTCTCTTCCCTAAATGTCCTACTTCATCAGCATTAACTACTTAAGCATTGTAGAGACCAAATCCTGTCCAAATGGCCACTCTTTCTCCTCACCTCCGGAATGAGAAAACAAATGGGCCGTGCGTAGGAGGCATCTGCCGAGGGATCATTATTAAATTATTGAATCAGTCAAGGGTATTTAAAGTTTCATGGCCACCCATTAGCATCCTCGAGAGCAGAAGATAAAGCATACCATCACGTTCACACAAACACGCGTGAGATTTAGCTGGGGAGAACAAAGATTATAACACGTGGAGACAACGCTTAGCCTGACCTACATAGAAACAGCGGAGCGCAACATTCAAAGTACGTGGAAGAGATGCACGGGGGCCGCCTCATGATCCCAGGGGAATGAAGTCATACAATGGAGCAACACGCGTTTGTATTGCCGACTCTAACTGCGTTTCAGATTAAAAGAGACATGGGGGTGCAAAACACAGCGAATGAGATTTGGGTTAATAAAAGTGAGTGGGTGACAGTAGGTAAAATGAAAAGGCATAAAAAGGAAAGATTAACATCAAAACGTAATTACATTAATGGTCACGGCCATTTTAATTAATTTTAATGGATGGACCCCGGTTAAAGGATAGTTTAGTGATTTTCTCTGTGGTGGGGAAGTTTTACTGGATAATAAGTCGGAAGGCATGCCAAGCAGTAGATTTCATCTCTGAATACATAAAGAAACCTGACCACACCACCTTACCCACTCCAATGACCCTTAAAGTGTTTTATAATCAGGATAATTATGATATAACTGCACATTATACCACTCAGTATATGGCTACTTTCTGTATGAATAAATATATGTACATACATGAAATATTGAATTGAGTGGGAATTATTTAATTAAGTTACTTATTGAGACCGCAGTGAGATGGAACAAGAGTAAAGCAGGATACAGATTGACAGAATGAATGATCAGTTTTAAATACTGTTGCTTTATACCATGGGCTGTTGAAGGCTTGATTTAGATTGGTTAAGAAATGTTCCATGGGTGTTGATTATTTTTCTGTAAAATGCACACCTAACCTGTCAAATGTCTTTAAATAACCACCAGAGCAAGGTCTGTGATAACGGTGATATAAGTGGAATAATTGACTCCGGTCTTTTGAATTATTTCAAAAGAATGCTCACCCGCAATGTGACGGCTCTCCGCGATTACCACCTTGGGTGTGCATTTTTTTTTCTAATTCAACGACGCGTTGTCAATTATTTCTTACGTAATTTACATTAAAAATATTAAAATAGACTTTCTGGAAAAAACATGTTTAAAAAAATTGTCCCTAGCTGAGGCAGTAACCTATCGAAAAGTAAACCTTTGCACCTAAAGTTGGTACCTCAGAAGTACATACTAGTACCCAAGAGCGCATATGAATACCTCAAATGTACATATGGTTACTCAAGGTGACAGATTGGTTTTTTTGGGCCATTTTTTTCAGACAGTGTAGACAGCAATGCAAAGCACACACAGATACACACACTGGTTTCCATATAGACGTATGGTTTTTATACTATACAAACTGTATATTCTATTCCCTTTTCCCAAACCCTAACCAGAACCATCACAAAAAACTTTCTGCTACTTCACATTTTCAATAAAAATCATTCTGTTTGATTTATAAGCTTGTTTCCTCATGGGGACCTCAAAATGTCCCCACAAGGTCACAAAAATACGTGATAATTCCCATGCACCCCCCCCCCCCACACACACACACACTACTGCTTTCTCTGGTGGAGTGCATGTTGATAAATAAAAAAAAAAAAACATGTACATTTGTGTGCCTTGTTTCTATACAAAAGCTGAACTAGTCTCTCCTGCTCTTCACTTGCGGCCATGTGGTTTCCCCACAGAGGGCTGTGTTGTGTTTTTGCATTTTTTTGACACTCGCTTGGTTTTTTTCTCGCTTTCTTTCTTTCTATGCCTCAAGTTTTTTCTTCCTCTCTCTCTTTCTTCTATGCCTCCAGTTTTCCCTATCCTCCCTCCAGTTCTGACTAATGGGCTGAATAACGACAGACCCTCTACCCAACATGCTTTATACTCAGCAGAGAAGAAACTTCTCAGAACTCAGAGTTATGGGCCATTACACCAGCACTATGTGTGGTGAGGGAGACCTCCCGCCCCTTTCAACCACTACTTCAAATGCCATGCTCTCTCTATTCATATCTATCTGTCCTCTGGAAGTATGTTACCGGGTGTCTGTCTCATTCTGTTTAAGGCACACCACAGTTTAAGGTCAGATTTAAGCCAAAATTTGCAACTTTTGAACTTAAATACATTATTCAGGGGTTTTACTTAACCTTTACTTCAAGGGGTACAAAAACATTTATAAAATAAATGTCTTATAAAATGTTTTGGTCACACTTAAAAATAAGTTTGTATTAGCTAACATGAACTAACAGTGAACAATATGGGGCAGTTTCCCAGACAGAGCTTTTCCTAAAATTTAAAACACCTTGTACTGACATATCTTAGCATATATCAGGGCTATTGTTTTGTCTCAAGATGCACATCAGAATTGTTTTTGTAAGGTTGGTTTGTATAAACTACTTAAATGTCCTAATATAACTAGGGCCTAGTAGTCTTGGATTAATCTAAACCCTGTCTGGGAAACCGCCCTTATAGGTTTTCAGCATGTTTTTTATGTTAGTTAATTCCAATACAGTTGCTTATGTCAGTTCATTGCGCATTAAGTAATTGATGATGGGCGGTTGAATTATTAGAAAATAATGCATACCCGAGGTGGTGATGTGGCCACAACGGGTGTGCATTATTTTTCAATAATTCAACAGCCCGGAGTTAATTATTCCGCTTATACTACGGTTACCACACCTTAAGACATCGCTCACATGATATATTTAAAGGGATTTGTCCATTTTTTGTACTTAACTCTTTCCCCGCCATTGACGAGATATCTCGTCAATCAAGAGAAAACGCTTCCCCGCCAATGACGAGTTTTTCCGTCTTTCCGCAATACCGCTATCATCTACTAGGTGGCGCCCTTCCGCAACTTTTTAAACCCGGAAGTATTGCCCTATGGCAAGCTGCTGCATGTCCGTGTCTGTTTTAAAGATCGCTCTGAATGGGATCTCTATGAAAAGTCTGTCACAAAAATTGAATTATCTCTGCTTTTTGCTCAAAATGTGGTGTTTTTGCAAAAACCTACCCATATTCAAATGCTGATTACAAAAGAACTACTGAAGGTAGGATGAAACGTTTTTTTTTTTTTTTTTTTTGAAAGCAGAGGGTATGTTCTTTCATTTGGTATATTGTATGCTTATATATTTGAAGAAGAACATTTTCTGTAAGACATTAAACTTTTGTGAAAATCATGAAAAACGCTGGCGCTGGCTGGCAACTTTTTTTTAAAACGCTGGCGGTGAAAGAGTTAAATCGCTATTGTGAGTAGGAATATTTCTTCCGCGTCTCATCCAACGGCTCTTTTGCTTGTTCCAAAACGTAATTTTAAAGCTGGCAATGAAGGCTTGAGCCATTGATAGCATTCTAATGCAGTTATTAATGAAGTTATTAGAAAAGAGAGCTAGAGCGAGAGAACCCAGAGAGAGAAATAAAGAAAGAGAGAGAATGCGAGAGAGAGGGCGAGAGAGAGAGAGAGAGATTGTGTGAACGAGGCTACCCCTGCGTGTCTCTAAACAGCCCTGTCATTGCCTCTGAAAATCGTCTGTCATGTTGTTTTTGTTAGTCCGTTTTTACAGTTAACTATGCGAAGTGATATGGAACTGTAATGTGGTCAAGAGAGCTGCCTGGAACTACATTCACCGTGCGTTTCCCAGAAAATTATTGCACACCTCAAAACATTCATCAGCCAATCAGATTGAAGCATTCAATGGACCCATATAATTTAATATAACAGTTACATATTTTGATCTAAAAAATTATTAGTAAATGCTAAAGTTAACATAAACTAATAGCAATAAATGCTTCAGCTGTATTGTTCATTGTTAGCTAATGTACAAACAAACTAATGTTAACAAATACAACCTTATTGTACATTCCCTCATCATTTCTATCTGATCGTAACAGTTTGTGAAACATTTCACAATGAATTGTTTGTAACCCTGTGACAATGTAACGCCGGCTTTGCATAGAGGTTTTATTGAAAGATGGGACAGTTAAAATTATATTGGACTGAACAGCAAACCCAGAGCTCACTGTTAAGTGCACCAGAGCGCTGTAGTAAAGAGGGCATTTAAGTAGGAGTCTAACAGTAACTAACTTTACCCTAATGAAATTGGACTTAAGGTAAACAATGTATGCTATTGCCCCTTTAAAAGCCCTGTATACAATAGGGATTTAAGCCACTGATGGTTAAGAAATAGAAAGCACTGAAGTACAAGAAGTGCAATGCCACAATTCTATAGGGATTGACTGATGGGCTAGAAATGGGATGTGACTGCATGAGCTTAGCTCTTGAGGTGTCACCTGGGGCTATTAACCCATTTATAGCCCCTATAATAACTACAAAAACTGAGAAGAGAGCTGCTATAATGGTCCCAGAAATTGTAAAGTACAGAAATATTGTACAACTTTAGTCTGCACTGCCAAATATTCCCAGCCTGCTCGTCCCAAATGTTAATGTTGCTGAGTCTTATTTTATTCATATTCTCAATCAATATGCCTGCAGCCTTCTCCAAACAGGGCAGCCCAAGGAAAGAAAAACTACATGTGACAGTGGGAAAATTAAACAGTAATTGCCTTTAGAGCCCAGCTCAGCCCACTGAGCAGGCAAATGCTATTTTTAAATCATGCCAATACAAGCATACCTATATAAACTAATGTATACAGCAGCATGTGCATGCACAAACACTGCACGCATGTATAATACAAACAGAACAAAGACAAGATATAGCTTGAGCTTTCAGGATTTCCCTTTTTAAGAATATAAAATGTAACAAAATACCTCAAGTCAATGCTGCCACAAAAAAAAGAAAAGTGCTTACTGCAACACTTTGTCATTAAGACAAACAACACAGTGATTACAGTCAAGCAAGCCATCAAAATATGGCATCAAGACTGAAACTAATTGTTTTCCTTAACCTTAACCGTTCCCACTTTACACTACACAGATTGCAATTATAGTCATTTTCAAATAATACAGACTAATCAAATGTAATTGTTATGGAGAGATAATATATACACTGACTGTACACAGATATACATGTCATTCTTTTGTGATCCAGAGCAGGTTCACAGTTTTTCAGCACTAGAGGGTGTGGACAGCTCCACACAGTCTTTCAGCACCACAAAAGAAGACAGCTCCCCATTGCTTTCAGCACTGTGACAGCTCCAAGCATCCCTACTGTTTCAGCACCACATCATGCAGACATATACTGACATTGTGAGCTCTTACTGTATCAGGCAGCTCCCACAAAATGTCTCTGAAGATGGGTCATTATTTTCCCAAAGGACGGAACAAATCTTATCTGAACCCTGAGATGAGTACTCATAACCGTAAAAACAATATAAAAGTACATAATTTACTTTAACTGTATAGTTTGAGAATAATTATAATTCTTTGAACTAGTTTGGTCTGCTTTTTGAGGGGTGTTCTTTAAATAAATGGAATAGCTCATATTTGTCAGAGGAATTAGAGACATTACTCTTTCCATAACGCAGGTCTGGAGCCTGCTTAAAAAAAACTAAGAGAAGAAACAATTAAAGTTTTGTATATGCAACAGGAAAATCCAGAGTTTCCACAAAATAGCAACATTGTGGTGGCATTTATGTTTATCTCATAAATACGATCATTCCGACATGACTTGAAGGCAGAAAGGACACACAGTCAATCCTCAAGTAACGGTAGTAGCATTTTAAACATTGGAGAGCTGGAGGACAACATTTTCAGTGGTGGAAAAACTTAGAGGATGGATGGATAGGAGGTCAGTATGGTAAAAGGAGAAAAATAAACAAATAAAGACAATGAGAGGACGTGAGGACACATAAAGCTTGAGAAATTGCAGCAGTAAAGTGAGAGGTGTGAAGAGATGAGAAGCTGTTTAATCTTTTATTAACATTTGCGTCTGTCACAGTCTTGGCAGTTTAAAGCAACAGAAGGTCTTTCTCTGTGTCATCTGACCTCCTCCCACCTTTCTTTTTCTGTCCAAAACCTCAAAGAACATCTGCGTATGATAGGCTCTCCCACACCTCCATCTGAAGGTCTCTTTTTCCTCCTTCAGCTAAACCGGAGCAGAGGCTTTGGCTATTTCTCAGCTCAATCTGTCATTTTCGATCTATTGTTCAATCAGTCTCAACATATCTCAATTTGTTCTCTCTACAGTTCTCGTGTATTTCAAATGTCCTCCTAAAACACCACACCAGTTGCGAAACACAAACAGCCCCTCTGTGTCATGCTTAACGCCAGAATTGTTATATCACCCAATATGTAATAGGGGAGAGCGGGGTATGTTGTCACACTTTTCACACTGTCTAACATTTACTGAGCACCATACATCAAAATGGTATAAATCTCATACCAAATGAAAGAAGGAAGTCTTGGGCACATATGTTGTATTCATAACATCTTTATATCTTATCTCATTACAGAGTTGTAGACTGTTGAATAGTGACTGTGCACTTGTGACAATTTGCCCCATCGGAGGGTAAGTTGTCACACTAGGGCGGGTAAGTTGTCACACTAGATTATCTAAAAATAAGAACACAACTACTTAATTGTGAATATTGATTTTAATTTTTAAACTCAAACCAAACTGGAAATATAAACATCCGTGCCTGGAGAATCTGGAAAAACAATTATTTCAATCCAAATAATGCACATTTCAATTAAGTGGCAAGACCACTTTACTTTGAACTTTGGTTCAAATGTTCTATGGCTTTCACATAAAACCAGATAACTGAATGGAACGCTGCAGATAACTTGCTTAACTTAACATGTTTAACCTCTGAACAAAACAGATGCCCTGTATGACTAATAGGACTCATCTCCAGAATCACAATTCTGACACACATAAATTGCCTGAGGTGCAAGCATCATGGGCCCAATTGTTGCATTTTACACATTTTACCCAGGTCTCCTTTGGACGACTCTTTGAAAATTGCTCTACACAGACGAGGCAGAAGCACTCTTCATCATCTGATGATGACTCTTGCATGATTTTTCTTCTTTTAGCTGCCTTGTTTTTCATAGGTCCAGATTTCTGCTTCCCTTTCTTTTGAAACAGCTTTTTGCTAGATTGAGGCTTATTCTTTTCTATATCATGTTTTCTGAGCATGTTCGATGTGTTTGTTTGTACAGGGGCAAGTTGTCAGATGTGACGACTTGCCCCAAAGTCATTGAGACAACTTGCCCCATACTTACTTGTGTGCTAATGTTGTCTAAATCTCAAGTTTAGCTCATCATATCACTTTAGCTACAGTATCAAAAGACACTTTACGGTCTCCTCTATTTTGTGCAAAATAATCATTTTAAACATTCACACCTAACAAAGTTGTATTGCATAAAATGTAAAGTGATTTTTTTTTACTTTTTAAGCAGAAAAATAAGAAAATTGTGCTAACCTCAGATTACAGTGATCTTGACCACATGTGAACAGGAAGTTGACTATAGAAGAAGAAGTCACATAAAGTGGCTATTTGATTTTTGAGATAGAGCCTCTAGTGTTGGAGTTATTAACAATGTGACAACTTACCCGTGTGACAACTTACCCCGCTCTCCCCTACTCAACCAATAAAGTAAAATGAGAGAGAGATAGAAAACAAAATCAGGACATGATCCAAGTAGAATTTGATGCAAGTGCCGAAATTTCATACTGTACATGTGAATATGTGCTTCCTTCTGCAGCTTCCACACCAACTTCAACCTCATTACGGTAAATTTAAACAAAGGGACTTTGCTTAGGCAGGACTTCATAAAACAGTTTTATGGACTTCATAAAACAGTTCATAAAACACTATTATGGATGGTGGGATTTTCATTCTAGACATTTTTCAGCCACAGCTATAAAGTATATCACTAAATGACGTTAATTTTCTTCAAAATGGGAACTGAGGTTACTTTCCTACCTGTGGAAAGAAAAAACTAATCAACCAGACAAAAAGCAGGATTAGTATACCCTCTACTCAACAACTCCCATGTCACTACCTTCTCAAACTAACACAACTTGTAAATCATGCCAAAAATCTAACAGTGTATGTGATGTAAAAAAGAAACACTGATTGAAATACTTTTTCCAATGGGAAAAATCTATCAAGGTCAACACCATTTCATACTGACCGTCATCTGATTCAGAGAAAGTGATGTTCACGTTATTGCTTTCTTTCTTCACAGTCAAAGGAGGGCAAACACTATGCAGAATCTGAAATCGTTCTAGTTAAAAGTTCAATAAAAAGTCTATAATACTAAGATTAGAATCCCTGCAAGAGGGTTATCTTGCTCTTTTAGTTTTTATAGCTCGTTTTGGTACTGTACACTCTGACCCAAAATGGGTAAATATTGGACAGAACACATGCTAGGTTAAAAATTACCCCATGCTTGGTTAAAAATGACCCAATGTTGGGGTGTTGTTGTTATGCAACAATGGGGTATAATAATCCAGCAGTTGGGTTAAACAACTCAGCATTGGGTCAATTTTAACCCAGCGGTGGATTCTGTTCAATATTTACACATTGTGGGTCAAAAATAACCCAGAGTGTAGCCATTAAAAATGAATCAAAATATTTTTTATCTTAAATAAGGAGGCCAATAAATTGTATTGAAAACAGGGTAAGAGTAACTTACAACCTTACTGACCTTTATTTTATCTGTTAATCAATTTCACTTTGGTTTTAATCATTGGAGCTTTTAAAGGGCACCTATGGTCCAATTCACGATTTTACATTTCCTTTGGTGTGTAAATGTGTATTAGTACATGTTAACCAAATGCAAAAGGTACAAACCCAAAAGTAAACAATGACGGGAGTTATCGTCTCCAACGTAAATCTCTTTTCTTGGACTACAACAAACGTACGAATTGTAGGCAACAGTTTACTTTCTGGGATTGGTGATGTATACAAGACCGACATTATAATTCCTCCCGCTTCGGACACAGCCTGTAAGTTAACTTCTGTTAGCAACCGAATCTTTCAAACATGGTAAGGAGCGCCACATTTCCGGCTGACGTCAGAGGTATTCAGACCAATCACAACTTACAGATTAGCTGGCCAATCAGGCACACAGAGCTGTTCCAATCGATAAGATCAGTTCATTTTAGGCATAGAGTGAAATCTGGAGCTACAAAAATGTACGATATGTAAAAAATAATGTGTTTTTTAACCATAAACCAGGCAAACACATCATATTATACCAAATACACAAAGTAACATTGCAATGAAATAGGTGCACTTTAATGCTACTCATCCGAATTTACCAAACTTCATAAACTTCAAACTTCTGAGCTCTTATGAAACACATACGTAATATAATTTATTATCTTGTTTCTCAAATTTCGTATAACAGTTCCAGAACATTTTAGCACATTCAGACTATTCATGAAAATCAGCAGCAGGGATGCACCTCAGCCACTGTCTGACACATTATTAACATAATCACAGCTGAGTCTCGCTGTACATCACACTTACTACATCACACACTTAAAAATATTGTGATCAAGGACAAAGCTAAACTAAAATGTGGACCATATGTCAGCAGAAGTATGAAAAGGAGTAAAACAAATCTATATTTGTAAAATCCAGGCTAAAGTCTCATTACCTAGTGGCATCAAAGATTGATTTCGCTCATTGATTGCGCTTTAATTTCAATCTTTGATATGACCTTACTCAGTCAATTTAATAAAAATATCAAGGTTATATTTTACCCAATGATCTGTACATCATGTAGGATAATTTTCTGCAAAAAAAAAAAACACAGTAAATCACTATTTTTACACACTTTAGGTGTTTTGTCACAGACTGTGACTATATGGTTGTAATGAATCTTTAACTGATTGAAAAATAACCAAGTATGACATTTCATGGTGTATTGCATGGTTTGCAGAAAACAGGTCAGGTAGAGAAAGAACACAAGAGATCATAAACAGCCCTCTACCATCTTGATTTAAGTAAATTCATTGTAATTTCTAGTGCCTCTCACTGAGGTCTTGCTCTTTGTGGATACAAGTGGCTATGACTATGGTAGACAGCAGCTGGGAGTTAAGTGTCAGTATGTCACATTGTCATACGGTGAATAAATAAGTAAATAATATATGAGATAAAGTAAATGTCACACAACCACTTAGTTCCATAGAAATGCAAAAGACAGCAGAACACTGAACTCTGTCTATTTCGAGCCTCACCAGGTGTATTTTTGGCTAGTGTAATATTATCAACATGATTCATTATTCAATGCTTATTTAATTTATTTAGCTGTTGGATCAGTATTTAGATGCTGATCAGCATCATACAGTAGTTTCCAGTCAGTGGCAAAGCGCCATACATATTGGTTTACTGTAGGGAAACAATCCCAGACTAAATTAGTTTTGTTATTATTTCATTGTAATGAGGTCTGCTGCAGAACACACTTCTTCAGAGATCTTCTTGTGGTTGAATTGTTTGTATTCACAACAGCCTTATTTTATGTAATATGCTAAAAATACAGTTGTCTTTTATTTAACATGCATAGAAAGAAGAAATGGTGTTATTAAATAATTGCACTTTAAACTAAGACTGACTAACAATGTTAAATCACACTAATATTACAAAGATCATTTTAATAATAATGCTCTTAAAAGAACAGTTGATGTTCAGCTGGCGTTTGATCTCTTACAGAATAGACAAAATAGACAATGAAACAGACTGATTTTGGTGGATACTCCTGTAAAATGACTCATGTTGGAGACAGGGCTGAATAGAATGAACATCTTGAAGCTGTAATTTCGAGTCTGCGGGGAATTTGTACAAAATAAAATAAAACTCGCAGGATTTGAGTCTTTGATTATAATAGGGGCCGTCATTATTTCACACTTACTTTGATCAAGATGTGTTTTTCAGGAGTCATTTTCTACAATGTAATCATGGCTCGGCTGCAGCGAGCTTCTTTTCAACAAATTGTAAAAAATATTGCGCGCACACTAAAGAAATCAATAAATACCAGAGCAGCTTCATAGAAAACATCACAGCAGTCAGATGCTACACTGCACCTTTAAGCTGTCATTGGTGATTAAAGGATAGCTGAAGAGATATGAAAACAAACAAACCTGAGAGACGCAGGAAGTAAAGTAAGCAGAAGTCTAATGAGGGGAAAAGAATGAGGAAAGAGTACAGCACAAAAACAACATGCTTGCTCCCGAGTCTAATTAAAAATCTTAATCAATGATAGATGTGTACTGCTATGTCGGTGTGGTACAATAATGTGGCTCTGTGTCGAGATCAATTCTTGTGTCATCATATGAGCCCTGCAATAACTCAGCAAGGTCAAGAGATCTATCACAAACACACACAATCACCGTTTATTGGTGATATAACTACAAGTAAGAGATGTTGTTAGGCAGAATATCAGGTTGGCTCATCCATTAAGATTTTCCAACATTATTTATTTAAGAACAGAATTCAGTCACACTTTCAGAACAGTCTGAACCAATTCAATGCGTATTAAACATGCAATTATTTTCAAACAAAAGCAAAAACGTCTCTTCATTTTCCTTTGCTGTCAAATGCTTTCTATTTAAACCCCTGAGGGGAAAGTCACCTGATGAAAAATACATAGTTCTCAAGCTAAGGGCTCATTAAAACATCATGTCGGATTTCATCATTTATACCAACATCATTTTGTGTCACAGGATTACAAGCGTGAGCGCTAATGGTTGGTGCCGCCCAAAAGAAAATGAGCACTCATTTATTTTTTAATTATAAATACTTATAGCTATATTTTATCACATTTTATCATAATAATAATAATAATAATGTATCACGCTATAAAGATCAACTAAATAAATGGATCTCAATCTTGTACAATAAACTACCATTTATTTTAGAGCAAATGTCTGAGGTAGAACAGTTAAAAAATGTTTCATGCTTGTTCACATACTGCATGTCGGCCGCCCACCTCTCTTTTTCTGCTGCCTGTCATTGGCATATCCCTCATATGACATCTTCTCCACTCACTGCTGACTGGCATACGGATCCCATGGTTACCGCATGCATTACATAGACAAAATGATTTGCTGTCATGCTAAGCAGACACCTCTTATTGGTTGCACCAAAAAAGAGCCAGCTTATTGGGTAAGAATATAGGAAGAGGAATGTAAGCACTAATTGGTTACTGTGGATTTGTGGGTCTGTGTGACTGGTTGAATCCGTGTTCTGCAGAATGGTGCTGCTGTACATTGGATGGTGTGAATACTCTCATAGATGTTGGACACTAACAGGCCAAGATACATGCAGGCCTCATTTTTCTCTCTTGGACAGAGAGATGAACACAAAGAGGCAGAAACCTAGGAGGAGAGAGAGAGAGAGATAGAGAGAGAGTTGGGTAAGAAGGAAGGGGTGGATGCTTGGATTGATGCATTGCAACATTGATGAATGATTCAGTGTGGATCTAATGGGAAGGGCCGCTGTCAATCATTTAAGTTCATTTGTAGAAAAAAAACGGTATGCTCTGTATATAAACAAATAGATTCACACAAGCACATATATAACACACACTACAGCTACCTCTATTCAAGACGGTCTGGCCTGGAAATTAATACAAATTTACTGTGTCCTATTTTCCACTTTCCAGTCTACTTTAAAAGTATTTTTGTCCCCACCTTCCTACGTGTAAAGTCTCAAGCAAGCAACCTACAGGTTTGTTACAATTTTTTGATGAATGATACTATTTTTAATGAAGAGTCTTATACCATAAATTAATCATAAATTGGTCCTTTCGCAAAGTTAATTTACAAAATGCAAAGCCCTTTGCTGAACTGATCACTGCTCACAATTCAGAAAAGTTGGTGTGATGTGGTGGAGCAAAAAAACTTCCTGCATGGCCTCAATCTTTGACTTCTTGCTTTTTTTCCAGTTTTTCCACTTATAAATGTAAAAGGGAGAAAGGAATTACTGTCAGCAGAGGTAATAATTACCAAGTGAAGAGTGAGAAAGTAGTAATATGGTGTAAATCAACCAGCCTCTCTCTGAGAGCATTTAGCTTTAATAACTAGCTATGAATGTATCAGATGTAAAAAAATCACTACTGCTGATAGGTGAGGTTAAATGCAGAATGCAAAGAATGAAATGGAATGAAAACATGAAATTTAAGGTTAAAAATAGACAGATATAGAAATCTGTTCACATAAGAGTTTTGTATTTTATAACATAATGGTTGTGTAAGTCAGTATACTATGGGCCAGATTTAATAATAGATTTACAACTATTATGTTGGCGTCTGGATTTGCTACAGTAAGCATGCACAGTGGATAATATGTTATATTATTGGTACTATGTTATATGATTGGCTCCACCATCCTACGTGCCTTTCGCTTAATTTTTATTTCGCTTCAGTACAACGTCTGGGACTTCTGTGTAGAGTTTCGTTTTCTACTGAAAAAATCTGCATGTCCAATCAGCGAACAGAGGAGGGCTAAGAACGATGACGTTGAGGTCGTGCGCCAGACTGAGTGACATACGTCATGACCAAACGTTAGCGATTGGTTAGGGCAGATCCAATAGTTTTAAACTTCAACAGAGGACCCTCCTTAACGGAAGTAATGCTTTGCAATGGAGCGTGGCCAGACTCTCTGTACAAATGAAATGAATGTACGAGAGTCTGCTTGGATCAGGCTAACTTCCCTAATCATTTAACACAGAAAAAAGCATAATCATTTTGTCCTTGAAATGGCTGCAATTGTTGCTTATAGGACAACAACAGGCATTGCATAGATCAGAAAGCGTGTGGTACAAGATTATTTAAATATATTGTTTGCCAAGCCATGTTGTTTTTTATTTGCTAGAAGAAATAAAAGAGGGGTCAATAAGAGAGGTCACACAATACCCTTTTTAAAACTTCTTGTAAACCTAAATTTTTTGTTCTTTTTAGTGTACTATGGCTTCGTTTGCTGGGATTTCATACCCCAAATTTTCCGCGGAGATGTCCATGGTGCTGAACTCAAGCGCATCAGGCATTATTAGATCACCTGCACCTCATTAGCTCTGCTTATTTGCGACCCTGAACTATTTTGCACTGCTCTTAGTAGAATGCGTTGGTCATTATGTAAATCAGCTGTTGCGCCTGTGTTATTTAATTTGCGCCTTTTTAGTAAATAACCTGCAGATATTACCACTTCTATCAGCGCTTTTTTGGAATGGCCCTATATAGGTTATGTTATTGCAGAATTATTGGGTAAATAATCATTTATATTTTAACTTTTTCATTTACTATCACTTACTCTCTAAGTAATAACAAAAAAAATATTTACAATTTTAAAATATACATTTTTGCTTAAAAGAATAAAAAATCACTTGATGTTTGGCCTAATATGTCTAGGGTTATGTTTGGATGCACATTTATGATGTCCAGATAGTGGAGTATGTGTAAAGAGGATCAGTAGGCTGATATGAACATAAAGTGTCATGCACACTGCTCCAGCGCGCTCACCTGACCAGTCCAAACTTGACACGAGTGTGTTTTACGCCCCATAAATCTTCACATTTGGGCATAGGCCCTGTTCCCCCTGGCTTGCTGCTGTAAATGCTGGGAGATTTGTGTGTTGTGGTTCCCAGCAGAGATCAGAACAGGAAGTGATGAATCTTAGCAAAATCCGCATAGAGCCTTAACATTCATCACAACACCGCAGTGCCCATAAGCATGCACAAATACACTTCACATATACACACACAGCTCAAATCCGAAATGTGTTTGAATCACATATGTGTGTCTACTAAACATGTGACATCTTATAAATATGAACTGGAATTCCAAATATGTCCTGTGATGTAACGTTTAAAAAAGCAGTTTTAGTTTGGACTACTTGACACAGGATATGCAGAAAATACGGTTATTAACGAAACAAACAGATCCTTCTAAAACATTAAAAACATAAATCAAAAGGAAGAAATGCAATGTAGCAGTCTTATGACCTACATTTTGCAATTTATTATGCTCTTGTGTGCTTTTTTCAAGGACATGCATGAGAATTAATGAGTTCATTATATTGCAAAATAAATTCCCCAAAATAAATTGAAATAAATGGCATCAACAAGCATCATCAGTATTTCCAGAAAAGGATATTGGAGAAAGAATATGCACAGTTTTGTTCATTTTTAGTTCATTCTAAACATCCTGAAAACAATGTACTATATATATGTTTCAATAACATTCAAACATATGGGTAAGTCCTCATTCAGACCACCAGTGACGTTCTCTCTGTTTCTAAGTCTGGTTGTCATAAACAAATAAGTACCGTCCAACCCAGTAACTGATGAGAGAAGGATGACGTGAACTCCACTGCTTCGGTCCCATTGGTAGTTGCTCCTGAAAAACATTTATTATTGGCATAAAGTTAAACTTTTCTTAACTTTCTCGCGTCACTGGACACTCCCATCCGGTCACAACAGTCACTTTTGCTCATGTCGCCAGAACTAGCCAAGCTTTCATTAAAATGAACGAGATTGCATCGCTCTGCTACTACTAGTCTCTGGCGGGCTGAATGGGGCGTGAGGCATAAGCAGAATATGTATCTTTTAAGCTTAGCCACTGAGGTATTTGCAAGTGAAGAAAATAAATCAAACAAAAAACAGAATTGAACTTTGAACCAAGAACAATTGAAAGAGATAAAACATTGATCCTGACATTCACCCATTGTTGTGTTTTGGAAAGCACTGTGCACATCTTAAATCTCCCTGCAGAACATTATTTCCAGGAATTATTATGTTTTTTGTTTTCACTGCTGGAGTATTGTGACTAAACTAATCAGTGTGATGCCCCAGACCTGTGCTATATTGGGTTGATGACACTACTGTATGCAGATAAGGAGGAAGGGATTAAAGAATAATATAAACGAAGAGTGGCTAGAAGACATGAAGATGATGCTTGTGAGTTGGCCACATATCAGTGGGAAAACCCTATGGTAACAGAGAAAACAGACGTTAAGCTTCTTAGCTTAGATTTACATGACGTTCTTCTAGGGCGTGTTCACAGAGGATCGTATCATCGCTACACTGATGTGCTCCGCTGAGAAAGATAAGGCCGGAATTAGATAACAATGATACCTATGATAAGTGTGAAACAGGACAGAGAGATATCAGTAGCTAAGAAAAAAACAAGCCAATGTAGTGCAGTGTAGCTTTCCTTTGTGTCAAAAGAAAGAATGCTTAGACTTATCGGACTAGCTGCTTGCGCCGACCCCTTTCTGCAACATTTGTCAAGTCACATTTCAGGCACCAGGCATTGTAAATAACACACATTCATTCTAATACAAGAGAGTACTGATAACAGATTTGTAATTTGTTTAAAGGGCAGCAGAAACTGGCAGACCCTGCCATTTTCAAAATGTGCATGGTAGAGGTTTTCTGCATAGAGCTGTGAGTGACATTTTACCAGAATGCTACATATGCTAATAACCATCAGCTCCTGACCTATGACCTTTCTCCAGGAACTCATAATAGAACAGCGCAGAGTGAGGTCAAAGGTGAAATGATGCAAATCGTATATAGCATGCAAAAGAAAGACGGAGAATAACAATGAAACTATTCGGTTTTGGTGGCCCATCTCTATCTCACAGATATAGTAAGTCTGCTTGTTATTGTTGCTATAGTATTAATTTAATGTTCTCTCTGCGTGTTGAAATGATAAACGATGCACTACAATCTAGAAATGAAATGATGCAAGCATACCCGTGAGAATACAAATGCCGTATACACATTTAACAGTTGAAAGAAAACGTATTGTGTGTGCCATGTAATGGCAAAGCAGAAGCCAGAAATGTTGTGTAGGTGTGTACCCCGTCGATTCTCTCACACTACTGGGAAGACTGCAGTGAAGACAATAGACACTGACAGAAATGTTTGTTTTCCTTATTCACTCTTGTCTTTTTCCTATAGTTTGTAAGTCAAGCACCACTTGTACATGCAATGATTAACGATTATGACCAATAGAGAGTTGCACTACCTGTACAGTGCATGAGTGTTACCATTTCAGCCAGGCTATGAGAGGTTGCATATCGGCTCTTTTAACATTTACACAGGGCTGCAACAACTGATGGGTAAATCGTTAATAATCGCTTATGAAAACAGTGTTTGACAAATGTCATAAACGATTAGTTTGGTGTTTGATAGTGTTGGGCAATATTCCCTATTTTGAGATCGTCTATTATCAGACTGTGA
Organism: Paramisgurnus dabryanus; assembly: GCF_030506205.2. Lineage (NCBI taxonomy): Eukaryota > Metazoa > Chordata > Actinopteri > Cypriniformes > Cobitidae > Paramisgurnus > Paramisgurnus dabryanus. Next base: position 19,759,823 of record NC_133356.1, read on the forward strand.
GATCGCCAATACACAATAGTATTAGAGCTGAGACAATACTTTACTCATTTATTTATTTTTTACTCATTTAAATTTCCTATGTGCCAGAGAACGGGAACAACATACTCGCTGGATTAAAAACCCTTCGTGTCTAACCTCTCTAGTGCAAGGAAATGTCAAAGTCACGCATATTACAAGCTCATGTGCGAGGCAGAGTCTAAGTCATGCACATTACAAGTTCAGTGAAAGAAGGAGTCCATGGCGTGCACGTTCAAGTCCGAGCAAGAGTCCAAGACGCACACATTAAAAGTACAAGTGCATGCCACAAGAAAAAACTCTCATGCAAAGTGAAGCTCACAAACCCTTTCATGCGTGGAAGAACACGTAATGTGCTTGTTAATGTGAAACTATAATGATATAATAACTATCGTCAACTATCATCATGAAAGCCTGCTATTAAATTTTGTCAACATTTCACACACACAAAAAAAAACATGTACTGGCTTTTGGTTTTATGTAAGGGATAATGTACAGGCAGCCTATTGTTATGTCAGAAATAAGCCCTGACAGTAAGATCAGTCTTGTATCACACTGAAGGTGCTAATTTCATGATAACAACCAACTGCCTGTACATTATTGTTCATATTACACTGCTATTTACCTCATAAGTAAGGTAAGGAACATTAAATATTGATTTGAAATATTTTATGTGCTCATTTTTTTTTTACAAATGAAGACCTTTCACAAGAAAATCCCATAGACTGTAAAAAAAGATGGACGACGCCTGTTCGCTTCCTTCCATTGTTGAAAACTGAAGCCGCCAATGTCCCGATATGGCGCTGACATCTTGGGTCTTGAGTCTGCGCAGTAGCGATTTCGGGACCAGTCATGCGCAGTAGTGAGCAGGAAGTGAAGCCGCAAAATCAAAACCCCGCCCTCACAGAATGCGCATATCACACGATATCACAGCTGTCAATCATGACGTGACACCACCGTTTTTATATCATTAAATAACTAACTAAACACAAACTTATTTTAAAAACAAACATTTGAATTTACATCAGTGTGATAAAAACTACAATAAATGGCAGAAACCAGGTTCGGAAAAAAGTTAATTGAAGTGTAATACATTTTTTAAGTTGGTATCAAGTCCCATTGAATAACATGGGGAGGGCGGGGTTTATGACCTATACTGGGACCAGTCACTGGGGGGCAATCGAGACGTTTTGGCTTCACTTTTCAGGGCTTGTGCGGCACGCTTGGAAAATCCTGTTTATTTTCGACATCTTAAGATAAGACAAGATGTCACAAACACACTATTTGGTTTAATCCTTAATTAAATAAATATTTATATTAAGCATTAAGTTTAGAGCAGTTGTTGGGAATAACAAACCTGCAAATGTTGCTACTGCACTCTAAAAATAGCTGGGTTATTTTCATAATGGGTAAATATTAGACAGAACACATGCTGGGTTAAAATTATCCCATGCTGGGTTAAAAAATTACCCAATGTTGGGTTGTTGTTATGAAACAGTGGGTTGTAATAACCCAGCATTGGGTCAATTTTAACCCAGCAGTGTGTTCTGTCCAATATTTACACAACATGGCTTAAAAATAACCAAGACATTTTCAGAGTGTGGCCAATCAGAATCAAGCATTCCAATGAATTGTGAAATACATTATCTAATGCAATTCCATATCATTTCAATTCTGATATATATGACACAAATGTACTGTATATGTTTACACAAGAAACTCAAACTTCACGCACATGACCGTGAACTGGCACCTGCTATATCAATTATTAATGGATCTTGACTGTTGATTTTTCCCAGAGCTTGTCATCTTGTGGCTGACTAATCTATGCTAATGTGTTTCGACGCACGCCAACATGGGATGTTACAGGCATCTGTGTACACATGCATATGTAATAAGCATACAGAATCTACGCCTTTTAGCGCTTACTGTATGTGCTCACCGTAAAATCCTCCTACTACAAGCAGCAGTCAAACTTCTTTCTTCTTTCTTTTTTTTTTTGTTACAAGCTAAACCAAAACCCTGAGCCATTTAAACTCTAGAATTTAGTCATAATGGGTAGATTAAATATATGAACTGTTTTATCTGACTGAAAGAGCCGCTGTGAAAGGGTATGCCATCATGAAACAGTGAGACTACATTGTCACTCCAGAGGAACAATTACAGAGATGCACTAAAATCAGCTTGTTTATGTATCCATGCCGGAAAATGGCAATGTTTACCCTGCCACAGTTTATAATTTACCTATAAAAAAGCAGAAAGAGATGAAACAGAGCTCTGCTTTGAACAGTGAAAGCATGATTTGGGCCTATGAGAGTTACCCATTCACAGTTTTTTCATGCAATTTAAGAGACCCCTGCTTCATGACTGATGTGAAAAGGCAAAGGCTTTGTGTAAATTCAAAAGCAGGTTGTTTTACAGTTTATTTGCTCATACTATTAAATACATTATTTCAAAAACCTTTTTCATTCTATTGAATTCTTTTGAGGTTAACAGCAACATATTATTTTTCCCAGAGGTCCACTTTTAGTAAGTAAAAGCAACATTGTTTGTCCAAAAGAGTATGAATTTTATTTTCATGGTGATTTTTTCCCTTTTTTTATGTAAGTAGCTGTCTAAATGCCCTATTTGTTTATGAACTGATTTGAAACGCAGCATTTTAAATAAACTTTATTAAATCAAAATTATGGGCTGGCAAGGAAGTTTATCATGGTGCAATAAACTTTTCAAAACATAAAGGACGTTTTAACTCTTCATTATGACCTTTATAAAATGATTTGTACAGTAAAGTTCCCTGTACTTGATGATTTAATCAAACAAAATTCTGGTATGCCTAACAAAATATGCAATGAAGATTGATTCTGTCATTTTCTCAATAAAGGCTCCAATAAATCCAGCTGTGTCATTTATCTTGCTTGTAGTGTGCGCACACACATAGGTATTCAAATCAATTATCCTCCCATCTCATGAGCTCTCATTTAGTGTGGTTTCATAAAATTTTACTTTACACTCCAGACACACACACACACGGCCATTTTACACACGTGCTGTCTGTCTGGCACAGAGAGATAGTCTAATGCATTCATTAATCCTTTATGAGTGTTGCTTACTGCACAGGAAAAAAAACATTTATAAAAATCACCAGTAGTGTCTCTTGTATTCACTTACACACTCCAACCATAAGTATGGAGAAAACTATTATCAACCATTCACATAGACAAACTTTTAAATCTATCCTACCACTCGACATTTCCACCTGCCACTCCATTGATGCCACCTGTGACAAGAGACAAACAGATACGGTCCTTTACACCCATTCACACGGACATGCCCACCGCTAACCACATTTAGATTTATTACCTCCAAACAGCATGCATTTTCTCTCTGCATTCATTTATTGATTATGTAACACTGCAAAATGTCAGGCTGATATGGTATTATGCCCATCCATAGTGATCTTGGCCTCATACATATTCATAACATCTCCATTGCTTCAGCTAATCACAAACTTGGATAAAGGTCAGAGGGAGAGGTCACTTAACAGCTGGTGTTTGGGACAGCCGAGCAAAACAAATAAAGATACACACACACACATCTGAAGCGGTTAAAGGCAGGCGGTCGTGCCGCCAGCTAAAATATATAGATTACACAACAGGTAGCGCTAGACTATTCAGTGGGAATCCTGCAGAAAAAGCCTTCAGAGAAGTTCAGAGAAACCGGCGCACATTTGATTCTGTCAGCATTAGGTCTGGAGCCCTACTTATTCCCCATTTCCTGCTCTGCCTCGGTATCGCATTTCAGACCATTACCGGCAAAGACGGCCACGTGAGGGATATGTAGTCCTCTACCACCATCCATCACTTTGTGGCCCCTGGTCTTACACTCCATCATGAGAAAAACAAACACACACATACACAGACACACATACACACAAACTGAACAAACCACAGAGGCAAGGCCAGTCAAGACAGGCCGAAATATCTGACACACACAAACAACTTTATACACATGCTTAAAGCTGTCTATTTATGACTGTCTAGTATTGGTTGATAGATGGGTTTATCACTCTGATTGAGGGCATCATTAGGCCGTTTACAGTGTCTCCAGAGCGGGGATACGCTCAGCCGCATTAACCAACTATATCTCAGTGCATCCTAAAAGGAAAATGCAGTCATCATTTAACCATTACATCATTCCTAATGACCTTTTTTTCTTTAGTGGAACACAACAAACTAATGATGGAACAATCCTTCTGTGGAACGGTGGCAGCACTATTCCTTTACATCGATATCAATACCTTGTAGGGAACTACGGTGCAAACTTTGAAATATCTATAAACAGAAAAAAAGACCAAAGCTTCAAGTGTCACTACAAACAGAGCATATTAAAGGAAACATACAGACCAAAGGATGTCATGTCTGATATACTACAGGCACAAAGATACTCTCATCATTTAACGCTGTGTGAGCACAGGACCCGAATCTCCCGCTGACATCAAAGGTACATATGCATGTGATGGACACATCATGCACACAAAGCATAATGCATGGACTTTGAGCTTTTTGTTATAAAAAAAAGACATGCTGGAGACCCACGGTTATTGTGTCTTGTCTATAAATATCTTCAGATGGTGAGAGAAACCTTTAATGTGTTTTGGTGTACTCTACTCATTGTGTCAAAACCACACTGGTTCACACACACACCTTTCTCACTCCTGTCATGGGGGACCAGTAACAGCCAGTGTGTTGGTTGCATACCGGGTCATATATCACCCTCTCAATAAGCATCAAAGTAATTTCATTCAGGCATCTGAGCACTGAACCCCTGCCTGAGTGCCTGACTTTCCCCCTAAAGGTTAATAATTGTTTGGAATGGGACGCCTGAGGATTTGGGAACACTAATGAGGGTGAGAAAGGTTCAGGCAGCACTGGGAAGTTACTCAATATTAAACGAAAGACATAGAAAATAATACATTTAGAATAGTACATTTAAAATAAGAAAGCCTCTGCTGTTTTATACACTGTGATTACAAGTACCTTGGGATTATTTTTTTAAATAAATATTAATATTAAAGGGATAGTTCATCTAAAAATACAAATTCTGTCATTCAAATCATTTACTCACCCTCATGTGGTTTGAAACCTGTATGAGTTTCTTTATTCTGTTTCAATGTACCCAGTTGATGGTACCCATTGACTTCCATAGTATTTGTTTTACCTATATGGAAGTCAATGGGTACCAGCAGCTGTGTGCTTACAATAATCTATCAAAATTTCTTTTTTTGTGCTCAAAAGAATAAAGAAATGCATACAGCTTTAGAACACGAGGGTGAGTAAATGATGACAATTGTTTGAACTATCCCTTTAAGGTGGCATTTGACACAGTGAGAGCCATCCGTACTAATAGTGACATAAAACCCAAGGTCATGAGTTTTCCAGCAAATGCACCCAGGATGTCCTGTAAATCACTTGGAATAAAAACATAGGCCTGTCAAATGTATAAGATAGAAATAGTCAGACATACATCCTTTCTGATTTTTAGATTAGTGGAATAACATGAGTTTAAAAAAAACTTATGTTTTCTTTTGTCCCTGCCAGTATTGAGTATTTAGTTTCATCCTTGGACAGAGTCCCAATTAAATAAAAGTGACACGTTTGCGGAGGTGTTTAATATTGTTACTGATAAAAAAATAATAAGAGCTCTGGAGAGTTAAAAGTCGTACTCTCCTTCATATCATTCTAAACAGAAATCACTTACTTCTGTGGCACAAAAACGGGATGTTGGGCAAGATGATTGTTTTCATTTAATGAATGTGAACGGTGACCAGGATATGTCAAGTTTAAAAATGCAAAGAGCATTTTAGCCCTTTAATTATATTGTATGATAAAAAACAGAATAAGCATCTTGCCAGCATTCCCTAATCTTGAAGTGCTATGGGGTTCAAATAACATACAAAGTGGGATGTAAATGATGACAATTTTATCAGATAACATACAGCTAAGCTTGAGGGGGGGGGGTCAACAGCATGTCATGCATTCTGACTTACTAACACAGTTTAAGAGTTGGTTTCCCCATGCTTAACATAGGCAAAGTGTCAAAAAAGCAGTTGGGCGTGTTACAGAGTATTTCTGTGCCAAATGCACCAGGGTTCGTACAAGTTTCGGAACGTTTTTTCGAATATGGGTCCAGCTGACATATCAGGGGGTAAGCAATACGTATCATTTATTTTTAAATGGCACTTCCCACGGAAAACCAAGCCCACACGTCAATCAGCGGGAGAGCAAAAACCGAGAAAGGTAGAAGTCATAGGCATCACTTCACGTGACAGCTTTGTTTATAGACGGTTTCATCGGACGCGCGTGATACACGTCTGGCTCCGAACTTTACTTCCGGTTTCGTTTTTTTTAATGGTCTGACTAGTTGCTAAACTGATCTCTTGAACAAATGCCTCCTCGAAAATAACAAATGTTTTGGTTTCCTATATAATCTATGTGTTGTTTTTTTGCTTGTTATATAAAAAAACTACGATTAAAGAACTTTGTTGTTATTTATTCTTAGCGGAGCTTACCGGAAGTTACGTGCGGACCGCGACAGCCGCTTGTTTATGTTGTTAATGCTGAAACGGTCTATATGAAGACTCAAAAATGGCACAAAAGAAGAAGTGTGATTTTGGCTGTAAGGAGAAGTAAGACAGCCTATGTAAGACAAACAATGGATATAGTTTGTGTATCCAGGGTAGCAGTGGAGCTTTGTGTTTGTGTTTGTTCAACGCCGGATTTTACTGAAAAGTCTCAACCAGGTCATGAGTTGCATGCGGTAAGACTTCTGTGTTATGTTGGAAATAGGTGCGTAATTGCATTATATATAAACGACACAAACGTGTAATGAAGTTAAACAGTGTTGTATAAAGTGTTGAATGACTCGTGACTCTGTCCTCCCGCAGCTCGTAACTCCTCCTTCCAAATGTTTTCGTGTGTTATCGGAAAGAATCAGTAAAGCTGGTCTGTCTTTTATAACTCTGATGAAACTAAAGTCTCTTATGAGATATGAAGGATGTAATACTACTTTAAAGGGAATCCAGATTAACATCAGATATTTAGAAACAGCTTGTGTTATAGGAGCTTTAAGTTTGCATACCCCATGCAGAATCTGCAAAAAAAAAAAAATAATAATAATAATAATACAATAACTTTTCGAAAAGGTTTAGACGGTGAAAACGCAAAGACTGTGCCAGATCTGGAGGATGTTTTTTAAGACCAGTAGACAGTTAAAATGCTCAGGACAAACAAGTGACTCATGAACAACTACAAAACACAAAATTCCTCAGAGTATTAAAAACGTCAAAACTCTGTCGGTGAGACCAATGGGAGACCAATTACTCTGCTTCTAAAAATGGCCAATGAGAATTAGTGAGTGGGATTTGTATGCTGAAGCCCGCCCTGGATTTCCGGGTATAAAAAAGGACGGAATTTATTTTTAAGTTATTGTTAAAACTTGTTTATGGCAGCACTAAGAAGAAGAGAAAACACTACAATTTGTATGATTCCTCTTATTGTGTTATTTTTCTGCAAACTTATTGTATTATTCATCTTGCATATTTTGCAAACTTATGGACTCAACTGTACGAGGTGAAAAAAAAGAAGAATAAATCTAACAGATAGCAAGCTACATTTTAAAATATTTTTTTCTATAAGAAAGGCAGTTAGACAGCATCCATCCCCGGCAATGTGCGCTGGTCCTTAGACTCCTGCATGTTGGCATGAGCCGTAAGATCTCACTGCACAGCTTGCTGGAATTTGTCTCCATAAATAAAAGATTTCATCTCTAATCTGTAGTAACTCTCTTTTCATATTTATTTCGCTCTTTCATTTTTTTTTCTGAAATGTCCCAGGGCTTCCTTGCTGTCACAGAGATAGATACCAGACAACATAATGGTATTTTTTACAAGGGAGCCACCATTTTTAGATTTTGTGTATTCAGTCAGTGAATATACTCGTGATCCAACTGCCAAAGATAGTGAACAGCTTTCCTGTGAATGATAAGAAAGCAATGCAACGCTTACACAACTTTGAAATAACAGGACTCAAACCATGAATGCTGAGATTTAAAATACAGCCTTTTCTCTCTTACGTACTTACTGCCTTACTGAGGCAGCCCAATGTTTAAAACATATCCGGATTCTGACCAATGGATTTCTAAATCAATAGTCTTATCTAAACCACTATTTAAAACTTGAACTTTCACACAAATCGTCACCGTCACAGCTTCGACTCACCATCTCAATTACTCATTTACCACGAAGACGGTCACACTCGCTCCGATCTATTGCCATCTCACGCACTGTCAGTCAGGAAATGACAGCTAGTCAGACGCAAATGAACTTTATTCACAATCAGCGTCTCTCTCAGGGTCCCTGGAATGCTGTCAATCATGCCCTCCACACTCCCTCGATTTTGTGTCAGATCCGAGAAGTGTGGGCACAACCTAACCATAAGATAAGATTCACTAAAGTCTATTTCCCGGCAACAATGTGACTCTCTGGTAGAACTAAATGGAGCAGAAATTGAGCAGAAGGTGCGGTTCATCCCTAACGTGACATGTTACCATTACTTCGTTCTGCTAGCCTCTTCAATAGTTACTGGCAAGTGTTTCACAAATGTTATGGCTGGCAACAAAGGTACGAGCAACAGAGAATAATGCTGTATTATTAATTATTTACACTGGATATAGAAAAGAATGTGTTTCTGGGCCAAGCTATAGAACATAAGATGTATAATTTAACACAGTGTCCTACATAGAGGGAAGGGGGGTGTGGATAAGGAGCGAGAAGATCGTACAAGGCTCGCTGTTGGCGAACCATCCAACCGAAAAGTCAACTGGTAGTAATATAGTGAGACAGTGGGATAGTTTAATACTCTGCTATTACTGCTAGGTTGAACAACTCTATAGAAATCAGACATGGCTAGTTAGAGAGCGCGCTCATCTCACAATTACCATTTAGGCCAAATGCTGCTTAAACGCTTATTTTCAGATCCTTTTCACAAAAAGGGCACATAATAAGACCAGAAGATTTGTAAAATGTTGATTGTCAGTTCATTTTTGATAAGGCTTGCAATTACTGCTTAATGTTTAGTTGCTTTTCATGATCATTTCAAATTGCTAAAAGGATAAATAATAAAATGAAATTACAAGTAATGGGAAACCAAGGTATTTGTAGAAAGAGTCAGCAGTCTTAGCCCTCTTTACCAAGTTCAAACATTTCGCAGATATCTGCACATTGTCATACAAAAACACAGCAAGAACGGCACAAATTCCACCTGGGCTTCTTTATTTCTTTCCTGTCACTCAGTATGCAGTTACGCACAGTACAGAGTACACAACTGTGGTTTCAAAGCAAACCATTTTAAATCCTATCTGACATATCTGAAATGTTGTACTTGAATTATACATAATGCATATTAGGCCCATTACCACACCATTCATTTGTGATCTTTCACCCACTTAATTTTAACGCACATCTGCAGTATACCACGAATCAGAGTTGTGAGGCTCGGAATGGCTCCATCAGTTAACGCTTGACAGGTGGCTGAAACGATTGAGTGACAACGCATGAGCTGACGTGTTCCCCCCTCTGGACGCCAGCCGCATGTGAGCTGGAAAACAACACATATGGCCTCTAACAGTCAGCATCCGTACTGGCCGTTCACTCATACGAGCTCAGATGCTCGCTGTGGGAGTGCTGACCACACAGAAGCGTAAAACGCTTGAGGGCCCGCCCCGTCTCCACCATTCAGTAACCTCAGTAAGACATCAAAATGTGTTTGTGGGTGTGTGCAAGGACCCTCTTTACTCTTCCATCTGAGCAGTGTCCTCAGGTGTTGTGTGCCTGTGCCTTGATGACCGTGTGCAAGAAAATGAGAGAGGAATAGAAACATAAATGGAGAGGAAAACATTAGGCATCAACCAACATTTTAGAAAAAGAAAGGGGGTTAAGCAAAACAGTGATAATATGTTTTCCAACTGATCTGTCTTATCAAACTTTATCTTTCCATCCAATTTGGAATGTAATCATTATATTTTTATTAGAGTAGTAGCTAATAAACATGTTCCTTATTTATATTATACTGGAATTATTTTGCATTACCATATTATATTGTAATATTACACTATACACTCAGGGCCGGCGTCATGGGGGGGCATTCGCGGGCAGTGCCCCCCCAAACAGGTTGTTGTGCCCCCCTACAAAGTTTTTATTAATTTAATATATATCAAGAATAATTAAAATAAATTAAACATTGAATGTTTCATGACTTGTAATGTAATCAAATGATGAAAATATAGTTGATATATGTTTTCTTTAATTAAAATAGACCAGTTTCTCTGATTGGATGTATTGACGCGTCTCACTCGTCTTACGTCTTTAGCATATTTGTGACTTGATACTAGCAACGTGTTTTTTCGCGGCATTTTATGGATCGTGTAAAATATGGATATTAGAACATTTAGAACGAACCAGCACCGCCTGCTTCATCTTCATGCAAACACAGACTGGCTCAAACTCAGAGATTAGAGGTCGAGGTGGAATTTACAAATCTACAGGACACTGTTTTAAGGAAGTTTAATGTTCGTGCACGCCGTCTTCAGCTATTTTAAAGGTAAGTTAGCGTTGTTTTAAATTACGTAAGCTTAAATGTGAAGTGTGGCTATAGACCGTTAACAGCATTACGACGTGATTATGGTAAAACGGCTTTTTTAAAGCTAGGACGCGGTGTGCGCTGTGCCCATTCATTTCAATGGCTTGCGCCGCGCGAGGGCGGTTTGTTGTTGCGTCGAGTAGCGCGAGCGCAGCGGAGCTCAGCTTGTGCTCACACCGCGGTCGAAGTTCAGTAGTTTTGCGCATAGTTTGTGGTCTTTTGCACTTTATACGGGAAATGAGCTGACAGTCTGTACCAGTTGTATGAGTGTGTGCTTGCTGTATTTGTTGTTTTAATGTCTTGTTTCTGCAAGTTATTGTTGCTATTGCGTGCCCCCCGTTGGAAGCCGAGTGCCCCCCTGTTAGTTATGGTCTGGCACCGGCTCTGTATACACTACACTAAACACTACTGTATACTATATACAGGTGCTGGTCATATAATCAGAATATCATCAAAAAGTTTATTTATTTCCCTAATTCCATTCAAAAAGTGAAACTTGTATATTTTATTCATTCATTACACACAGATGTTAGATGATTATAATGATTTTGATGATTATAACTGAAAACTAAGGAAAATCCCAAATTCAGTGTCTCAGAAAATTTGTGAAAAGGTTTCATATTGAAGACACCTGGTGCCACATTCTAATTAGCTAATTAATTCAAAACACCTGCAATGGCACTTAAATGGTCTCTCAGTCTAGTTCTGTAGGGTACACAATCATGGGGAAGACTGCTGACTTGACAGCTGTCTAAAAGACGACCATTGACACCCTGCACAAGGAGGGCAAGACACAAAAGGTCATTGAAAAAGATGCTGGCTGTTCACAGAGCTCTGTGTCCAAGCACACTAATATAGAGGCGAAGAGAAGGAAAAGATGCGGTAGAAAAAAAATTGTACAAGCAATAGGGATAACCGCGCCCTGGAGAGGTTTGTGAAACAAAATCCATTCAAAAATGTGGGAGAGATTCACAAAGAGTGGACTGCAGCTAGAGTCAGTGCTTTAAGAACCACTGGGCACAATGGTATGCATGACATGAGTTTCAGCTGTCGCATTACTTGTGTCAAGCCATTCTTGAACAACAGAAGCATCTCGCCTTCAAAAAGGACTGGACTGCTGCTGAGTGGTCCAAAGTTAAGTTCTCTGATGAAAGTAAATTATGCATTTCATTTGGAAATCAGGGCCCCAGAGTCTGGATTAAGAGAGGAGAGGCACACAATCCACGTTGCTTGAGGTCCAGTGTAAAGTTTCCACAGTCAGTGATGGTTTGGGTGCCATGCTTTTGTTGGTCCACTGTGTTTTTTGAGGTGCAAGGTCAACGCAGCCGTATACCAGGAATTTTTGGAGCACTTCATGGTTCCTGCTGCCAACCAACTTTATGGAGATGCAGATTTCATTTTCTTACAGGACTTGTACTTGTGTACCCAGCGCCAAAGCTACCAGTACCTGGTTTAAGGACCATGGTATCCCTGTTCTTAATTGGCCAGCAAACGCGGCTGACCTTAACCCCATAGAAAATATTTGGTGTATTGTGAAGAGGAAGAGCGATATGCCAGGCACAACAATACAGAAGAGCTGAAGGCCACTATCAGAGCAATCTGGGCTCTCATAATACCTGAGCAGTGCCACAGACTGATTGACTCCATGCCACACCGCATTGCTGCAGTAATTTAGGCAAAAGGGGCCCTGACTAATTATTGAGTGCTGTACATGCTCATACTTTTCATGTTCATACTTTTCAATTGGCCCAGATTTCTATAAATTGTTTCTTTGTATTGGTCTGAAGTAATATTCAAATTTACTGAGATGCTGAATTTGGGATTTTCTTTTTAATTAAAGAAATAAACATTTGAAATATATCAGTCTATATGTTTCATGAATGAATATAATATACAAGTTTCACTTTTTGAATTGAATTAGTGAAATAAATCAACTTTTGATGATATGTTAATTATATGACCAGCACCTGTATTCTGCTATGAGTGCCATCTAGATAAAACTTAATAAAAGCGAAATCTTTCTAAGATTTTCCATAAAACTTAGGTAGAACCGCCGGGGAAGGTCACAGCTCTACGCAGTTTAAATAAATTGAGGCATAAGGGATCATGTTATTATGGCTGCATGATGGTTCCCACATGGCTTTGGGAAAGACATCCTCTACTTCAGCTGTACTTTCATACAGCTTAGCACTGAGACTAATAGAATCTCGATTTTTGTATAGTCAAACTAAAATAAATCTGTGGTTTGATAGATTTCGTCAAAGTACACCTGTCAAACTAGGGTTGTAGGGTGAATCAATGGGAGCATGTGACAGACCACTACTTTTGAAATAAAATATAAAGAAAACTAGTAGTACTAGGATTTGAAAAAAATATCAGTGGTTCCTGTAAATAGAGCGGGCTGGAAAAACCTCTTAAGTAAAGCCTAGCCAATTTCATGGTGCTACACTTCCAAATTCAAGGATGAAATTGAATTATAAAATTGTTTGTAATATAAATGCAAGCAGGTAACTAGCAGGTAAGAAGAGCCCTATAGGTAGGACAGAGTTTGGTGGATCATCTAACTGAGCTCAGGAACAGAAGGAAATGTTGTGCGTGAGCAATCAGACCTTTCACCCTAAAAGTGATCCTAGTCAAACTGCTGAGTGGCAGAAGTCTCACAGAAAATCAAAATGAATCAATAGCTCATAACAGATGCCAGGAGTGGGATGCACTCTTGGATCCCTTAGGCAGCACTAAAAGTGTAAGACAATGACAATTTGCAAAGGTATTTCACTCGCAAATAGCAATTATTAGAAATAAATTATAAAAACGTACATGGTCAATATGTAAGTTTTGAATATGACCAGAATTTTATTTATTTCCATGAAATATCAGAGCTGGAAATCACAATTAAAAAAATTACAGATAGTTGTGTTTCCCAAAATCTTGTGGTAAATGTACTGTATATAAAAATGCAGTACTGTATATTGTGACTGTAAATCTTCCAACATTATAATGAGCATATGACTTGGATATTCAATAATCTTAAAGATGGATCAGTAATAAGCATGATTCACAGTAGAGATTCACAGCCTGTAATTTTTGGACTGATGGAAACATTTTCCCTGAGCTCTGATTGGCTGAGCTCCAGAAGAATGGCTCGTTGTGGGTTATGGTCCTTATTTGTCATGCTGGTCAGCATCATTTGAAGTCACAGTGTGGAATTCGGCTGTAAAGGCCAAATGCCATCAAGCGACCAAGGCAACAACCAAAACGACTTATTTGTTTGTCCACAAATGTAAAAGGATTTGAAAAAAGCCAGCAAAACCGTACCACAGTGACACTACAGAGATGAAATGACTGGACTGGCAAAGATTAAAGCAATAATACTAAAAGTAAACAGGTCCAGGCTGCACCCAGGCAACATTTATTTCAGTCAAATGCAATAAGATTACAACTTCAATCTGACTATAGCTGCAACGTGAAACATGGCTATGAAAATTAGCATTGGCTCAGGAAGCATCATTATGACATTTCACATTCACAATCATATACGATATGAGTACCTCTGTCTATCGAATCAAAGAAATATGCATTTCTAAATAAAACTCTTGTAATATTCCTCTACAGCATATGACTAATATAGACTCACAATCCCCGTGATGGAAACTAAACCTGTGGTAATGAAGACAAAACTACCTCCTTTAATATCTGCCTCCAGCATATCTGATGAACAGCTCATTGCTTTCTTATAAACACCCCATGCATCTTTTATCCCCAACGATTTAAGCAGTGCTCTTGTGAGGCATATCTGTTACCCCCAGAAACCAAAAAGTTTCATTTATCAAAATTGCTGCTGAAGAAAGTACCGTTCGGCCCACGATTCATGAATATTGCACTCCTTGTGTGGCGTGAAACTTAATGGAAAATGCAAAAATGATTTGCATTTGAACCCGAGTTCAATACCACAAAATATCAGTCCGGGCTTTCGAGAGTTTATAATTGTGAATGTTACTACTGCATCTAAAAGCCGTTCCTTCATTCAAAAATGTCAGCTGTCATTTTAATGCTACATTTGAGTCAAAGCTGTAAAAGTCATTTTGAATATGAAGTGGTAAAATGGTTGATAATGGCCTTCATTTAAATAGTATCAGACACACTAAGAATAACAATCACTGAAAGAAATTAGGTTGCCGGTAAATATATAAAATGATTTAATGGAGGAGGAAATTTGAAAGAAGTTACGTCATTGTAACCACAATACCATTTCTATTAAGGTACTGTATGTTGGCTTATGATAGATCCTACAGATTAATACATTAAAAAACATTTTTAATATGCAATGATATCATACAAAACTATACATTTCTCAGGATTTTCAAGTTTTGACTTGGCAAAGTGTTTCCGCCCACTAAGCTTTTGGTTCTGGCAGGTCCAACACAGTGACATGCTGGGTCCTGTCTCTATGTCCCCCTCTCATCTCCCTCTCCTTCACCTCTATTTATAAAACTCTGCACATTTCTTATCCCTTTCCCTGATAATTTTTCAGCAAAGCCTTGTCAATTATTCACACGCTCTTCTACATATTGAACATGTTTCCCTTTCTAAGCATTAATATTTAAGGCTTCATCCCTCCTTTAGGACACCTTAAAAGGATAAATCAAAGCGACATTAAAAATTTTCAGCGTTGGTCTCATAGTAAAATTAATCTCTAATGAAGCTGGATAGCAGCAATTTAATGGCTTTCTATTAAAAGAATAGAAAAACAGATGAGATAAACAAATCCCTGAACGGTTCTGAATTCTGAATGGGTTTAGGTCAATTAGCACTGGCAATGATTTTTATGTCAAAATCATGATCTTATTCCTAAGTTTAGTCAAAATAGTAGGATAGTGTGGTACATGGTCCATGCAATGTGCTAGATGACATGAACTAATCTACACAATCGGCTTGGTGCTACAAAACAAAGAAAGAATCAATGGTCATTAAATAGCATTCAGCTGGAACCAGAAATCATGTCAGCCAGATTCAGCTAAAGCTGTTTTTACTTAATGCTACTGTTGATTCTGCAACTTCATAATCGATCAAATTGAGAAATAACTTTTTATATTAAGTATCTACACATCTACACAAGCTAATAACAGATCCACGGCAGCAGTGTCACAACCTGCACGACCTCAAGTACGTATCATCAAAAGTAGCAATATTAGAGGCAACTCAATTCAACATGACCAATCTTCTGCAAACCAAATTATTTTTTATCCCAAAAGCTTTTGCAAAAAGAAGTGTTTCTCAAATCCTCCTAGAGGTGAGAAGTAATACATTTTAACATGAGCCGCAGCTGTGAGCTCTCAAACACATTAGGGACACAAATGGTTCAGTTATCTTTTCGCTGTGATATTGATAAAGGCAGGCAATTGTTGCTGGGAGTTATAGGATTAAGTTATCCTCTGTCAGACAATTGCAAAAGTAATGAATTACAACCGCAGTATACAGAATGATAAGACTTTGCTCAAACACCTATGACATCTCATAAAGTCTATGATTTTTTTTGTATTATTACAGCAAAAGAGGGGTCCATCTTACCGTGCACGGGAAAATATTAAAGATAAATTTAACAAAAATTGAACTAGGGTAAAAAGAAAACAATATTTGAAATTGTCATTTTCTGGTACTGTAACCACACACTTATATTTAGAGTAACAGCAGTGTCATTATCTGTGAATGAATGTAAATTGATTTGGATTAAAAACAAAAGAGTAATATCATAAAGTGATGAGGCACAACATCCTCATACTGTCTGACTCTGATATTACAAGGCTCATCATATTATATTAGGACATTCATATGACTGCAGGATTTTATTAGAGGAGAAAGCTATAATAATCCTTGTTATGTAGTTATATGAGCTGATGCAATGATTTATTGTGAAGGTATCCGGTCAGTTTGAAGACTACAGAAAGCAATAGCATTACAATCACATCAGCATCACACCTTAGAGTTGCATAATGCCCCAGGCACGTGCACAAGATAAGGCACGATGACGCATTCATGAATTTAAGCATGTTTATCAATGACAATGATATTTTACGCGTCACGACGCAAATACACTATTGTAGAGAGTGCTGGTTTCACATTTGCACATATTTTCAAAGACTAGTTTGCAAAAGTGACGTTTAATATGCGGGATACCTCATAATTTCACAATACAGAGTGAATAAATAACCAAATTTTAATTCTGAGGGGAAGTGCTTTTATTTAACATGAGGAGTTTTTTAATCTGCTGAAATAAAAATGACACATCATCGCCCTCAACCCTGTCTTGGAAAAGGGCAGGACAGTCCTAAATCTACCTTTACACGACATGTGGGTATTAAAGCATTACACAGGCTTTATTTATGCTATATTCCTCGTCTTTAGACACTGTCGCCCAGAGCTCCTCTAATAATGCAATACTGAGGGAAAAATCGACAAATGCGGAGCCAAAGAAACAATTTCAGTCAGTGACATTCCCTTGCAGACATCACAATATATACAAGCCCTTTAATGTGCCTCTGACTTTGAAAAAATCAATGTAAATAAAACTAGAAAACAAGAAACCTTTGCGTTATTACCAAACCCACATCAATTTAGACTTCGAATAACAACAAGATAAAGCAACTCACTGTGTTTCAAAAATAACTTTTGTTTTAAGATATGCATGATAACAACACTTATTTTCTCTCTCTCTCAATATGACAATGTGACTTGTGTTTAATCTATTCAAAGTGCAACAGCAGGGGAAACATAGGGAAAAGATATATACTGTATGGTATGCTGGGGCCCGTTCTTCGTACGTCGCTTAATACATCCGAGATCAAATGAGACATCCGAGAAGTTTAGATCTGGCTAATTATAATCTCGCTTATTTGGTTCTTTGAACACCACTGCTGTTGATGATTATTATGGCAGGATTGAATTATCTGAGATCACTGCGCGTTCGTGCACTGCAAGAAAAGTCAATACATATCGATAGTAGAAACACTGATCAGCCACGCTGTGATTGGCCAGTTGTTACAATGGCCAAGAACACGCCCATTTTTAACCCCTGCAGTCTGAGAGCTATTGATGGAAGGTTGTGAACGTTTTATGTGACTGAATTTAAAAACCCAGTTAAAGCTACTTTAGTACATAAATCACCATAAATAATTCAAAATTTTCTGTAAAAACATAATCTTGATATCTTTGCTATGCTTGTCAAAGATTGAAATTAATGATTGTAATTAAAATTTGATGCTCCTAAAGTACTTTAAGTCTCTTTTAAAAACAGTTAAATGCTATTTTGTCTGTTTGTAACAGCAACTTAAAAAGCAGAATAAAAAAACACAGGTGGTGGCCCTCCATCTTCATGTGATGTGCTGGCAGGAGTGATGTCTCTAAACTGGCTGATTGTACAGATAATCTCTGGAGCAGTTGCTCTTTCTTAAACCGACAGCCAATGCAACAATTTAATTCCTGATAAATAAAATTTTAATTGTAGTGTATTATAAGATAGTGTTTTCCTCTCTTTTGTGCAGTTGTAGATAATACACCAACACTTTTAGCAGTTTCCAATAATGTGGTAAATAAAGTATGATGTGCAGTAAGGGAATGGTAATGTTATTCTACATCAAAAGATTATAAAATACAACCGTTTCTGATAGCAATGCACATGACAGTAAAGAAATCCTCTCAGATGGTAGTCCTTTAGAGAAACTATATGCAAGTGGTTAAATAAGTTTACTTCAATTGCATTATTCTTAACTGATTTCTGACTATATTAGCAAAATTAGCAGTATTCCACGTTAACTGAAAGTCCTGCATCTGCTTAGTCTGCACAGAAAAGTGTAGTAAAGAAGATAAAGATATGTGAAAATATGTGCAAAAAACTTATTTGGTTATTTTGGTCATTTTTGTCACAGAACAGGGACAGGGTAACATATTTGTAGACAACGTTTTAAAGATAGAACAGATAGAAATTACTAAACGAAAACCCTTTCATGCATGACATTGTAAGCTACTTGACAATCTAAAGACAAAACTAAAATAGGAGATTAGTTAATTCAAATGAAAATTATTTCACACTGAGTAATAGTCTTTATTGTACATAACATCTATAAGTGCTGGGTATGATTAATTGCTGTTTTTATTAAGGAAAATTCAAACAAATTTAAAATGAATGTGATCAGCATGTCATTCGTTTAAGAATAATAATCAAACAACTGTTACACAAAAACAAGTCGCACAAGTACAGAAAAAATATATTTGTTATATTATATATTTTTTAAATAACATCGCTAAAAGATTTAATTAATATATTCTTTTTTTATTACGTGTTGAATTTGAAAAGCTCTTTATATTAGTCATGCATCTTACGCAGATTGCGCTCGTATAATGAAGAATACGCGACTGCGTCAGACTTTCCGTATCACATCCGCTTAAAAAGGTACAAACTAATCTTGTTTATATGAAATAAGCCTGCTCCCGAGCAGGTTTGAGCTTACGGACCTGTTGCTATGACACCAAGTTTAGAATGAGCTTCGAAGAACCAAATAATCCAAGATCATGCCAAATCATCAACAATCAAATCCAGCTAACTGAGTTAGCGACGTACGAAGAACGGGCCCCAGGAGTCTATTCACTATATCAATAAACATTAAAATGATTTTGTACCCTGATATCTCCAGATATTCATAAAAGTCTTGGTAATTTTACAGTTGCATATTCACAATGACGGGAGTGGTCTACATGTTTGTCATATCTGCCGCTCCCTGGCGACATAATAGACGAGACTGCACGCTCGCACACACAAGTCCTTTATGCTTTGCCTTTGCCTCAGCTAAGTTAGCAACTGCCAGATGATAGATAGATAGATAGATAGATAGATAGATAGATAGATAGATAGATAGATAGATAGATAGATAGATAGATAGATAGATAGATAGATAGATAGATAGATAGATAGATAGATAGATGTCAGAGGAACTGGTTCACCTCACTAACACTTCCCACCAAGAGTACAACATCTATTGTTGGCCAAAGCAAAACCAGCAAGAACCAATTAGAAACTATCGAACTCACGTGTCTTGCGGCTGACATGGGTTCGACCAGGTGTGGTCATTTGCCTCTCAGTAGATGACTGCTCTTTCGTCCACATTTGGGTGGAGTCATTTAAAACAGCAGGGTTGGAGGGAGAAGGGCTAGAGGTGGATGTTTGGACAGTAGATGTTGTGGAGGCCGCTGTGATAGTTAGGGGCGGATGACGCGTGACAAAGCGCGTAGAAGGACTCTTTTGTGTCACCTGGCTGCCTGATGCCCCACCACTCCTAGGGGGGACGTTTGGCTGAGTTACTATCCGAGTCCTGCCCCTCACCACCGTCGTGACAGTGGGGCTGACAGAGCTAAGCACTCCAATTGTAGTAGTGGTTGTGGTGTCAGATCCTTTAGGAAAAGTGCTTGGTTTGGACAAAAAGATGGGGTCTTGGCCAATACCCTTGGCGTCCACCAAGTCTGTAGGCACGTAGTCTCTCACAGTACCCACTACAATCCATTTCAACAGCATGAGGCTCAGCCCCAAACCTATAAATCCGATGAAAAGTGGAACTACGCAGAGCCAGGTCTGTTGGCGAGGCCAGAGGGCACAGTTCCCACACCTAAAAGGACCACCACGTGCAGGGGCCTGGGCTTGGTCGCGTCCACCAGAACCTCCCCTTACGTCTGGCTCCTCCAGTACCATGGCGCCTGAGTTGTTCATTGTTCCAGAGCTGTCACTCATCTTGCCCGTGGCACAAATAGGGTTAACCCCAAGGCCGGGAGCTCAACAAACATAGGAAACCCAAGGCAGAACGGCGGGCAGTAGTGCCAGACATTGAAAAGTGAAATGAGGAATAATACCGAAAGCTTTACAAATACCGTCGGGCAAGCATTCCCTGAATCACATCCCACACTGTCAAAAACCAGCACACATACTCACAATCAGACATGCGCATATATCCAATAGAATTCCAGAGGTAGAAAACTCAGAATCCAGTAAGAGACAGTCCATAAGTCCAATAATATGTCCATATGACTTCCAAATCGCAGCTAGAGTGAAATTTTAAATAAAGGTGCTGAGCAAAAGAAAAGGGAGGAGTGAAACCATCTGCATGTTGACTCCGTTGCAGTAGCACTTTCTCCTGTGTCAGATAATCAAATCCCTCTCTTGCAGATAGAATGATTTTTCAATATCATTTCCTTGAAATTGGTATTATATGTTAACAAGGAGTTCAGTAAAAGTTACCCCATTAGTATTTTCCTCTCTGCGCCTTTTGATCTTGTTAATTCCTTTTCCAGATCTCGATCGGATTAGCGGTTTTGTATTTGTAACGCTGACTCAGCTATACACATCCCAAAAAAAGCCAATCCCTTCAAAGAAAACCAGTCTGCACTGACCGAGATGCAATATGTCCCCTTCTACGACAGAAGCTTCTGCAGATTTATAGCATCCTTACGGGAGCAGGGATCTGCGGAACGAACCAAGTGCACATGAGCTCCGGCTAAGACGATCCAGCCAAGACCTAAAAGAGGAAACAGTGGCAGTATCAGAGTTTTCCACAGCATGCAGGCTGCAAAAGAATGGCGATGGATGGTATTGTTGTCAGATTCGTTACTGTTGTAAATCCCTTCTTGCTGCTGAGAAACCCGTCGTCGTACAGCAAGTCGTTAATATCGTGCGGAGCAGCGAGCACACACTCAGCCCCATCTACATTCCACCACTGCGAGAGCACAAGAGAGAATGCGAGAGAATAAGAGAGAGAGAGAGAGAGGAGCAGAGAGATGAAGGGAGGAGTGTGCTTGTAAAAGACAGACAGAGAGAGAAAAGGAGACGGTAAAAAATTACAGCATGCAGTTTTTCCACGAGACAAAATTCATCCTTTCCTTATTCTGGTTCCGTCTGTTTTCTGTTTGTTCTCCCTGTCTGATGCTCTCTCCTAGGGCTGCCATTTGTAAAGAGTCCGGACGAGCGTGTGCTCAAGCTCTAATCTCCTGTGGGATTTTGCAACGGCTCCAGCCTTCCTGTGCCTACGACACTGCAGCCAGACACATACACACACACATACATAGACAGCTTTCTGCTCTTCCCTACTGCTGATGCCAGGAAAGGGAGAGAGACAGAGTGATAGAGGCACTGCACCTGCTCTCCTCACAAGAATATTCCCCACCCCTTTAGAGAGAGCTAGAGAGAGAGAGAGAGAGAGCTAGAGAGAGAGAGAGAGAGAGAGAGAGAGAGGGAGAGAGAGAGAGAGAGAGAGAGAGAGAGAGAGAGAGAGAGAGAGACGTCCATCAGACATAAAAGAGGGAGGGGAGAAATGAGAAGAGATAAGTATAAGAGTTTACAGCAGGATGAGATAGAAAAAGAGAGCAGCAAAGGGCAAGAGAGAGAGAGAGAGGGAGAAAGACAAGATACGAGAGAGAAATGAAGAGATCCATGTCAGTGCTCTGCGGTATTAGCAGAAAAAGAGATTACTGACTGCTGTAAACAAAGTGAGTCTCCAGCATCTCGCCTTCAAGACTGTCAGTCACAACCAGCCCATGCTCAGGGCAAGAAAAAAGAGGGAGGAAAATTAAAGAGCAATTATTAGGAGATCACTTGATATTTTTCGAAATGTGTGTCATGTTTTGTTTATCAACACTAAAATATTAATGAGTGGATAATGAAAATATATTCAAAATACACTTATTACTGGTTCAAACAAATGCATAATTTTTAAGAAATTGTATTAAAACCATATATATTCAACCACCCCTAATGATGCCCTATAAACCACGGAAAACAACCTAGTGATGCTCTATCAACCACACAGTAAACCCTAATGATGCCCTGTCAAACCACTCACAACAGTCCAGTGATGCTCTATCATCCATCCAGTTAACCCTAATGATGTCCTATGAACCACTCAGAAGACTCTAGTGATATCACAGAAACTGCCTATCAACTGCCTACTAATCGGGGAATGCCAAAAACATGATCCATCCTGATCTCACAGGAATTTGTGCGTATTTTACAACGTAGCAAATTCATGACTCACAAAGTAAATTGTACAAAACGTACAATTATTTTGAAAATAAAACTGAAACCCCACCCCTAACCCCTTACAGGGGCAAAAGCAAATCGGATGTGGTCATGCGAATTAACAAATGCAGCCACTTTGTAAACTACGTACGAACTGCCATGAGATTGCCTTGGCAATTGCCTTTATTTAACACCAATAGAAATTTTAAATATAATCCAATGTAAAGAAGATTCATGCACAGAACTGCACAGACCTTGAACTGTGGTTTGCGATTTACATAACAGTTTATTTTCTTTTTGCTTGCGTCACCCGTGTGTATAAGGTGATTCTCATTCGCTTAAATGTGTGATATGAATAAATAGTGCTCATAATGGGCTGTTTAAATAATATCCTCTGTTGAAATGAGTGAAAGTTTGGACCCGGAAACAGTATACCTTAAATCATGGCTTGACATGAAGAACAAGAGATAAGCCATGTGTCAGAAATCACTTAGCATGACAGTATGCACTGAATTAGCAATATCTATTCTTGACCACTAAAACAGTGCTATAAAGTCTGTGCTATATGTGTGGATGCAGTGTGCATACTACATCTGCTATGTTCAACTGTTATGTAACCTGTATGTGTGCTCATTCTAACAACAATACAAAAATCATTTCCTCAGGTTTTGTTAAATCAGTATAATGAGTAATACATTTCTGGAGAGCTGGTTGGTTAACAGTTTTTTGTATTTTTTTATTTTATTTATTTATCAATTTAATTTATTTTGCCCTTATTGTATAGAAAAGTGTCCATTCAATGGATACTGAGAAATGGCGTAAGCAATAGACCAACCGGGTAATTTCTCTATACTTTTTTTCTATAAAGAAGGTTTTGTACATACTAAACACAGACGTTGACTCAAAAATGTTCATTTGTCATCATTTGTTTACCCAGTCCCTTTATTATTTATTTATTTATTTACTTATTAACAAAAAATATTTCGTTTGCATTTGTGCCCTCCATTTGTTCCAATCCCAAATGACTTGGGAAATGTCTTCAAATAAATCTTTTCTCAAAAATCAAGAATAATGTATTTGAATACTAATTTGTATTTATCCTTTGTTTGTTCCAGCATACTATATTTTATTAAGTTTATTCTTCTAATGCCTGTTTCTGCTCGATTAGGAGATACTTGGTGTTGTAAGCTGAGCTCAGAGTGAATGGTTTCTCATTAGTTGTGTATCTGAACTAATGCTGCTTCTTAACAACTGCCAGAGTGTGTTTCTACCTGTTTGACTTGGGATGCATCAATCTGCCAGTTTGTATTAACTTAATAATTAGACCACTCCTGCCTAGAGCCACATGCATCCTAATGCAAAGGGCCAATAGGTATATACAATGGGAAGAAAAAATATGTGAACCCCTACAGTAGGAATAAACTGGTTTTCTACTGTGATTTGCCATTAAATGTGGTTTGATCCTTATCTAGGTCACAACAATTTACAAACACAATGTGCATAAGCTGACAACACACAAATAATTCTAGTTCCTTGTGTTTTCTTTGAAAACACAGCTTAAACATTGCTGGAGGAAAATGTAAGTGAACCCATAAGCTAATTACTTTAATGAAAGCTAATTTGTGTCAGAAGCTGTAAAACTGGAGTACAATTAATAAAATTGAGTGCAAATTTGATTGATATAAAGACACTCAAACATTTAAAGATTGTTGTCCTTATGAAGCATCAGCTCTTATGAACCATGTCTCTCTGAAGATATCCGTTTGAGAGTTGTAACACTCCATGAGGCTGAAAAGGGATACAAAACAATCTCAAAATGTTTAGACTTCCAATGGTTGACAGTTAGACAAATTGTTTAATACTGTAGCTAACCTTCCTAAAAGTGGGCGCACAGCCAAGATGACTCCTAAAGCACAATGCAGAATACTCAATGAAGTAAAGAAGAACCCACGAGGAACAGCTTAATGTTTGAAGACATCATTGGAACTGGCACACATCTCTGTTCATAAGTCTACCATATGTAAGTCTTTGAACAGGGACAGTGTCTATGACAGAACACCACAGAAGAAGCTGCTGCTCTCCCGAAAACATTGCTGTCAGCCTCAAGTTTGCAAAAGAGCACCTTGGCAAACCCTTGTGCTACTGGGAAAATATTTTTTGGAATGATGAAACAGAGGTTGAATTGTTTGGAAAAATATTATGGCGCAAAAAGTGCACAGCTTACCAACAGTAAGCATCATCCCAACAGTGAAGTATGGTGGAGGGAACATCATATTTTGGGCATGCTCTGCTGCCTCAGGGCCAGGACCACTTGCCATCATCGAGGGGAAAATTATTCCCAAATTTAACAAAATATCTTACAGGATAATGTCAGGGTGGCTGTCCGCCAGTTGAAGCTAAGTAGAAGTTGGTTGATGCAGCAGGACATTGACCTTAATCGAAGTAAATCCACCACAGACTGGCTTAAGAAAAACTAAATGTGCCAATTGGAGTGGCCTAGTCAAAACCCAGACCTTAACCTGCAGAATAACCTCAAGAGAATGGTTCACACCAGACATCATACAAATGTGTTGAACTAGTTTTGTAAAGAGGAATCGGCAAAATTCCTTCTGAATGATGTGCAGGTCTGATTCAGAGCTACTGAAAGCACTTGCTTGAAGTAATTGCTTTCAAAGGAGGTTCAACAAGCTAGTGAATCCAAGGGTTCACGTACATTTTTGTCCAGCACTGTGAATGTTTAATCAGTTTTTTCAAAAAGGACACAAGAAACTAGAATTATTTGTGTGTTGTCAGCTTATGCACATTGTGTTTATCTATTGTTGTGACCTAGATGAGGATCAGATCACATTTTATGGCAAATCACAGTAGAAAACCAGTTTATTCCTGGGGGTTCACATAATTTTCTTGCCACTGTATACAAACACAGACTTACTTATATCTGATAAGGATCACTGTGCCGTACACGGCACCCCCCTCCATTGCACGTGAGGCTGCATAAACGTCATTGTAACTTTGACGCATTAAATCTTAAAATATACGGTCATGCGGCACATTGTTTGAAAGCTTAGACTCTCAGGATTCCATTAAGCGCACACACAATGCATAATATGATTTATAGCAATCATAAAACTAAAATCTAGTTGTTAGTTACCTGAACCGGGCGGTGCCGATTTAGGATATTTAACGTACTTACCTTCAAAATCTTCCCTTTATCCGCTTCTGTGAAATTGTCCAAAACAAACTGTTCATGAATCCCCAAATTTCCAAGGAAATGGAATATCCAAGCCTTTTAATCCAAAACGATTTGTTCGCCTCACAATCTTGACTTTTCTGACTGAATTACGATATAAATACTGTAAACAATTAGTTCACTAACGGACATTCGTTCGACTCTCACTTTTCATTCACGATTTATAACGAAATATTCAAGTGTCACGAAATTGTGGAATTTCAGCCGTTCCATAAGAGGCAACGAGATTCAACTAGAGAACTATATTCAATTAGATTTAGATTCATGGGTAAGCTGTTTGTGGTTGACTAAAGTTGACTTACTTTGAATGTTAGTTATGTTAGTTGTTTATTTATGATGATAAAAAGAAAGTTCAACATTATTTCAATGGAAAAATGCAATGAACTCATCTCTTTCCTTTAGAAACATTGACCAGTTTGATGACAAACAAACCTTAATGGTGACATTTTATTTCAGCATGGAGTTTGTTTTATATGATTGTGCTTCATAATTTTACTGTAAATACTATCGTATCTCTGATTTCAACACATTTAATAACATTTTCATAACATACATTGCCTGATGAAGATCAGTTGATCGAAACGTTGCAACGCAACTATCATTAAATTTTTCAGCAAGCAGATAGTGTGCTGGAATTGCTTTTTGTATGTTATGAGACTTTTTGTCGTCTTATCCTACGCACCTATCCATTGACTTCAGGTGTGCGACGCTAATTTGTTTGAATAACATTTTCATAAACAGATCCACAAACTCTAACATCTCTCTCTCTCATACAGTCAGTCACACATTTATCCCTATACTGACGTTTACCTGTTCTCGCTGTCTTGCATTGAAAACCCTGAAGCTGTACGCCCACATGTGTCTGGTCCTGAGGCTGGAGGAGCTGAAAACACTTTGTCTGTCAGGCACTCCAAAGAGGATGAAAAAGCTAAAGTCTCTTTATCTTCAGAAAATGTGAGGAATCACATCTGTGTGACATTCAAGCAGAAACAACCACAATCAGGCAGGAAGGTCAAAACTCTGGTGCAGAATTCGCACAAACTTTAACAAAAGTAAAGGTCACTTTAAATCATTCGCTAAAGTGCTTCTCTATCTGGCTTTTAAATACATCTAAATTTAAATGACAAACTGTCTCCAAATCCTTCTGTACCATGTACTACGCTACTGAAGATGATTTGATCAGCAGTGTTCTTAAGCTTGTTAAAGATCACTAAAGTCACCACTTTAACACGCAAGGATCAGCAGATATCACTGTCAAACCAATTACAGATCCATATACGATTTGACCAACTGATCCTTTCACATACACATATATTGCGAGCCAAGCACAGATTAAGAGCGGGGATGCTGTTGAGATGAGTAAGTGTGTGTGTGTGTGTGTGTGTGTGTGTGTGTGTGTGTGTGTGTGTGTGTGTGTGTGTGTTATGGTGAAGGTGATTAGGCCGGGAATGAATGTGAAAGGGTCACAGATGGAAGATCACACAGTGAAGATGAAGGATTAGAGAGAGTCGACACAGCTTTGAAAAGGTCACCCATTCAATGCTATGACATTTTCTGCTACGGAATGACAAAACATGACAAAGGTGGACAAGTCTGAGACAGGCAACGATCAGAGAAATTAATAAAGAGGATTTCTGATTTTGTGACAAATGACAGTAAACGGTTAGGGTTTGCAGGTTAACACTGTGATTGATACATACATATAGGCCTAATGAAACCAGATTCCTCTCAGGAGTAAGTCAGGAGTGAACTGTGCCACTGGAACTAAGCAAACAACTTGCATTCTGTCTCACAGCAAACAGGGTTAAACAATGCAATCTCATGACAATTCATAGGTATTTATGAGGTGACTTATTCGTATTAATTCGCACAACCACATTCATACGTTTTTGTTCGATGTGCTTTCGAGCCTATGTGGTAGGGTATTATTTGCAATGCATTTTGTTCGTTTTTCCCCTGCTTCCATGTATTAAACTAATTGCATTATTCGGAATTAATTAATAAAACATATTTAACTGTTTCGCTTTGTCTATTTCTTTATATGTGTTACAATAAGTTTTCAGCGTTTTACTTTATCTTTGCCTTGACCTACACAGTACATCAAGTGAGCCCTTAAAAATATCTTGCATCAATCTTCAAGGACATGCTGTCCAACGCAGCAGGCTTCACATGATCACAGAGGAGATAACTCAATGTTCTTGCACCCCCACTGAGAGAGACAACATTGTCAAGCATAAGCAGTTTTTACCAGCATATCATCACATACTGTACACACACAAACACACACACACACACGCACACTGAATTCTCTTGTGTTGTAATCGAACGGAAAACAGATGCAGATGTAATAAAGTGTTGGTAAGATTAGTCATACATAGCAGCTTGTTATTTGCTGTAATGCAAACTGAAGATAGCCTACCTATTGTAGATTACCATATTAATAATGTTAGCTATGTGGGTAACACATTAGTATGAGGAACTCATATTCATTATTAAATACAAATTTTTCCTCAATACATATTAATTGACTGCTTATTAACACTTAGTAAGTTAAAAGCAGTATTAATATGTTAATATAGGAATTCACATGTGATTTAGAAGTAATACACAAGCCAATATGCAACAAATATAATGGGCAACTGGTTAAAAGTGAGAATTTGTCCCCATAATAAAATGTTTCAAACAGTGATGGGCAGTAACGCGTTAGAAATAACGCGTTACTATAGTTCGATTACTTTTTTCAAGTAACGAGTAAAGGATTACAATTGCAAAAACAGTAATTAGATTACTGTTACTTCCCCGTAAGCAGGCTGCGTTAATGCATTATTTAACCTTGCTTTTGTTTCGTGTTGTGACGAGTGACAATGACTTTATGAGCGCCGCGCCGTCAGTCAGTGTATACTGTTGAACATGAAGAGACAACAGGGAGCGCGGAAGAGAACAAGACTATGCAACTTTAATGCTTGAAAGTAACGACATTACTTTGAGTTTAACCCAGTTAAAGGTGACAAAAACATCAGCGTCTGCTGTACACTCTGTGAAACTTACTGAAATAAACCCCGAACCCCCAGCTGACATGACCGCTGCGGCACCATCTCATACAGTGTCCTCAGATTGTATATTATATTCTATTAAAAGATGTTCACTCGAAGTCTGATGTAAACAACAGACTATATATCTTTTCTTACACGGCTCTCTGGAATGCTTGATTCTGATTGGTCATTTGAGACATTTGCAGGTTCATTCTTTTCAAATAATAACCGCTCCAAAGTAATAACGCATAGCCGGTACTACTTGTACGTGTAAAATCGCTCCGCGCCAATAAAGATCAATAAAGATTACTGTTTGGCGCCATCTTGTGACAAACACTGGTCAACCACGACAAGACACAGACAGCTTACTGAGACTGAACTTGACAAAATAGAGCATGACAGCTACGAAGCCAACACACAAAAAAATACAGAATGGGCATTAAAACTTCTCAAAGACCGGCTAAAAGAGAAATAATGGAGACAGACAAGTATGAAGCAGAGGATCTTAATAAGGTATTACGATCATTTTATGCATCTGTGCAAAGTTTCGCGGAAGGATAAAAATGTTAATTTAAAACAAATATGCCAATAAAATGTTTCAAATTCATATTCATGTCCGGTTTTTCTTATGTGACAAGTAGCCGTGTAATAAGCGGGATAATGTAGAGGCAGCCGGTAGTTATCGGGAAATAAGCCCCTTCAGTGTGATACAAGACCCTCCGCTTCGCGTCGGGTCCTGATCACACTGTCGGGGCTTACTTCCCAATAACTACCGGCTGCCTCTACATTATTCCTTACATATTTCATGGATTATAAGCATTTGTGGACAAAAATGGTCATTTGATGAATTTTTATTAAATGGTTTTCATGGGTTATTCACACATCTAAAAAACAGACTGGATTCGACTCGCGATCTCAAAACAGAGACCATACACTGATGCTTAACCCGAAGACCTTTTAAATGATGTATAATGTTAATATTATTTATGCTTGTAGACAGTACGCTATATAGATATTGTTAGCAGCGTTAAAAAAACGACGTCATCACGTCCACGAATTAGTGCGCGTTGAGAGGTTAAAACAGAGAATGTTTCATTTGATTCAATTTTAGATGAAGGACTATGCAGAAAGAATAGAATTAGGCTGCTTTATAGCATATAAAGGTCGTGCACCATGTTTTTGAAAAGTAACTTAGTAAAGTAACTAATAAAGTAACTAATTACTTTTAAAAATAAGTAATCAGTAAAGTAACTGGATTACTTTCTTGGAGAAGTAATCAGTAACTAATTACTATTTCCAAGTAACTTGAACAACACTGGTTACAAACATTTCTATATTAAGATTGTTGTCTTTATATTGCATATTTAGCTTATGTTAGTTTAAAAAAAATCTGATAATATATA
The DNA here is from genome assembly GCF_030506205.2 of Paramisgurnus dabryanus. Classification (NCBI taxonomy): domain Eukaryota; kingdom Metazoa; phylum Chordata; class Actinopteri; order Cypriniformes; family Cobitidae; genus Paramisgurnus; species Paramisgurnus dabryanus. The sequence continues at coordinate 19,790,269 of NC_133356.1, forward strand.
AGACATTTTGACATGCGGTAACAATATCATCCTTTTGATATTTAAGCTTGACTGATGCCATATAAAGCAAATGATTGTTTAAGTTCAGCATTAAGCATTCTAAAGATATCTCTAAACATATGTCTTGGACGCAAAACGCATCAACCATCAGGTATGACATTTAAATTGAAACTTGATGTCTGATATGCTAGGCAGATCTGTCTGTTTGGCCCATATGTTTTCAGACGTAAAGCTTTAATGTGTCAAAGTAAATGTCTTACAGTAGCTGTCAAAGCAATTGATTTGGATAATTTCTGAAGCTGTTCAGTACCAGTCATGCAGAATACTACTATGCAACACTAATAATAATGTTACATGTTATTTGTAAGTTAATGTGTGGAAAGTCCCATACAAATCAGGCAAAATGAGCATTCTAAAGATAACACCTTGTGGAAAAATGTAACAAATTAAACAATTTGAACAATTTAAACATGTGATTTTATAATCAGTATGCATAGCCAGAAAGAAAGAGACCTCCTAAGATTAGTCACATAGAGGTCTATCAGTTGGTGTATTTAGTGGCTAAATTCAGTGGATAATAATGGGACATGCATGGTTGCACAGCAGGAAACTACTACTAACAACAAACAGTCTAAAGCAAGCCAAGAAAGAATAATTCTTAAAGGTGGTGTTTATCGTGATCCCATTTTTAAAACTTTAGTTAGTGTGCAATGTTGCAGTTAGAGCATAAATAATACCTGTAAAATTATTAAGATCACTGCCAAGTGATTTATTTTCTTTAACAGAATTCGCTTTTCAAGGACTACAGAGAATGGCTGGTTTGGACTACAGCCATCTACTTCCCAGGTATGATGACAATATCCAAAATGTTTGACTAACCTCCGCCTACAGAAATACGCCAAAAAAGCGTGACCTTGTTGCGCTTCCACTGAGAAGAGGAAGAGTTGCCTCTTCTGTTAGTACAGTATGTTTGTCGCCATGCCATCGAGAAGTTGTTATTTTTATCCCAGAGTCAAATCCCCTTAGTTTGGCCTTTGCTGAAGGACATTTTCCTTAATCTGCTGTGACCTTTCCGGAGAATGTGCGTAAGCTGCTGTCGAAACACAACACACTGGACCAGCTACACAATTCAACTTTTGTTTCATCAGTCCACAATCACAAAAATACTTTGTTTTTTTACACAGGAAACATGAACACGTTATATTGCACACCGTAAACACAAAGCTTCGAAGACACAGAAAAAATAGTAAATAGTAAATAAAAGTTTTTGTACAAAAGCAGTTTGCCCATAGTTTACAGCCTCCAAAAAGTACAAAAGACTATGAGCATTGAGCGGAATGTAATAAGTGAATAAACCTTTCTCACAGCTTTTAGAAAGGGTTGTTTCTTACTGTTTGGTCAAATATGAACAAATCCAACTGTTATGTTATTCTAATGGTTGGGTTTGCCCGTATTTGACCCAGCCATGGTGTGAAACCAGCCAGAATATTTTTTCAGAGTATAAGGTTTTAGTAAAGAGTGTTTTTGTCAGCATGCAGAATAAAAGCCACAGATGTGCACAGGGTGAATGACGTGTCTCGTATATAAAGAGGATAAACAGAATGAATGCCGAAATGACTCAAGGTTGGCAAGGCATAAATGATCATCTATGGTTAAAGTGTGCTTCCAGTGGTCTTTATGTGTCAACAACAAAAACTGAAAAATACAGGAAAATATGTGTATCTTCATGATAAGAAAAAAGGATCGATAGATAGACAGACAGATCCACCTCCTGCTAAGTCACTCACTCATTTTCTCGCTCACTCACTCCTCCATATTAAGTCTCGGTTTCACATGGTGACTGCTGAAAACTCCCACATCTCCTCACTATTGCTGTCCCCAGCTAAGCAGCATGCTGAGACTGCTAGGCAGTGTCACCTGCAGATCTGCTCATTAGCAAGAGTCACACACATGCACACACACATAAACACACACTGTGTGTAAAACACTCAATCTCTTACTCCAATAATGCACATATTTACATTTTCCAGGATAGGATTAATAACCATATAAAACAAAAAGAAAGGAATTATTTCAAAAACCATGTGTAAATCACTCATAATAAGGACAAGAAGAGCACCAACGAAACATAATCCACTATAACTCATAGTCTCAGTTCATTGGACATCTTTATGTAACATTTGGTAAATAATTTAATTAGAAATGTTATATTCTGTCTGCCTGAGCTCAGTGTAGGTTCTGTTATTCATTTCAGGTCATACACTTAAAGGTGCAGTGTGTACATTTTATGAGGATCTATTGACAGAAAAGCAATTTAATATACATTACTATATTTTCAATGGTGTATAAAGACCTTACATAATGAACTGTTACGTTTTTATTAACTTAGAATGAAAGGCTTTTCTATACATACAGCACGGGTCCCCTTCAATGGAAGTCGCCATTTTGTGCCGCCATGTTTCTACAGTAGCCATAAACAGACAAACTGCTCTGTTCAGAGCGCTGTTCAGCACTACGTTGTCTACGTTTGGCCTGTGACTGCTACCGTAGCTTCTCTATGCACTCGAAATGGGGGGGGGGTGAATGGTGGATTTAGCCGTTTGATTGCAATTTGCAATCTCACCTTTAGATGACGCTAATATCTACACACTGCACCTTTTAGCTTTATATACAGATATGTGTAAGGTCTGCCTGCATATTTTTTTTGTTCTATGCAACAAACAGTACACTAATCTCAAGGTCAACTGCTTAGAGAAATGTGCCACTAAATGTGTATAGGAATACAGCAGGACTGTGATTTCAGAAGCTTTTCTGTATTTGGATGAACTTCACTCGGGATTGAACTCTCAACCTTTACATTAGCAGACCAGATTCTCACCCATTAGGCTGCCATCACCGCATACATCCGAGTACAAATGTTCCACTCAACCAAATTACTAACATCCGCCAGCAGCCAAACGCAAGTGCTTCTGCTTAATCTATCAGCCACTGTGATGGGTGATGCGTCTCAGATTGGCCTCTGACATTTGAGTACATCTTGAAAAACTGCTGAAATAAAGCAGGAAAGGTGCTGTTTGTTAAAATATTCACAAACATCGTCGCTTGTGGAAGGTGAGTAAGGTTCACCCTAGACCTGTTTAAGGTTGCTTATAATGTACATCCTACATCACACAAATACTGTAGCTCCAAATTCTTTATTTTGATATTTGGGTAATTTCACATACAGAATTTGTGGCTGTTTTACAATACCACACAAAACATATAAAGCCTAATGGCACAGGTGTTATAGCTGTCATCTATGTATTCATTATCATTCATTCAGCCTCCGAGATAAACAATGCCTTATGTGAAAGATTTCTCTTTTGTTTGCTCATCTGTTCGGTGTTTTTAGATGCATTGTATTTTGTCACCCTTAAGGGAAATAATTCATATATTTCTTCATTTTATAATTTTTTCAAAAGTATGGGGCATGAAACACAATTTACACAAATAAATAAATAAATAAATAAAGCAGCGTCGAGATAAAACAACTTTCTGCATTTTGCAAACAATTCCACCTATTATTTTAAGTTTTGGCATGTGATAAAGTTTACATAACTTATAAAAGTTAACTTAATGTGTTTTGTTTAATAAAACATGAAATTTTTTTCACGAAAAAACAGTTTTTTATCATACATTTTCTTTGGGGGGGCCGCAAAGGAATTGCAACGTACACAAGGGGGGCCGCACGCGGAAAATGTTTGAGAACCACTGAACTAAAGTATACCAATATGAGTCCACTTTCATTCTTCCGGGGACAGTATAAATGCAAATCTAACTGGGTGTTTAGCTAGTAAAACTGGGCTTACTCAGGGGCATCCGTTTGTGCTGAAAAGTGGTGGGGACAAAAAATCAGATGAAAAAAACATTACAGCAGGACGGGGGAAAATATTGAATAACGGCGCATCAAAAATGGGCATAGTGTAGGCCGGTCAACAACACAAAAATACTCAATACTGTCGACTGCACATGTAACAGTCCCTACAACACCAGCTCAACCGAACAGTGCCAAAGCATCATACTGTAGAAAACAGCAGCACATTAAGTCAATGATTACAATGAAATTCATATGTAAAAGAAAACACACTATAAGCACACAACGCATCATATGTGACCCTGGACCACAAAACTGTCGTACACTGCACAAATTATTTTCAAGAAAAATGTTCTTTGTATTTTGCCTTGTTTTCAGTAAAAATATCAAAAAATTCTTAAAGATGCTTTTTCTAAAAAAATAAGTCTAGTTTTTAGACCAAAAAAAACAAATTTAAGTGATTTTTGTGCATAAAACAAGCAAAAAAATCTGCTAATGGGGTAAGCAAAAAGATTGAGAAATTTTCTTAAACACTAAATTCAAGAAAAATTAAAGAAAAAATTGCTTACCCTATTGGCAGATTTATGCACAAAATCACTTAAATTTGATATTTTTGGTCTAAAAACTAGATTTTTGCACATCAAGAAAAAGCATCTTTATTTAAGAATTTTTAGATATTTTACTAGGAATTTTTTTCTTGAAAATCTGACTGTCTTACTTAGTATTTTTGTCTTGTTTTCAATATATCGTAAAATTCTTAAATCAAGATGTATTTTCTTGATGAGAAAAATGACCTAAGAAAATAAGTCTTAGTTATAGTTATAAATAGTTTTTAGACAAAAAATATACAATTTAAGTGAATTTGTGCTGAAAACAAGCAAAAATATCTGCCAATGAGGTGAGAAAATTTTGCTTAAATTAAGTGTTTAAGAAAAAGGAAATCTTATTTTTAGATTTTTTTCTCACCCCATTGGCAGATATTTTTGCTTGTTTTAAGCACAAATTCACTTAAATTGTATAGTTTTTGTCTAAAAACTAGACTTATTTTCTTAGGTCATTTTGCTCATCAAGAAAAAGCATCTTGATTTAAGAATTTTTAGATATTTTTTACTGAAAACAAGACAAAAATACTAAGTAAGAAAGTAATTTTTGCAGTGTAAGTTGCACAGGTATTGTTCGATTTTTCAGAACATTTGAACCAAATGCTTTCAAAAAGTGGTGGGGTAAAAATCGCTTAGGTTACTCACGTAACCCCGGTTCCCTGAAATAACGGGAACGAAGCATTGCGTCAGTTAGCTGACGCTATGGGGGGAAACTCCTGTTTACTCCGTGACTGAAGCCTATTGGTTAACGTCTGTACAAAGTACAGACCAATGACGTTTGAACCCGCGCGCGGGAGGAACGCGTCCCTATATAAGCGCGGTTCAATCGTCAGCAGCTCATTATTATTCGACTGAAGCGCGCAGCCGAATAACACTCGCTGCGTAGACGTTTGTAGCACGGCAAGAGACGCAATGCTTCGTTCCCGTTATTTCAGGGAACCGGGGTTACGTGAGTAACCTAAGCGTTCCCTTTCAATACGGTTCACTTCGCATTGCGTCAGTTAGCTGACGCTATGGGGGAACGTAATCCCATCACGCCGTGCATACACAACGTACTGAAGTGCCTTACCGGAGAGACACTGCGTGTGGCCCTATACCCGGCATATTCACAGCTTTAAAAGCAAATGTGTAAGCACCATATAAATTGTTGACGCGCACACGGTGGGGTTTTAAACGCACCGGGGGCACATAACATAGCACAAGACGGCGAGGTACGCGCCGCGGCTGTGCGAGATAAGTAAATTCAGAGTCACGTTGGTGAGCTCGCTGAGCGCACCGTGGTGTACACATAAAACGCATGAGCGTGCATGATTGAGCCGAGAGAACCTGCGCTCGTAGGGCAGGGACGTCTAAGCTGTACAATCTGACAACGTAGACGGCGAAGACCAGCCGGCCGCGTAGCAGATATTAAATATAGATATAGATACCCCTGTAGACCAAGTTCATGAAGAAGCCAAACTCGCACAGAGTGGGCTCTATATAGGACATAGCTCATAGAGGGGCGTGAGCCAGTGCGATGGTTTCAACGATCCATCTAAATAACCACTGTTAGCAACAGACATACGTAGTGAGTGATCTGCGAAGCTCACGAACGGCCGATCTGACTATAATATGCGGCAGAACGGTTCGTAGTGTGGGATTATACAGATACCACAATAGTGTGAACCCCGGTGCACCCTCGAGCGCATCGGGATGCATATAGGTAGTATTATAGTGCACAGATCGGTGAGCTTTCCAAGCGCGCCGTAAATGTGTATTGACTATAAATTGCACGGGCACAGGTGAACACTTGAATACATCGTGAATGCATATAGATGAATCAGAGTGTTATAATGCACAGGCCGGCAAGATTCTCGAGCGCGCCGTCATGTGTTCTGATAATAAATTGTGCGCACACGGGTGAACTCTTCAGTGCACCGTGAATGCGTATAGATAAATCAGTGCACACAACGCGCCGTGAATGTGTACAGATATGATTGATGAACGTAACGGTGGGCACCCAACGCACCGTGAACGTACACAGATGAACAACAATGTATGTGTCACAAAGCATAACACAGCTGTGTATACAGGTGAGCTTTCCCAAGCGCATCTTATTGTATACCAAAATGTTATAGCGTGTACATGTGAGCTTCTCTAAGCGCACGGTGGACGCATATAATTAAAACCCATATCGTGCATACAGGTGAGCTAATGGGCGCACCTTTAATGCAACAAACCTCAGTAGTGCGCGAAGCAGGGATGTCGAAGCTGTAAACTGACAACGTGGACGGCGGGGACCAGCCGGCCGTGTCACAATTGTCAAATGAGAAACCTCTAAGACCATGCCCATGCTCTAAGACAAGTGAGCATAATTGTCACGGGAGGTGATAACGTCAACGATCCATAAATAGCCTGTATTGACAGGTGCTCTAGTGAGTGATCTGTGACGCAGATAAACAGCTGATCGTCTGATGTACGTCAGACGTATGTGTCATACAGGACCTTGGACAGTTCCAGAGCGCTGTGCCTCGGGCACCGTCCGCATCTGAGAAATGACAGGCTTATGAATAAAGTGAATGGCCAGCCGTAAAAGCATGGTTCGCTGTTACCGCCGCCGTCCGCATCTGAGAGATGACAGGCTTGTGAATTAAATGAATGGTCGGTCGTAAAAGCGTGGTTCGCTGTTATCACGGCCACATAGATATAGGTAGGGGAGAGAGCCGCCGTGCCTCTGTAGTGAGGAGAAAAGTGTTCCCCCGGCGATTCGCGGGGGGTTTTTACTTTCAAATGTCACTAGACAGAATGGATCAGACTTTGCATAAGGACGCCTCGTGAAAGGGGTCCTAGCAGCTTGTGTCAATGTGTCATAAGGCACGTAATGTAGGTCGTGTCCCACGGATGCCATCTCCGCACGCCCATCGTAATGGGTTAATATTGGTAGTTTAAGCATGAGATGCGTATCACTCTGATTGAACATAGCTTATAAAGCGATGCAATGGGTTTATAAAGGAGATGACTCGTCAGCTTGTTCAGGGGGCGAGATCTCAGTCTGGTTCGGTAAATAATGAAACCACCGTAGATTGCCCGACCGCATTATCACAATAACACGGTCGAGAGTGCTGCAGTGCTAAATCATCCTCATAATGTACCGTATTCACAGTACAAGGTGATTTATATGAGACAAACGGCGTTCCACGCGCCGAAGGCTGATTGCCGTCGTAAAGCGTGTTCAACCCACAGCAAATGCTGGGCTAGCTCGTAATGACAGCACTTCATGCAGCCGTGTGTAACTTAAGCAAGCTTCCCGGCCGTCAGCTCGGGGCGGGACCTTTGCTTAGTCAAACTGAAGTGGACTTATGAACAGAATGCCACGATATTCAGCTCTCTGAGGCTCGTTAGAGGGGTACGTGTGCCCGTCTTAAACGAGATGCCGCGCGCGTCTGACTGTGCGCGCGCTTTAAGCTTTGAAACTTATTGTGGCGGGTAGCAAGCTCACTTGAGGTTGATATTACCCTTAATATCTCCGAGTATTGGAGCGGAGGTGTGAGCGTCTTCGGATCCGCTAATATAAATCAGCTATATGGCCGAAAAACGTCATAAACCGCTTGGCTGTAAGCCTTTGAGTGGCCGTCCGGAGAGGGCGCGATTCAAACGCTTGGAGCCATGCAAAAGTCTGAGGCTGTCCTTCCTCTAGGAAGAGAGAATAACAGCCGTAAGACCGTGCTCGTTTGCGCCATCAGCATCGTAGCGGAGAAACTGAGGTGGGCTGCGAGCGAATTTGGCAGAAAGGTGTTAGAGACACCGTACAGTCGTGGGGTGTCAATACACAGTATATGGCCAAACCGGGGTCTTTTCGGCTAGCGTCGATAGAATTATGGACAGCGGACCGTGTGTGCGTATTACTGATTGCTTGTCAGTAAGGCGATAAAGTGTTTAGAGACACCGTACAACCGTGGGTGTCAATACACAGTATAGTAAGCACGGAAATTACTCTTTTTAGAGGAATTAAATACCGTTCGCCACTATAGTGAGGTCGCATAACCGACAGTATTACACAGTATGTTTGGATAAACAGCACACAGAAAACATTACAGGGCAGTCCAGCCGAGGCGCGACATAACCCCTTTTCTCCCAGACAGTTTCGTTCTCTGTTGATGCAGCTGTGCTGCGGAGACCAGAGCTCAGCCGTTCAGGTGCACAAGCCTCAGTAGTGACGGTGACCGAACGGCTCACGGAGCAGAGCAGTATGTCTAGGTGGTTTAATGTCAGACTGAACCCATCGCAGAGAGGAAGTCTGCCGTGAGGCCCGCGGTTTTGCCGTTTATTAAAAGGGCAGAAAAACCGGGTATATATATATAAGAATGTACCAATATTCAGCGCACTGATATAGGACGGGACTGAATAAAGGGAGGTATTCGGGCCTCAGTATATTATAAACAAATTCGTTCTGCCTCTGATTCCGTCTAAACCAGAGAGAAATTACCAGGCAGACGAAAAATGAGCTATCTGAAGTGAGATCGGCTCAGGCCAGTAAAGCTCTATAATAAGTGTTTTAGCGCTCCAATAGAGGCGTGTCCGCCTTATCGAGCAGACGAATGAGATCGTGCCGCTCCAGGAGGGGAGGGGCATGAAGCTCTCTTATAATGAGTGTTCTTGGTGCTCCAATAGCGGCGAATCGGCCCTATCGAGCAGACGAATGAGATCGCGCCGCTCCAGAGGGGAGGGGCATGAAGCTCTGTAATCGTTGAACACTGGACAGCTGCATTTAGAGGCAGCGAGCCGTAATACCGCGTGCTAGCTAAGCCGTTAAGAGACCTCACCACTGTGGGGAAAGGAGCGAGGGACTCCGCGAGCGTGGAGCACGAGTGGCTGTGCTATGACAGAGACAGGAGCAGACCGCCCGTGTTTGCTTGTCGTATGCATCTATCCAGGTCTACGGTTCCCCGCTTGTTCATCTCAACAAGAGAGGAACGGCAGAGGGGAGCAGCAACACAGACAGAACAGCCATGCGTCGTGACGGTATCACCCGATGCACTCGGGGGATTAATATATGTGCCAGAGATCTCGCCACTGAATTTGAGAGGAGCGAAGGGACTCTGTAAGCATGAACGGTTGCGGTGTGACAGAACACAGGGGGGGTTAGTCCGTGTGTGCTTGTCTATGCATCCATCTAGTCTCATGGCTCGCCGTGTGTTCATCCCGGCGAGAGAGGAACAGCAGGGGGAGCACGAAACATGGATAAGACAACCAAAGCATAAGCGCGGTCCCGGCGTGGGAGGTGCCAGACCGGTAACGCGCTCGGAGGAAATTCATAGCAGAGAGGCTCACCGAGCCGCTGTGCTGGACGCTATTACAACAGCGCCTGCTCTTTTAGCTTATAGCTTTATATTAAAATATTGATCTTACCGGGCGGCCGCAGGGGAGACCTCGTCAGGCGTGTCCGCTGCACAGGGCTCGTACCACGGCAAGCGAAGGCTATCTTCGGTTCTCGGCCGGAAAGCGGCAGGGGAAGACGCTAGGCCTGGACTCTGCTATCTTCGGTTCTCAGCCGGAAAACGGCAGGGGAAGACGCTAGGCCTGGACTCCGCTGCAGGGCTTTTGTCAACGGCGAGGTAAGGCTTCTTCTTTTCTTCGGAGCAGCGAGAGGTTCGCGCTGAAGGAGAAAATAATGAGCTGCTGACGATTGAACCGCGCTTATATAGGGACGCGTTCCTCCCGCGCGCGGGTTCAAACGTCATTGGTCTGTACTTTGTACAGACGTTAACCAATAGGCTTCAGTCACGGAGTAAACGCTTAGGTTACTCACGTAACCCCGGTTCCCTGAAATAACGGGAACGAAGCATTGCGTCAGTTAGCTGACGCTATGGGGGAAACTCCTGTTTACTCCGTGACTGAAGCCTATTGGTTAACGTCTGTACAAAGTACAGACCAATGACGTTTGAACCCGCGCGCGGGAGGAACGCGTCCCTATATAAGCGCGGTTCAATCGTCAGGAGCTCATTATATTCGACTGAAGCGCGCAGCCGAATAACACTCGCTGCGTAGACGTTTGTAGCACGGCAAGAGACGCAATGCTTCGTTCCCGTTATTTCAGGGAACCGGGGTTACGTGAGTAACCTAAGCGTTCCCTTTCAATACGGTTCACTTCGCATTGCGTCAGTTAGCTGACGCTATGGGGGAACGTAATCCCATCACGCCGTGCATACACAACGTACTGAAGTGCCTTACCGGAGAGACACTGCGTGTGGCCCTATACCCGGCATATTCACAGCTTTAAAAGCAAATGTGTAAGCACCATATAAATTGTTGACGCGCACACGGTGGGGTTTTAAACGCACCGGGGGCACATAACATAGCACAAGACGGCGAGGTACCGAGCGCGCCGCGGCTGTGCGAGATAAGTAAATTCAGAGTCACGTTGGTGAGCTCGCTGAGCGCACCGTGGTGTACACATAAAACGCATGAGCGTGCATGATTGAGCCGAGAGAACCTGCGCTCGTAGGGCAGGGACGTCTAAGCTGTACAATCTGACAACGTAGACGGCGAAGACCAGCCGGCCGCGTAGCAGATATCAAATATAGATATAGATACCCCTGTAGACCAAGTTCATGAAGAAGCCAAACTCGCACAGAGTGGGCTCTATATAGGACATAGCTCATAGAGGGGCGTGAGCCAGTGCGATGGTTTCAACGATCCATCTAAATAACCACTGTTAGCAACAGACATACGTAGTGAGTGATCTGCGCAGCTCACGAACGGCCGATCTGACTATAATATGCGGCAGAACGGTTCGTAGCGTGGGATTATACAGATACCACAATAGTGTGAACCCAGGTGCACCCTCGAGCGCATCGGGATGCATATAGGTAGTATTATAGTGCACAGATCGGTGAGCTTTCCAAGCGCGCCGTAAATGTGTATTGACTATAAATTGCACGGGCACAGGTGAACACTTGAATACATCGTGAATGCATATAGATGAATCAGAGTGTTATAATGCACAGGCCGGCAAGATTCTCGAGCGCGCCGTCATGTGTTCTGATAATAAATTGTGCGCACACGGGTGAACTCTTCAGTGCACCGTGAATGCGTATAGATAAATCAGTGCACAGAACGCGCCGTGAATGTGTACAGATATGATTGATGAACGTAACGGTGGGCACCCAACGCACCGTGAACGTACACAGATGAACAACAATGTATGTGTCACAAAGCATAACACAGCTGTGTATACAGGTGAGCTTTCCCAAGCGCATCTTATTGTATACCAAAATGTTATAGCGTGTACATGTGAGCTTCTCTAAGCGCACGGTGGACGCATATAATTAAAAACCATATCGTGCATACAGGTGAGCTAATGGGCGCACCTTTAATGCAACAAACCTCAGTAGTGCGCGAAGCAGGGATGTCGAAGCTGTAAACTGACAACGTGGACGGCGGGGACCAGCCGGCCGTGTCACAATTGTCAATGAGAAACCTCTAAGACCATGCCCATGCTCTAAGACAAGTGAGCATAATTGTCACGGGAGGTGATAACGTCAACGATCCATAAATAGCCTGTATTGACAGGTGCTCTAGTGAGTGATCTGTGACGCAGATGAACAGCTGATCGTCTGATGTATGTCAGACGTATGTGTCATACAGGACCTTGGACAGTTCCAGAGCGCTGTGCCTCGGGCACCGTCCGCATCTGAGAAATGACAGGCTTATGAATAAAGTGAATGGCCAGCCGTAAAAGCATGGTTCGCTGTTACCGCCGCCGTCCGCATCTGAGAGATGACAGGCTTGTGAATTAAATGAATGGTCGGTCGTAAAAGCGTGGTTCGCTGTTATCACGGCCACATAGATATAGGTAGGGGAGAGAGCCGCCGTGCCTCTGTAGTGAGGAGAAAAGTGTTCCACCGGCGATTCGCGGGGGGTTTTGACTTTCAAATGTCACTAGACAGAATGGATCAGACTTTGCATAAGGACGCCTCGTGAAAGGGGTCCTAGCAGCTTGTGTCAATGTGTCATAAGGCACGTAATGTAGGTCGTGTCCCACGGATGCCATCTCCGCACGCCCATCGTAATGGGTTAATATTGGTAGTTAAGCATGAGATGCGTATCACTCTGATTGAACATAGCTTATAAAGCGATGCAATGAGTTTATAAAGGAGATGACTCGTCAGCTTGTTCAGGGGGCGAGATCTCAGTCTGGTTCGGTAAATAATGAAACCACCGTAGATTGCCCGACCGCATTATCACAATAACACGGTCGAGAGTGCTGCAGTGCTAAATCATCCTCTTAATGTACTGTATTCACAGTACAAGGTGATTTATATGAGACAAACGGCGTTCCACGCGCCGAAGGCTGATTGCCGTCGTAAAGCGTGTTCAACCCACAGCAAATGCTGGGCTAGCTCGTAATGACAGCACTTCATGCAGCCGTGTGTAACTTAAGCAAGCTTCCCGGCCGTCAGCTCGGGGCGGGACCTTTGCTTAGTCAAACTGAAGTGGACTTATGAACAGAATGCCACGATATTCAGCTTTCTGAGGCTCGTTAGAGGGGTACGTGTGCCCGTCTTAAACGAGATGCCGCGCGCGTCTGACTGTGCGCGCGCTTTAAGCTTTGAAACGTATTGTGGCGGGTAGCAAGCTCACTTGAGGTTGATATTACCCTTAATATCTCCGAGTATTGGAGCGGAGGTGTGAGCGTCTTCGGATCCGCTAATATAAATCAGCTATATGGCCGAAAAACGTCATAAACCGCTTGGCTGTAAGCCTTTGAGTGGCCGTCCGGAGAGGGCGCGATTCAAACGCTTGGAGCCATGCAAAAGTCTGAGGCTGTCCTTCCTCTAGGAAGAGAGAATAACAGCCGTAAGACCGTGCTCGTTTGCGCCATCAGCATCGTAGCGGAGAAACTGAGGTGGGCTGCGAGCGAATTTGGCAGAAAGGTGTTAGAGACACCGTACAGTCGTGGGGTGTCAATACACAGTATATGGCCAAACCGGGGTTTTTTCGGCTAGCGTCGATAGAATTATGGACAGCGGGCCGTGTGTGCGTATTACTGATTGCTTGTCAGTAAGGCGATAAAGTGTTTAGAGACACCGTACAACCGTGGGTGTCAAAACACAGTATAGTAAGCACGGAAATTACTCTTTTTAGAGGAATTAAATACCGTTCGCCACTATAGTGAGGTCGCATAGCCGACAGTATTACACAGTATGTTTGGATAAACAGCACACAGAAAACATTTCAGGGCAGTCCAGCCGAGGCGCGACATAACCCCTTTTCTCCCAGACAGTTTCGTTCTCTGTTGATGCAGCTGTGCTGCGGAGACCAGAGCTCAGCCGTTCAGGTGCACAAGCCTCAGTAGTGACGGTGACCGAACGGCTCACGGAGCAGGGTAGTATGTCTAGGTGGTTTAATGTCAGACTGAACCCATCGCAGAGAGGAAGTCTGCCGTGAGGCCCGCGGTTTTGCCGTTTATTAAAAGGGCAGAAAAACCGGGTATATATATAAGAATGTACCAATATTCAGCGCACTGATATAGGACGGGACTGAATAAAGGGAGGTATTCGGGCCTCAGTATATTATAAACAAATTCGTTCTGCCTCTGATTCCGTCTAAACCAGAGAGAAATTACCAGGCAGACAAAGAATGAGCTATCTGAAGTGAGATCGGCTCAGGCCAGTAAAGCTCTATAATAAGTGTTTTAGCGCTCCAATAGAGGCGTGTCCGCCTTATCGAGCAGACGAATGAGATCGTGCCGCTCCAGGAGGGGAGGGGCATGAAGCTCTCTTATAATGAGTGTTCTTGGTGCTCCAATAGCGGCGAATCGGCCCTATCGAGCAGACGAATGAGATCGCGCCGCTCCAGGAGGGGAGGGGCATGAAGCTCTGTAATCGTTGAACACTGGACAGCTGCATTTAGAGGCAGCGAGCCGTAATACCGCGTGCTAGCTAAGCCGTTAAGAGACCTCACCACTGTGGGGAAAGGAGCGAGGGACTCCGCGAGCGTGGAGCACGAGTGGCTGTGCTATGACAGAGACAGGGGCAGACCGCCCGTGTTTGCTTGTCGTATGCATCTATCCAGGTCTACGGTTCCCCGCTTGTTCATCTCAACAAGAGAGGAACGGCAGAGGGGAGCAGCAACACAGACAGAACAGCCATGCGTCGTGACGGTATCACCCGATGCACTCGGGGGATTAATATATGTGCCAGAGATCTCGCCACTGAATGTAAGAGGAGCGAAGGGACTCTGTAAGCATGAACGGTTGCGGTGTGACAGAACACAGGGGGGGTTAGTCCGTGTGTGCTTGTCTATGCATCCATCTAGTCTCATGGCTCGCCGTGTGTTCATCCCGGCGAGAGAGGAACAGCAGGGGGAGCACGAAACATGGATAAGACAACCAAAGCATAAGCGCGGTCCCGGCGTGGGAGGTGCCAGACCGGTAACGCGCTCGGAGGAAATTCATAGCAGAGAGGCTCACCGAGCCGCTGTGCTGGACGCTATTACAACAGCGCCTGCTCTTTTAGCTTATAGCTTTATATTAAAAATATTGATCTTACCGGGCGGCCGCAGGGGAGGCCTCGTCAGGCGTGTGTCCGCTGCACAGGGCTCGTACCACGGCAAGCGAAGGCTATCTTCGGTTCTCGGCCGGAAAGCGGCAGGGGAAGACGCTAGACCTGGACTCTGCTATCTTCGGTTCTCAGCCGGAAAACGGCAGGGGAAGACGCTAGGCCTGGACTCCGCTGCAGGGCTTTTGTCAACGGCGAGGTAAGGCTTCTTCTTTTTCTTCGGAGCAGCGAGAGGTTCGCGCTGAAGGAGAAAATAATGAGCTCCTGACGATTGAACCGCGCTTATATAGGGACGCGTTCCTCCCGCGCGCGGGTTCAAACGTCATTGGTCTGTACTTTGTACAGACGTTAACCAATAGGCTTCAGTCACGGAGTAAACAGGAGTTTCCCCCATAGCGTCAGCTAACTGACGCAATGCGAAGTGAACCGTATTGAAAGGGAACAGGAGTTTCCCCCCATAGCGTCAGCTAACTGACGCAATGCGAAGTGAACCGTATTGAAAGGGAACAGCCATTTCAAAAAGTGGTGGGGACATATCCCCAGCGTCCCTAGTGTACACTGTTAACGATTTCCCTGTATTTTTACAGTACGGTACTGGCAGCACGGTTGCCAGTAAGTTACTGTATTTTGGTTTTACAGTACTGTACTGTAATACCATTTTAAAGTACACAAACTAGTACTGTATAGTTACAAAGCAGTACTGTACTGTAATTTTACAATATTTTATTACAGTAGTCTATTTTTACAGTAATTTACTGTAATGTCTATATTGACCCATAAATACTATTTATTACTTATTACAGTTAATACAATAATATTATATATAATAGCTAGATATTTAGGTTTAAATCTATAGTTATTAATATGGTAAAAATGCTACATTAAAACATAATGAATTAAAAGGCAATCCAAGCAATGTATGTATCAAAATTTTATTTAAAAAAACCATTTAATTGAAACAAGATGTCACAGGAGTGACGATCTTTTAGGCGGAATCAAAAATTGGGAAAGTTTGGTTCCGCCCGGATGTTTCCGCCCGGACCGGTAAGAGAAAACACCGGACATCCGGTAGCGTCGCGAACGCTGTAATCAGCCAAATTACATACAGCTGAGAGTCATTAAGAGGAGCGCCGGGTGATTGGACGATGGCAACACTCAGGAGAGTATTTTAGAGCAGTTTAAACCACAGTTTATGTGCTTATTATCCCTGTTGTTGGTGTGTATCGTAGCGCTGAGTTGGGCTCACCGGGTACGCTATTTTGGATTGCTGTATTTGCTCTCTCTCTCGTTTGGATTATAGACTTACATTGATGAAGATACCGAAGACCTTATAGGTAGAAGAATTAAACAAATACTGACCTTGGATGAAAGAAACGAAGGAAGGAAAGACGCACCATTGTGAGTATACGTTTGTGGAAAAGTGGTGTTGGTGGCTGAAAACCACCCTGTCTATGCATCTGGAGTCCTAGCAGTGTGAGATCAACCTTGGGGAACGTGGGACGAAGAAAGTGCAGCAGTTGTGAGTAACGGAGTCTCCTTATGGAAGTGTTGTGCATGTATTTGATCTGTATATCTCTTTGAGTGTTTCCGAAAGAGAGTGGGTGGCCCTACCCCTGAACCAGCGCGGTGGGTGAGCCGAAGGGTCTTTGTGCTGAAACAGCTCCAGTGACGAAAACAAACACTAGGCCGAGTTACCATCTCCATATTTTCGTCCAGAGCGAAGTAAAGGAAGACGGGCGTCTATTGTGTGCACTGAGCGTGGTGGGTGAGTCTTGGATGTAGAAATTTTCACTTGAAGTGGTGCTGTGTAATGCTGTGTATTGCAGTGAGATTGCTGTTGTCTTGTCTGACGTACCCCCGCCTCCAGTCACTCGTTCCTGAGACGACGAAGAGGAAGAACGGTCCTAGAGCAAACCTGTATATGATTATGCTGTGAGTGTGTTTCAGTCTTAAAATCACGGAGTGGCATCTCGAAGTATTTTCCCAGCCAAACGCTCGGCGGACTTGAGTTTAGGAGTGGCGGTGAAGAACTGTGCTATTGACGGTGTGTGAGTATTACCTATAATATTGCTACCTTACCTGTGTCTTTTTATCATCACAGAGCTTGAGGCGAGGGAGATCCGCCGCCCCGAGGTCTCGACGAAAGGGCGCCCCGGTCCAGTTTTCGATTGACCAACGGGTCTCGAGGAAAGGGCAGCGCTCGACCCGGTGTGCCGGCGTGACGTTCTCGCCCCTCTGTAGACCAACGAGCTCGCCGAGAGGGTTTTGGCCCCCGGCGTCACATAGGAAACCACTGTCCGGTTGACGCATCGCGCAGCCAGCTATCGTAAGTCCGCCACCCTGTTAAATAATATATGACCTGTTAAAACTGCCAGATCAACAGGGAAGAGGAGTGTGTTGTGAGAGCTGTGCAGAGAGCCATACCTACCTCGAAGCGGTAGTCAGCAGACATCTGTGGAGAGAGAGAGAGAGAGCCAGCGTGAACGCTGAGATATCGAACTGTGAAGAGAGCCATACCTACCCAAAGCTGTAGTCAGCGCCGAGGTGAGAGAACCATTGGAAACCGATTCATGGTGCCTTTGTGTCCCAGCAGTCATCTGTGGAGAGAGAGAGAGAGAGCCAGCGTGAACGCTGAGATACCGAACTGTGAAGAGAGCCATACCTACCCAAAGCTGTAGTCAGCGCAGAGGTGAGAGAACCATTGGAAACCGATTCATGGTGCCTTTGTGTCCCAGCAGTCATCTGTGGAGAGAGAGAGAGAGAGCCAGCGTGAACGCTGAGATATCGAACTGTGAAGAGAGCCATACCTACCCAAAGCTGTAGTCAGCGCAGAGGTGAGAGAACCATTGGAAACCGATTCATTGTGCCTTTGTGTCCCAGCAGTCATCTGTGGAGAGAGAGAGAGAGAGCCAGCGTGAACGCTGAGATATCGAACTGTGAAGAGAGCCATACCTACCCAAAGCTGTAGTCAGCGCAGAGGTGAGAGAACCATTGGAAACCGATTCATTGTGCCTTTGTGTCCCAGCAGTCATCTGTGGAGAAAGAGAGAACAGGGAAGGAGAGTGAGTTGACAAGCAAGGAGCTGTGTGAGATAGGCGGTGAACCGCCTCGAGCTAGCTACAGGTACACGGATAAGAAAAAGTCTATACCAACACTGATTTCGATCTATTCTGCCTCCAGGAAGGAAGAGGAGCGCGCCACGGGCAGAGGGAACCAGAGGCGGGAGCCCGTTCCCCGACGCAACCCCCACCCCCTGTCACTCACTTGCTCGTGGCCCCCTGGAGGGCAGAGCCGGACATTAGTTTTTAATTCCCCTTTCCCCGATTCCCAGTACCTTTTAAATATTTAAATAAATAAAGAATATTTTTTATACTTACCTGTTCCTCGTTGTCGTTGGGTCATTGGGTTGGTTTTGGGGACCTCCTCGAGGTGGAAATTGAGAAGGGGCGTGGCTTAACCACTAGCAGCCAGCCCCTGGCTTGTGACAGATTTTGGCGTAGTCGGCAGGATCCTCCACCTCGAGTTGAGTAACCAGACTAGCCCAATGACCGACAACGCGGGGCCCGCAGCCCAACCCCGTGCGGTGCCTGTCTTTATGGGCAGCCCTTGGGTCCAAAAGTATGGAGGGACAGAGTCGGGAGTACGGCTAACGGAATGGAAGGCCCAGTTAGAGTATTTAGCCGACCTACAAGGCCTTAGTGTAGCCCAGCGGCTCCAGTTCGTGCTGAACTCCCTAGAGGGAGAAGCGCGGCGAGAAGTGCAGGCCGCCCCTGAAGCTGTCCGAACCAATGCCCAAACTATATTCCAGTTTCTCACCGAGCAATATGGTGACCACACCCCCGTAGCCGTCCTCCGTTCCCAATTTTTTAATAGTAAACAAGGCCCCCGACAACCCATTAGAGCGTTTGCCCTGAGACTGCGTGAGCAGTTCACCCGGCTACAGACCCGCCGTGATCATGGGCTGGGTGACGGAGAGACCTTGCTGCGCGACCAATTCCTTCTGGGGATGAAAAAGGCCCCCGTGAGACAGAGTCTGAGGGTCCAGTTTCGGAGAGACCCCGACCTCACATTTGAAGATCTAAGGAAGGAGGCGCTAGCTCTGGAGGGCGATGAGGTTGAAGTAAGTGAGACCCCAGTATGCGCGGCTATAAATGAAAACGTGCCAACACAACCAGAACGCACGGATTGGAAGCAGGCTCTGAAAGCAGAACTTTTGAAGGATGTCCGGGAGCAGATGTCAGAATTATCTAAAACTCTGTTGGGAGAGCTGCGCCAAGGTAGGGCGCGGGAGGAACCAAGGCCGGCACCCCGAGAGCGAGTATACTCGGAGAGGAGCCGAGAGCCACCTGGACGCCCAAACCGCTATATTCGGCCTCGTTTCGAATGGGATGATCAGGGACGGCCGATCTGCAACCGTTGTGGTGAGCCAGGACATTATAGCCGTCAGTGTGGGCCCCGCAGGGCATCTGAAGGGGGTTTTTAGGACGACCGGCCACAGTGGGTCGTGTGGCCGGGACCCCTCGAGAAGACCCGGGAAGAAGGGACAGCTCTAGGCAGCAGATGGTCGGGCATAGCCCGGTGGCAGAAGTAAAAGTGTGTGGCAAATGGATTCAGTGCCTGGTAGACACGGGCTCACAGGTAACGATGTTCGCAGAAAGCCTCTCCAAGGAGATATTCGGACAGGAAGGAACACAAGGAACGGAGGCACCCTGGCTGACGTTGAAGGGCGCTAACGGCCTAGAAATCCCCTACATTGGCTATCGCCTGACGGATCTTGAAGTGCATGGGGTAGTCGTTCCCCAAAAAGGTGTGATCATTGTTGAAGATAGGTGTTTAGGCGCCCACCGAGCCCTATTGGGCATGAATGTCCTCTCCGAATGCTGGGAGGAGATATTCCAGGCTAGGCCTGGTCCGAGGATTTCACCTACCGAGAGACCCAAGTGGGAGCGTGTAGTGGCCGACTGCCGTCGGGTCCAAATGAATCAGGTGCGTAGAGATCGGGAGGAAGTGGGAAGAGTAATGTGTCGTTTTGCTTTGTCTATTCCCCCTAGGAGTGAGGCTATCGTATGGGCAAGAGTGCCCCTTCGGGAAGCGAGCCCAGAGGAGTGGGTGTTGGTAGAGCCACATACAGACTGCCCACAAGTGGAGGTAGCACGGGGACTAGCGGCGGTCCACCGGGGGAGAATCCCGGTAAGGGTACGAAACGAGCACCCCTATGCAGTACAGTTATACCGGCATCAACGACTGGCCCGGCTGACGATGGTCACACCCCACCAGGTGAGGGAAGAGAGGGACGTCAGTTTTCGTCAGGTGTGCCCCACTGTGATCGAGGTGGCCCTGACCCAAATGGATGCCCCGGTGAGTAACCAGGGGGGAGGTGTGCCAAAACACCTAGCGGGTGAGTCACTGCAAGGGGACGACCTGGGACAGGTACAGACACAGAAACTGCAGGCACTCCTTCGGAAGTGGCAACATGTGTTTGCGAGGCACGAGGAGGACTACGGGTGCACCAGGGTGGGGATGCAGGGCCAAGTAGGGAGAGATATCGACCGATCCCACCTACCTTGTATGCGGAAGTACGTACACTCCTGCAGGGCATGTTGGGCCGGGGCATTGTCCGAGAGAGTAGCAGTCCCTGGGCGGCCCCCATCGTGCTCGTACAAAAGAAGACGGGAGCCTGGAGGTTCTGTGTGGACTATCGCAAGCTGAACCTGGTAACCAAGAAAGACGCCTTCCCCTTACCACGAATCGAAGACTCCCTTGCTAGCCTCACGCAGTCAGCCTGGTACTCCACTTTAGATCTGGCCAGCGGATATTGGCAGGTGCAAGTAGCCGAGGCAGACCGGGAGAAGACCGCCTTCACGACCCCGTTCGGACTATTTGAATGGGACCGGATGCCCTTCGGGCTCTGCAACGCTCCGGCCACCTTCCAACGCTTGATGCAACGCTGTCTTGGAGGTCAGTTGATGGAGTCAGTATTGGTATATTTGGATGATGTGATTGTGTATTCCCCAGATTTCGATTCCCACCTCCGGCACCTAGAGGAAGTCTTCCGAGCCATGGAAAGGTACGGGCTGAAGCTGCAGCCGGACAAATGCCACCTGCTGCGGCGAGAAGTGAAGTTCCTGGGCCATGTGGTCAGCGCAGCGGGGGTGGCCGTGGACCCCGAGAAAGTCTCTGCAGTGAAGGATTGGGACGCGCCTAAGACTGTGAGGCAAGTACGATCCTTTCTGGGGTTCGTGGGATATTATAGGCGATTTATTAAGGATTTCTCGAAGATTGCCAAGCCCCTTAACCAGTTGCTGGTTGGCACGGGACGAAGCCGGGGCCGTGGATCGCCCTCTATTAACTAGGACAATGATTGTGAGATGGCTTTTCAGAGGCTGAAGCAGGAGTTGTTACAGGCCCCCATCTTGGCGTATGCTGACTTTTCTGAACCTTTTGTCTTATATACAGACGCGAGCAACCTGGGATTGGGGGCAGTATTGGCCCAACGGCAAGAAGGAACAGAGCGGGTGATCGCTTATGCGAGCCGGAGTCTCCATCTGGCAGAGAGGAACGACGCAAATTACAGCTCCTTCAAGCTGGAACTGCTGGCCCTGAAGTGGGCCCTGAGCGAAAAGTTCAAGGACTACCTTTGGGGAGCTAAGGTAACAGTCATCACAGATAACAACCCTCTAGTACATTTACAGACGGCGAAGCTGGGGGCCGTGGAACAGCGATGGGTGGCTCAGCTGGCCAACTTCGATTACAAGCTGCAGTATCGGCCTGGACGAGAGCATACGAACGCGGACGTCCTCTCAAGACTGCCCGAGGGAAAGAGCCCCAGACGCCAGGGGTATCGAAGGGAGAATAGCCGTGAGGAGGGCTACATGATAGGGGCCGTGGAGGCGCCAGGAGGCCAGCAGGAAGCTGCACCAGGGAATTGGGGGTGGGACCCCCGCCGGTGGATAGAGAGGCAGGCCCAGGACCGGGACGTGTGTCAGGTGAAGACGTGGGTAGAGCAGGGCCGACGGCCCACGCCGGCGGAAAGGCTAGCCCAGACAGAGACTGGGAAGAAGTTACTGGGACAGTGGGAGAAGCTGGAGCTACAGGAGGGGGTGCTCTGTAGGAAGACCCGCGATCCGAAAGTGGGCGAGGAAGTGTGCCAGATCGTGGTGCCTGCCAACCAGGTAAACGCATTGGTCTCAGTCTATCATGACCAGTTGGGACACCAGGGACAGGAGAGGACCGTATCCCTACTGCGTAGATTCTTCTACTGGCCGGGATTGGAGGCGTCTGTGCACAACTTAATTCAAGCTTGCCCCCGGTGCATGCTGTTTAAATCTAGACGAGAGGCCCGAGCACCGATGGTACCCATCCACGCGAAAGCCCCCCTCCACATAATGGCAATGGACTTCCTGACGCTGGGCCGCCCTCAGGACCGTTATCAAAATATTCTGGTAATCACTGACCTATTTACCAAATACGCCTGGGCAGTCCCGACGCTCGATCAGACAGCCAATACCACCGCCACAGCTCTATGGCGAAATGTGTTCCAGACATTTGGATGTCCCGAGTTTCTGCACTCCGACCAGGGGGCAAATTTCGAATCCAAGGTAATCCGTGAGTTATGCCAGTTGTATGGATGTACCAAAACCCACACCACGTCGTACCATCCCCAGGGGAACGGAAGCTGTGAGAGGTTCAATCAGACCCTATTGGGGCTACTGGGGACCTTAGATCAACGACAGCAGAGCGATTGGGTGAGTGCTTTACCAAACCTTTTGCAAGCATATAACAACAGTGTTCATAGCACGACGGGGTATGCCCCTACTTACCTGATGTTCGGCAGGCACGTACGGATGCCCACTGACCTGGTCCTGGGAGTAGCAGCAGACCGGGAAGAAGTGAGTGTGACGGAGTGGGTGGGGCGCCATCACCAGCGCTTACACTTTGCGTACGAACAAGTTTCTAGGAAGATACAGACGGCAGGAGAAAGGAACAAACGATTGTATGATCGGACTGCTCGAGATGCCCCCCTGTTACCAGGTGAGAGGGTCCTGGCGAGGGATAACCGGCGGCAAGGAAAGGGAAAGCTAAGCGACCGCTGGGAGGCTATCCCGTATGTGGTTTGCAAGCAGCAGAGACCGGGACAGCCGGTGTACACCATCCGGCCCGAGGGAAAACCTGGCCCCGAACGTGTAGTACATCGGAACATGCTTCGTCCCTGTCCGAATTACCCCGAGGCTGTGATAGAGGGGCCCACAGAGCCAGTGCCGGCGGCCCCCTGGATGGAAGGATGGGCTGTGGTACCAGGTCGACCCGTGGCGGCGCTACCCCCGGCCGCCCAGAGGCAGCCAGAAATAGCACCCGAGCCAGCTGAACCCCCAGTGGCCCAGATACCGCCTGAGTTGGCACCTGAGCCGGTTGAACCCCCGGCGGCCCAGATGCAACCAGAGGTAGTACCCGAGCCAGTCGAACCCGATTCACCCGTGAGACGCTCCCAACGGGAGAGCCGAGGACGCCCCCCTGCCCGGTACGGTGAGTGGACAACGCCGAGGCATTCCAGGGACTAGAATGCATTGGCGGGGGAGGATGTCACAGGAGTGACGATCTTTTAGGCGGAACCAAAAATTGGGAAAGTTTGGTTCCGCCCGGATGTTTCTGCCCGGACCGGTAAGAGAAAACACCGGACATCCGGTAGCGTCGCGAACGCTGTAATCAGCCAAATTACATACAGCTGAGAGTCATTAAGAGGAGCGCCGGGTGATTGGACGATGGCAACACTCAGGAGAGTATTTTAGAGCAGTTTAAACCACAGTTTGTGTGCTTATTATCCCTGTTGTTGGTGTGTATCGTAGCGCTGAGTTGGGCTCACCGGGTACGCTATTTTGGATTGCTGTATTTGCTCTCTCTCTCGTTTGGATTATAGACTTACATTGATGAAGATACCGAAGACCTTATAGGTAGAAGAATTAAACGAATACTGACCTTGGATGAAAGAAACGAAGGAAGGAAAGACGCACCATTGTGAGTATACGTTTGTGGAAAAGTGGTGTTGGTGGCTGAAAACCACCCTGTCTATGCATCTGGAGTCCTAGCAGTGTGAGATCAACCTTGGGGAACGTGGGACGAAGAAAGTGCAGCAGTTGTGAGTAACGGAGTCTCCTTATGGAAGTGTTGTGCATGTATTTGATCTGTATATCTCTTTGAGTGTTTCCGAAAGAGAGTGGGTGGCCCTACCCCTGAACCAGCGCGGTGGGTGAGCCGAAGGGTCTTTGTGCTGAAACAGCTCCAGTGACGAAAACAAACACTAGGCCGAGTTACCATCTCCATATTTTCGTCCAGAGCGAAGTAAAGGAAGACGGGCGTCTATTGTGTGCACTGAGCGTGGTGGGTGAGTCTTGGATGTAGAAATTTTCACTTGAAGTGGTGCTGTGTAATGCTGTGTATTGCAGTGAGATTGCTGTTGTCTTGTCTGACGTACCCCCGCCTCCAGTCACTCGTTCCTGAGACGACGAAGAGGAAGAACGGTCCTAGAGCAAACCTGTATATGATTATGCTGTGAGTGTGTTTCAGTCTTAAAATCACGGAGTGGCATCTCAAAGTATTTTCCCAGCCAAACGCTCGGCGGACTTGAGTTTAGGAGTGGCGGTGAAGAACTGTGCTATTGACGGTGTGTGAGTATTACCTATAATATTGCTACCTTACCTGTGTCTTTTTATCATCACAGAGCTTGAGGCGAGGGAGATCCGCCGCCCCGAGGTCTCGACGAAAGGGCGCCCCGGTCCAGTTTTCGATTGACCAACGGGTCTCGAGGAAAGGGCAGCGCTCGACCCGGTGTGCCGGCGTGACGTTCTCGCCCCTCTGTAGACCAACGAGCTCGCCGAGAGGGTTTTGGCCCCCGGCGTCACATAGGAAACCACTGTCCGGTTGACGCATCGCGCAGCCAGCTATCGTAAGTCCGCCACCCTGTTAAATAATATATGACCTGTTAAAACTGCCAGATCAACAGGGAAGAGGAGTGTGTTGTGAGAGCTGTGCAGAGAGCCATACCTACCTCGAAGCGGTAGTCAGCAGACATCTGTGGAGAGAGAGAGAGAGAGCCAGCGTGAACGCTGAGATATCGAACTGTGAAGAGAGCCATACCTACCCAAAGCTGTAGTCAGCGCCGAGGTGAGAGAACCATTGGAAACCGATTCATGGTGCCTTTGTGTCCCAGCAGTCATCTGTGGAGAGAGAGAGAGAGAGCCAGCGTGAACGCTGAGATACCGAACTGTGAAGAGAGCCATACCTACCCAAAGCTGTAGTCAGCGCAGAGGTGAGAGAACCATTGGAAACCGATTCATGGTGCCTTTGTGTCCCAGCAGTCATCTGTGGAGAGAGAGAGAGAGAGCCAGCGTGAACGCTGAGATATCGAACTGTGAAGAGAGCCATACCTACCCAAAGCTGTAGTCAGCGCAGAGGTGAGAGAACCATTGGAAACCGATTCATTGTGCCTTTGTGTCCCAGCAGTCATCTGTGGAGAGAGAGAGAGAGAGAGCCAGCGTGAACGCTGAGATATCGAACTGTGAAGAGAGCCATACCTACCCAAAGCTGTAGTCAGCGCAGAGGTGAGAGAACCATTGGAAACCGATTCATTGTGCCTTTGTGTCCCAGCAGTCATCTGTGGAGAAAGAGAGAACAGGGAAGGAGAGTGAGTTGACAAGCAAGGAGCTGTGTGAGATAGGCGGTGAACCGCCTCGAGCTAGCTACAGGTACACGGATAAGAAAAAGTCTATACCAACATTGATTTCGATCTATTCTGCCTCCAGGAAGGAAGAGGAGCGCGCCACGGGCAGAGGGAACCAGAGGCGGGAGCCCGTTCCCCGACGCAACCCCCACCCCCTGTCACTCACTTGCTCGTGGCCCCCTGGAGGGCAGAGCCGGACATTAGTTTTTAATTCCCCTTTCCCCGATTCCCAGTACCTTTTAAATATTTAAATAAATAAAGAATATTTTTTATACTTACCTGTTCCTCGTTGTCGTTGGGTCATTGGGTTGGTTTTGGGGACCTCCTCGAGGTGGAAATTGAGAAGGGGCGTGGCTTAACCACTAGCAGCCAGCCCCTGGCTTGTGACAAAAACATATTTAAAACAAGATTTTAAACAATAATAAACATATAAACAAGTTAAATAAAATAAAATCAACAAGTATAAACAAGTTTGGAGACCCCTGCTGTAACATATTTAACTCTGGCAAATAGAACACTGGTTCATAGTTTGAAGTTTTCAGTTTAAAGTCCATCATCGACTAAAAGGTAACATTTCACTGTGGTAAAAAGAACACTGGCCCATAGTTTTAAATATTCTACTTGAATTTCATTGAACACTAAAAATAAATTAAAAATTAAACTGTGGCAGACAGACCACAGTGGCCTTTACTTTGAAGTCGTCCATTCGAACTCAATCAGGGACTGCATGAAGCTGTTCACATGGGGGTTAATCGCCACAGCTTTTCTCTGCACCAAGTTCCTTGTCTTTTTGCTTGCTCCTTGTCTGGATGTGCACTTTTTCCCATCTTTGGAATTAATTCTATCCAGAAACCTGTTAGAAATATCATAAACATTAAGTCAACAAATATAAGATAGAAAAAGATTCTTAAAAAACTAAACTCAGCCTTGAATTTACTCCTATTCTGAAACCTTTTGCTCTTATTCTACTGTTCCACACCTAATTACATTAAAATACAGAAGATTCACTTACCTCGGAACAAACTCTTTCCTCAATGGACAGCATCCACCTGGATCCTGTCATTATTGAATGTCCTGAACAGAAAGTGCAATTGTTACTGATTTGGACACAACTTTTTATTCTGAAAACAAAATCTTTTGTCAATAAAGTCCAGGGACACCTCTGCTAAATAAATACAATTATTAAATTAAATTTCTTAAAAACCAAAGTCTGAATATTTCTGTTTGTATATTTCTACATGGCAAACTAAGACAATTGTGTACATGTTGTGTATGGTGGTGTTACAGTGTTGTGTGTGGGAATTGTGAATGAGTGTACATGGGTATTTAAAGAAGCTGTAGTGGTAAAGTACAAACTTACCGAACATAATGTGCTTGGGTGTGTCTGGTGTCACCCGTTGTGCCTCCACATCTGCCTTAACTCAAAGTGCAAGGACACTCAGGTAAACTACAAATAAAAAGTGATTAGCCACATTCCCTTTGTACTTTTACATGTGACGTGAAAGCATTTAATATTGCAGTCAAAAAAATACATGACTTGTAACTGTACATCATGTACTTGCCTGGTTCCTTTAAAGATGATCCATCTTACCCAATCCGACTTACAAGCAATGGTAAGACTGTAAAAAATACAAAAGTTACAAAATCTGTTAGCCATAGAAATAAGTAGACATTGTGAAGGAAATGGTAAAAAAAAATTTAGTAACACTTTACTACAATAGTTTATTCCTTAACATTTGGTAATGCCTTAGCTAATATGAACTAACAATGAACAATATATTTTACAACATTAATAATATTTGATAATGTTCATTGTGCAGAGACAAAGTGATTGATTTAAAAATGTATTAAGTGTTTAAATCTAATATCATGCTATGCTAACAAATAAAACCTTTCTGTAAGTGTTTAGTCAGTTGTAAAACAAATATATATATATATATATATATATATATATATATATATTAGTTGTTATATTATATATTACATATAAATATCTAAATAAGTCTTTTTTTATTATTATTCTATAACATCTTGTCTACAGAAAATCTCTGAAAATGTCTCGTTTACTGCAGAAAATAGCGATTTATAGTGACAAGGTAAAAAGACTGCCCCTAATGTTTAACCCGGACCGGCTGCGGTGTAACACGCTATTTCACGCAAAGTTTTTTAACTAAGTTAGTAGCTAGCTGGCTGCTCACTTTAAAGATAAACATGATCGCCTAAATCTGAGCAATCCTGGTGTTTCCTACACGATGTTATATTGGACTATTTTACATCCAGAGATGAAGGACCAGATGACAGAGACGAGAAGACAAAGGTACGTAAATGCGGAGCCCATTCTCTTTTCGTGCATTGATTTGATGTGTTTTGGAAACTTATATATACTGCATGTAATGCATCTGAAGTGGTGGAAACAATATGCCATAAAAATGTATTGGACAACTCACTGGGCGTGTTAAACGCTTAAGAGAAGATATTCTCTGCTTTTTCTGATATACCGTAATATAATAACAACAACAACAATAAGCGCGGCAATCCCTTTCGTTCATCTGATATTAAGATGAGCCCAGGTCTGAATGATATTTGGTCGAAGTTAAAGCTGCGATGAGTTCGATGCATGTATCCAGTTAAATATGAGGTTTCTTGTTTTCACTTCTGTGGAGGAGTTCGGTACTACAGTATGCTGTGTACGGTGTGACAAGTCCTGACTGTTTACAACCACGAGTCAGCCTTGCCAAACAGTCGAACTTAATACTTTTCTCTGACGCTAACTGAACGGATGAAACGCCGAGATAAACGACCATTATGCTGGGACCGCAAGATCGCGCTGCCGGGTGGTCTTTGTCCATTTCGTTAAAAATAGTTTCATTGTCACCACACTTTCAACACAATATAAACTCACCAAAACCCTCATAATTTAGTTAAAACAACCATATATTCATTAATAAAGGTGTAAAGCGAGTAAAAGCAGCGGTAGACATCTGTGTGTAACGTTAGCTTACTTTCTGAGGGAGATTGAAACTTTGTTGGCGACCGTTTTTCTCTCTCATTGCACGTTTAAAACAATATTGTGACAAACTTATTGACAACATTCTTAAACTAAAAATTAAGTTTTCATGAAACAGAAATATTTCAAACTTACCGAACTGCCAGAAATCAATCGTCCTCCTTCAGCTGCAGCCAGGAGTTGTGCTCTCTCTCCCTCTGTGTGATTTGACGTTGGCGCACTTTCTCTGATTATTGCAAGTACACCTGGCACATTACAGCAATGGCTACAGCAAGGTTACATCAAGACCAAAAGATACTGTAAAATGTTCCCGCTCAAACAAATTTACCCAGAATGCATTATGAACTGCAGTACTGTACTGTAATGTACACATACAGTATAGTACTGTGGATTTTTACAGTAATGTACTGCTAAATCTACAGCGACATCTAACAGTGTAAATAACACCTATGGGCATACTTTATACTTTATTTAAAAATTTCTGAATAGGAATACATTGCATGAGTATGGATTATTTTTATGGTGCTGTTTTGCACTTTTAAATCCTCACAGCTCCTGGTCACTGTGCTCATTGTTATAGGAATATCATTGTATTGAACTCAAAAACCAGCTTGGGTAATCAGAAAAATTGCCTTCTTTGTTCCATAAGAGTTGCACAAGTTTGGAACAATATTCAGGTTAGTATTTAATCACAAAATGTTCATTTCCCAATAAAATGCTTCTTTTACTAAAAAGTAAGGAAAACAACTATAATTTAGAGGTGGAAAGTGTCTAAAAATGATGGCTGATCCAAAACAGTCATCTCTGTCTAATTTTGAATGCATAGGAGATGGTTCAGAATCACTGTGGACTGATCTGATCTCACTGGGGATCTTTAGCTGTTTGACCCAACAGCAGTTCCTCAACGATTGATTTGTAGACAGAAGACACAGTTTGCATCTGAATCTTCCAATGGAGCTCTGAATGAAGAGAGTGTTTCTCTTCTGATCCAAACTAGCACTGCTCCTTAGGGAGTTTACATTTCTCTTTCAACTGTTCCTGCAGTATCTCTGTCTGTCTCCTGGCGTGTCCCCAATTCAAACACTGGTTCAGATTTGGGAAGCTAAAAGTGAACCCTAATCTTCAGTGATGATAGTACACCACACTGAATTATTTATAGCAAAATCCCCACACCAAACCCACGTTTGCCATTTTCTGTATCCATCCACCTAAGGACAAGGACATCAGTGAGACAGTCCCTGCAGGAGATCTCTACCTGTCAACCAAACAGAAATGCCCATCCGGGCAGAAGGATGTTGATATCCTTCAACTTTAGTACCTTCAAGATATTTTTAGACAGTGGCGAGTCAGAAGAAACACACAAAATTATTTCCCAAAAAAAGCTACAGAAGATATTTTGCACATAACAACTCAAATTATAAAAAGCCAGAGGATGTCTGCGGGCGACTCTGACTCATATGATAAAATATTTAGATTAGGTTAAACATTCACCATTTATTAGGACATTGCAGAAAGATAATGACATAATGTTTTACATGTTATGTTCTTCTGGAATTCTATTCATTTCCTTCTCGCTTCCTTGCTCGATCTCTCTTACTAATTGGATATGCTACACATCCTCTCACTGTCTCAGTGACTACAAGCTCATTCTGCTTGGACATGCTTAGACAGGTGAAGCAGTTATTTGCTGGATAGGCCTGGATAGCCTGCTTTACTCAGATATACATGGGGCAATTAGGGCTAGAACTGCATGGGGCACCACGCCACCTCTATTCACAGCACACTTGGTATATTTAAAGCTGTGTGCAGGAGAGTTCTTATCCCTGAATCACTTGCGTCAATAGCAAGAATCATAAACCCACTGGGCAAGCTTTGATGGTATTTATACAATTATACGTATGTAATACATTATCTATTACAGTATTTTGTATTTCTAGGAAATAAATATGTATACAGTGTTATCAAAATAGGGTTTGACAGATGTCCTTGAATTCTTGCCTTGCTGCCAAACCTCTCCGCACAGTTGTGATCCATACTTATTGTTTCCTATGCATTTAGCAAACCAAAACATTTTATTTTCAACAAGGTATTTGTTTCAGAGATCAGTTTAGCCACTAGACAGTCCAATAAATAAACACAGACCGGAAGTTAACTTCGGTTCAGGTGTGTAACCATGCAACCCTGTATAACAAATAATTTACCTATAGTCACATTAATTTCTAAAGAAAAATAAAGTATTTTCCGTAACGCTAACACGTTTTTCAAGCCTTCTGCGTGAAAATGTCACGTATTTCTGTTTACGTCTTACTGTTATTTTGTTACTCAACTGTTTTGTCCTATTTTCAAACCATTGACGCTTCAGTTTAGGGTTAGATTTGGTGTCTGTGTTAGGAAGTCACTTTAAGAACTTTTTTCATGATTTATTTTTTTATATTTTATTCTTTTTAAACCATTGGCGCCTGGCATTAAGGTTAGAGTTGGGTTTGGGTAAGGATGTCATTTTATGTAAATCTAACCCTAAACCGAATGGACAATGGTAAGAAAATAGGAAAAAACAGTTGACAAATACGTGACAGTGACACGTAAACAGAAATGCGTGACATGTTCACGCAAAAAGGCGGAAAAACGCGTCAGTGTCATGCAAAAGACTCAAATTTACGTGACTATAGGTACGTAATTTCTTGATACTGGGTTGAACCGCGACAACATGCATGCGTCTGATGAAACCATCTATAAAAAACCCATTAACATCTAAAGAACCTTTCAAGATTCTTTGTAGTAAAAAGGTTCTTTATATTAGAAAAAGGCATGAAAGAAATCCTTGACTGAGCTGTTCTTTATGGAACCAAAAAATGGTTCTTCTATGGCATCGCTGTAAAGAACCTTTAAGGAACTTTTATTGTTAAACGTGCAGAACAATTTTTTGTCTACCAAAGAATCTTTCAATCAAAGATTCCTTAAATAACAATTCCTTTCTTACATGTTGCCTTTATCCACTACACCGAACCTGTTATGCAACTGATTCTGTGAATGTTAGTTTCTTTATATAACCCTAAAGTCAGACAAAGAACCTTCTAGGAACTTTTATTATATATAGTGTACTGACCCCCCCCCCCCCCCCACACGGACTTCCAGAGAAAATCTGCTATATCTGTCCAAGACCAATTCACCAAAAATCACAATCTTTACGGCAAAATCTCCAGAAACTATTTCAAAACAGCCTTAAAAGACCATTTGTTCCAAACCCCCTTAAAGACTTGCCTTTAGCACTGGCACACAGGGGTGCCTCTGGTGTCCTCTCCTCTCACCCTGCATCTCACAGATATTTACAGGGCCAATGACCCCTCTGTTCCTCACCGGGTGAGTGAGAATGGCACAGTGAGGATGATAAGGACACACTCGCTTACCCCTACTCTTTTCGTCTCTGTCTTTCTCTCTCCGTCTCCACATCACATGGTTCTCAGCCGTCTTAAGCCATAAGCTCTTCCCTAACGTGAGGTATGCATTATGTAGTTAACCTGTGTTTAAAGCTGCCTCTCTGTGGCATGATAAAAATATGGCGTTAAAATGTGGCACCCTAATTCCCACTTTCAGCATTTCCACAACTCAGATCTGGAAGTGAGAGTAAAAGACTCTAGATTAAATGCATTACTTATTTAAACAGATGTACTATCCAACCTGATTGCAAGCTTATCTACTGTAGCTTCTAGCTGGGTTTTACACTAATAACACTATTTTTACTTTAAATTATGCTACTGCAAAACACAAAATATATCATTGTCAAGCCAGGCAAACATTTTAATACTCTTTCTTCCTTTTGTAAAAAATTGAGTGCAAGTTTACTCCATTATTTTAAGGTGCTTAATAAAAGCCTAAACTGCAAATGATTATGTCTGTAGGTTTTTCGCTGTGTATTCTGATGGACTTGGTCAGCTATACCCAACAAAACAGGCCCACCACTTTAATGCAGTGCGAATACTACAACCTGGTAGTAAGCCACTTACGCTTACAGTGTGAAATAGGCATCTAACCAGCTCAATTCCAAGAATTCAGAGCAAAGGAGAAAGAAATGGAGGCATGAAACTATGACATCACTGATATCTACTCACTGTTAACCTTTAGTGGGTGAGAGCAGCACACCAACCTCTAACACCCCTGCTTATTCATAAACACACACACACACACACACACACACACACCCAATGACATCCTATAGTTAGCAGGCATCTTGGTTATAAGGTGGAGAATAACTTTGAAGCACACACCTACACACACTGTATACACATACATACACACACATACACATGCACATTTGTCACACACACACACACACACACACACACACACACACACACACACACACACACACACACACACACACACACACACACACACACACACACACACACACACACACACACACACACACACACACATACACGCGCACGTGCACACACACACAACAAGAAGAGGGTGGAGTGAGATGTTCAGGCAGAGAGACTCACAGAACTGTTTCCTCATAGATCACAGATGCTCTCTCTGTCACCCTGATCACGCGTTCTCACACGTTCACATATCCAGCTATGGTCTGTTTAATGGATTCACGTGTTAAAATAAGATCTGTTTGTCTGAGATACTTACTGTAAGTAAAAACCTGACAGAAATACAATAAGGTTTAGAAAAATTATATCCTTTTAGTCAAAATCAAAGAGAAAACATGATGTATACGGCTCGATTTTACAGCAGCAGGCCATCGTTCCAAACAAACAGAGAGTTGTTGTAATGGCTGCCCGGCTGTTCTCAGATTCAGTCTGTTTTTAAAGCAGCTGTGATAAAGGAGGTCTGTGTGAGGCCGATTATTCCACTGGGCTGAAGAAACGGCAGCTCTGGTACTTACTCTCCTTTTGTTTACTTCTAAACTTCCCGTTTGCTCCACCGGTTAGACTAAGATATGGAAATGACACAAAATGTTTTATTGACCCAAAACACATTGAAAAACTAAATCTCACTCTGTGTGAAAACAACAGTGGATTGAGTTATGAGACAATATTTGCAAGGATACCTTAACCCTGTGACTTAACCGGAAATCAGGTTACAGTAGGTGACTTATGGCACTTTTCCATTGCATAGTACCCCACGGTTTGGTTTCAGCTTACTTTTGGGGGCTTTTCCACTGGGTGCAGTACATAGTACCAATACTTTTTTAGTACCACCTCAGCTGGGGTTCCAAGCAACCCGAGCTGATACCAAAACATGACGCGAAAACACTGTAGATCACTGATTGGTCTGAGAGAATCGTCACTACCAGCGTCATCGCTATAATGTAAAAGATTAGCTTTACCTTCGTGCTAGCTTGCGCTGTCTCGAGTAAACATGTTGTCATCTGTGCTTTTCTGTAAGTTCCCAAACTCAATTTTAGCGATAAAAAACATCCAAAGGTTGAGAATCAGGAACACCATAAGTTTTTATTCCAGACTTGCAGTTTGTTGCGGCACTTCCGCAACGTGCACATCTGCATATATGCTTTAATGCAACTGTATTCCCAGTAGACTGACACCACCAGTGTTTGTACAGAAACTGTCATGTGACACAGAGGTAGTGATAAATGCGATGTGCAAACATCTATTTGTGGTGGTCAATTTGAATTTTGTGGTGGACTGAGAAATAAATGAATGTTTGGAAACGTACAACAACGCTCTCATTTGTATGATGTCACAGCAGTAGGCAGCGCAAATATAACGACACGCCTATAATCCCTACCACTCCAAAGTGTTACTACAAGCCAAAGTGAGGTGACCTGACCCGACCTGACCCAAACCAAAACGTGGGGTACTATGCAATGAAAAAGCGCCATTACTGTATCCGGATAAAACAACACAAAGTCAATAACCTTAACTTTCAGTTCCAAAACCTGAGGTAACTTTCAGGATGAGCAACCACAGCACTTACTCTCTGAAGATAACCTGCTCAGGAGCAGCACACTCTAAATTCATCTGGGCTGTTTTTAACCCAGTGCTGGGTAAATATTGGGCAGAACATATGTTGGGTTAAAAATAAACCTATGAACAAGAAGGGAGATATTTTGAGGAGTGTTTGTAACCAAACCGATTGTGAGCTTCATTCTATGAAATGTTTTCATCCTACTATAAAAAGTGAATCTGGCTCATGGTCGTTTTGGTTAAACAGGCAGTTATACAGGTTTGTAACAACATGATAGTGAGTAAATTATGACAGAATTTTTATTTTTTCAGTAAACTATTCCCTTAAGCTGATGCAGATTTATGACTTTTGGAAGATAACACTGCTTTATATCATTCTTCTGCAGTTAAACACATTAAGTTCATTGCAGTTGCCATGGTGACTATAATGTAAAATGGGTGATTTATTGACAATGTTTTATGTTGTTACCATGAGTGTGTGTTAACTCTTGGTTACTTTTATCAGGTTGGCTTAACTTACTCTTAAACTGAGTTCTGGAAACAACATACACAGAGTAAGCAAAGTTTAGGTTATTTAACAGAGAGTTCAATGTCTTAGAATAAGCAAACCCTGCGTTCTTGAAAACCTCACTGTGGTCTTTATTTGGTTCTGAAAACAGGTCAAAAAATGAGTTAAAGCCTTAAGAAAGCTTAACAGCCATATTGTTACACACTCTAAATTCTGCTGGGTTATTTTTAAACCAATGCTGGGTAAATATTGGACAGAGCCCATGTTGGGTTATAAATAAACCTATGCATTGAGTTGAAACAACCCACAGTAAAAATGTCTGTAAATTGAACAGTAAAATACTGTATAAATGCTACAGAATAAAACTGTATTTCACAAAACGATGATGTGATAATTGTAGAATTCACTGTGAAAAACTGTAATTAGTTTTACAGATTAAGACCTTAAATTTAACAGTTTAAAACATAAAAATATGGTTTATTGCAGTAAAATTAACAATATACTGTATTACCATAGGATGAATAACTTTCATGTGATCTAAGATTGACTGCTTGTATGTCATCAATATCATTTTATAAACATAAAATGATATAAGAACAATAAAGAAATAAAGCACAAAAAGTGATGCCCTAGGCAATGACACTGTTTTAAACACTGCTGTAATGCTTTAGTTAGTACATCAACACTTTGGATACAAATCTCAACAATGGTGACAGTAAATGGTAAAAAAGTTGCACAATTTTGTCATGTCACAATGCATTATGGGAGTTATAAATTAGTTTTCTACAATCCTGGTAGCCCAGCATGCATTGCAGCATGATGCTTTGTTGTTGATTGTCATTTCTGCGTTTCATAGGCGGATTACAGTGTCTGCAAAAACTACGGAGAATTTACTGTAAATCTACAGAATTTTAAAGGAATTAAAGGAAATGTTTGTAAACATAAAGGAAAAAGTACTGGTAATTTATTTTCCGGATTTTTTACAGTGAATTAGACAGTTCTGAGCTGTAAAATAGATGGTAATGAACCGATATTATTACAACATAAACCTTTACATTACACAGTAAATATTACAGTGTAAACCCAGGAATTTGACAGATATGTACTGTGTTTTAGCAACATAAACATCTTAAATAGACAGTTATTAACCGCTAAAAAATGGAATCCCGTAAAACCAAATGTTGCTACCGTACTTTTGACTGTAAAGTTTTGGCAACCACAGCTGCCAGTTTTCTACTGTAAAATGTATGTTTAAATTTTTACAGTGTAGGTTTATTTATTAACTCAACATGTGTTGGTATTTATCCAGCATTGGGTTAAAAATAACCCAGCAGAATTTAGAGTTTACATTTTATTTCAATTTAATTACTAAACGTAAGGCTGTAGATATATGAATTTACCACATAAATGCAAAATGTGCTATGTCATGTTTGCATTTACAGTGTAGTCACTTCGAACACAGCTCATCCAATCCTAAAATAAATGTATCTGGTACTAGAACCAGATTTTTAAAAAAACAATCACTAGGCCTATTTTATAAAAAAAAAACCTTTATTGTAATTTGTGTTTATAAGAACAATTTACCCATCTACATTTTTTATCACTTTTTGTTCTCTTCTCCCACTCTGTATTTACAGTAGGTAACAACTATAATTTTACACTAAACTAGAGTATTCTTTTACCTTGCATGCACTGTCATTACCCGCAGGAAATGCATATTTAAATTATTCAATTATAATACATGCAAATACTTCCGAGATCTTTAGTTAAAATACACACGCTTCACCGTGGGAGGCTGTTTGACTCTAACAAGCAATGTTCCACTAAAGTGGCTTAATATTTGCAGGAGGCCTAAACATTTCAAATGGAAATTTATAATCTATCCCTGTGTAACACACAGATATAAGCAGGCACAAGCTCATGGATAATGCAAGCAAGAAGAATAGATTCAAGCCCGAGCAAAACAACATGAGAGAGACAGAGTTCATTGCATATGCACAGACGATTTTATGTCTCAGCTCTCTAGTCATCCAGCTCTCCTGTGTACTACAGTGGCTGTGCGGTAGATTCAAGTAAACAACCACAAGTACAGTATATCCTACTGAAGAATGTGCCGATATTAAAATTCTGGTGAGACACCTGAACCAGACATTTTATTATAACAGGCTGCAAATCACAGTCACGCAGAGGATTACATCAGTTTCTGTATATTATTATTGCTTATTTGTTTATTTATTTTTTGTTCTTTCAACAGAAGTACGGTAGTGAAATGCTAATAATGGGAGTCATGGTTGTAAAACAGCAGGCTAGTCCTTCTTTATTATTTTCAGCCCTTAAAAGTGACACATTCATTGCACGATGTGAATCAGTGTTTCATAAAGAGAGACGCGCTGACACATGCATGCGTGGATGACGCAGGCCAAAGTGTCCAAGAGCATAATTTCCCCCACACGCCATAATATTCTCAAATAGAAAGAAACAAAACATTTGTCCAGAAGTAATGGCTTTCAAAGATGAATTACTAAGCATGAGGAGCGTTTGAGCCCTGTCAAAGTGAGCATGGCCTTTACAGTGACATAGCCTGCTCAATGAGGCCGGTTAAGACAGGCAACAGCCTCCATATGATACCTCTGGGGACAAGGGCTTGGGCGCTTGTCAAGAGACCCCTCAACCCCTGTCAAAACTTACCCCTTACTCACCTAACAGAGTCAGCTGGGGGTTTAAACTCCCCTCTCAGACTGTAAAGTACCCAGCGCCTCCAAATGTGAGAAGAGTCCCTCAAGATGTGAAGAATCTCATGGATATGGATGGAAACAGGACAGCCGCTCAGTTCACTTAATATCTGCTCTGTGAGAAACACAGCAGTGCTACTGTAAATCCTATCTCAGCAAAGCAGGAGGCTTCTGCTGGCAGATATCAAAAGGAGGTTTGCCAGGATCTTGGTTTCGAAGAAAGGAAGGATTTATTTGCACCTCCACGGTCATGGTGATTCGGAACGATCATATTCATTATTATTCTAACTCTAATGCTTATTGTTGCCGTTATCAATATAGAGTATGGCTGCTGAAATCAAATGACATTCATTTGAAAACTAATAGAAAACCAAAACATTGCTTGAGTGAGTCAGTAAAGCATCTTTGAAACAAAGATGTTTAAATTGTTTACCTAAGCAGCCCATTTACATTACGCTATAACTTCCAGCTACATATTCATTATATTTATTCTTGGGATCGGTATAATTTCACTCGAGACAATGTAATAGATTTCCTTGTAAATAACTGTAATGAAGTTAACTTATAAGCCTGGAGCTGTAACTTGTGCTGAATTGAGGAGAGACATCCAGCACAATTATCTAAAGGAGCCCTGTGTGCTACATCTGTTCTGAGGCTCCGTTTCTAATGCAGGTGTCAGCAGCCATAGGCACACACTGGGCTGCCACGAAACCATGACAAGCAAAGCTTAGAAATGAAGCAGAGATGTCCGCCATGTGTGTGTGCGTGTGTGGCATGTTTTGATTTCCCAAGAAAATTTCCATTTCAAACGGTGGCCCCTAGGGATAAAGGCAACCTGCAGCAAACACACTTACTTGGAATTTCAATAGGAACCACGGTAGAGTCAAAGACAAACATTTGGTTCCACTAATAGTCAAAGAAATGAAAAATGTCATAAACGATACACCGTGTACAATGCATGTGTAATGAAACATCATTCTTTCATTAAAAACGTAGGAAAGAAACCTCATTCGAGTAAAAAGCAAAGTACGATGGTGGGACATTCAAAATCATTTTACCTTGATTTTAAGCGGCCATCACTTTTTCAAATTAATCAAATCACTTTACACAGTCAATTTTTTTTATTCAGTTTATAGGTGCCTTATGTTTACGAAGTGATGTCTTGATATAGATATTTAACTCCAGATAATGATATTGTTATGTCAGATGCAGGGTTACTGTTGACTTTAGATCGTAATAACTCTCTATATCACAGTTTACTCTGCTGAATGATATCTGAAGCTCTGAGACCTGAGCTCATCCTTGGCAAAAAAAAAAAAAACACAAAAAGCTGTCTAGCTATCATGAACATTGACTACGAACTGGCACAGCAGTTATCTTATAATGACCTTATTGATGACTTTGCCGCAAGCAAAAGCTGCCGTGTACATTTATGAAATTCAGAGGTTTGAAATGCTTCAAAAAACACCAGAAGACTTAGCTTTAATAGTATTAGTTTCTTTACTAGCATTACTCATGTAAATATAACTTGAATGTATTTACACTTTGTTGTATAAAGTATAGGCCTAGAATCATGAAATAATTGATATGAAAGGCTGCTATAGACAGTTTTAGTGGCAACAACATAAACAAACGGCTTTTGTGGACTAAACGTATTGACTTTCACATAGAATCAATAACAACAGTGTCTTTCTAGATTAGATTAGTTTTTAATAACATGCAAAATAAATAACTTGTAAATTGTAAAAGCGTATCAACCTACACTGAGCTAACATTACCGTGTAAATCTATGTACAGAATACAATGTTAGCTACAGGTCCTTAAGAGGAAGGAGGTTCAAGCTTTTTATGCATATTGACAAATATGGCAAAAAGCAGTAGGACGCATGATAGAGTATTTCTGTGCTGAACGTTAAGCAAACATGAGAGATTCATATGTAACAATGTTGCTTTATGTCGTTTATGGGCAATTTCAGTGTTGGCAGTAAAGTGGAAGTCCTTATTTAGGCACTTTAATCAGAAACGCACACACCATTGCCTTTTGGCCTTTACACTACCACCAAGAGCTAACATGCATTTAATGTCACCAAAGAAGTGTGTTGTGGTTTGTGAGGGAAATTTAAGCTTGTTCAGCTTCCCAAAAAACCCAGCCTTATGGATATAGTTGGATATAGTTTGTTTATCCGTGGTGTGCATGTGTGTTTGTTAACACTAGATTTCGTTGAAATGGGGCGGTCCCAACCGGGTCACCAGTCACAAAAGTAAAACGGTAAGTAAAACTGCATCAAATTTCTGTGTTTTGTTGGCAATTGGTGCGTAAGTGCATATAATGTAAATGACATGAGCATTGTGAATCGTAAGTGATCCAAAGATAGTGGGATAATGTTTGTGTTTCTTGCTCTGTGACTCGCTCCGCCCATAGTACACCTCCAGGAGCTCGGATTTATTCTTTTGGAAACTGAATTATTTAAATGTTTTATATGGGAGGTATTTGTTCCATAGGATGTAAGTTTAGTCACAAGCCACCCTGAGAAACAAGCGCAGAACGAAAGTTAACCTCTGGACAAGCGCATAATCGCAGCTAAGTGCGGGCCTCCGATGAAACCATCTACATGATGAAACCTAAAAGATGAAAAGCTAACAACACATCAGCAAAAATAAAATTTCACAAAAATTGTTCTGATTAAATCCAAGAATGTCCATTTTTTGGGATAAATGTGAATATGAAATGTACAGACAAAAAAGACAATAACACACTGAAAGGTGTCAGATTAATAAAGAGCAGAGACACTAAAGCATATGCGGCATTTAATCTGATATGAGTCCAAGCAATAATCAGTAAAAAAAATTATAGGGATTCCCTAGTATGCAGCAAGCACCATATGGCTGAATGCAATGCACAATGATTAATTCTGTTGGGGATTTAAGTGGCAAATCCAATAACAGCATGACAAATAATATCCCCAAACCGAGCCCAAGAAAAATGGTCACGCCAACAAGGTAAATTTTGGCAGACAAGGTGAAAAAGTTCTAGTACAGAAAACCTTTAGCCTTAAGCTTTGCAAGTGGACACTGAGCTGTCAGGCCAAATTATGGGGATTTGTAGGATGAAACAGCTTTGTGCCTGCAGTGGTGGAGGCAAAAGTTGTACTACTACATTTTTTTATTATCCAAACACATAATTTAAGCTAATCAAAACAATAAAAAAGATAAATTACAGTAGATCAAATCAGCAATAAAAACTTTACTCAGTTTATTACTGCATAAGTGTAATAGTATTTAAAGTTGGTGTTAAATAAACAATGTACAGTCACACTCCATCAAAAACTACAGTTATATCAAACGTTTTTTATGTTGTTGTTGTAAAAACATGGCATAAATCCATAAATATGCAATACTAGCAATAGTTTAACATTCAGTCACAAATCTGATGACTACATGTTGAAAGGGTTTATCATTAGTTTCTTATAAGTTTGGTAGCGACATATTTAGTATTGCCCAAACTTTCCACACACTGTTGATAGAGTATTATTCAAGTACTTTTCCAAAACATAAATCATTCATAGGGACGTAGGGACGAAATGCGCTCTGCACAACAGTTTGTCTGTTTAGTGCTAGAAACATGCAGTGATGGCGTTGAAATTAAACGGGGTTACTAATGGCGTTACTTTTTTCAGTAATGAGTAATCATATAAATTACTTTTCCCCCGTTATAACGCCATTGTCGCCATTAACGTTACTGACATTAAAATGCTGCGCGTTGCTATAATTGATCTCACTAAAGCAATTGTCACCCGAGTAGGCTGTCTCTCGGCCAGACCGGCAATGTTTTTCTATAGTGTGTGTGTGTGTGTGTTGGGGAGTGGGAGACACATATCTGTTAAAAATTGGCTTAATTTCCAGAGGTCCACACACCAGCACATGCACAGTCCAGGCAGTGTTGCCAACTTGGTGACCTTGTTGCTAGATTTAGCAACTTTCTAGACCCCTTCAGCAACTTTATTTCAAAAAAGCAACAAAACTAGCAATCTTTTCTGGCGTGGTTGGAGACTGACGTGAAAGCACATATCGTTCTCTCTTCTCAACGAACAGCAGGTGTTAGTGCTGTTGGCCCCATCCCCGTTTTAACAGC
Organism: Paramisgurnus dabryanus; assembly: GCF_030506205.2. Taxonomy (NCBI): domain Eukaryota; kingdom Metazoa; phylum Chordata; class Actinopteri; order Cypriniformes; family Cobitidae; genus Paramisgurnus; species Paramisgurnus dabryanus. The sequence goes on from NC_133356.1 coordinate 19,832,296, forward strand.
CCAGTCCTAGTGCAGCAATCCTTCAGAATCGCACATACCAGTGACATAGCAATGGCAAGTACAACAAGCTCAAAGGTAGCAGACGCAAACCTTTGCTCTAACGCAATAGTTACTTTCCTTGGTTATTAGTTACTTTTATAATAATGTAACACAGTTACTAACTCTTACTATTTGTAAGAAGTAACTAGTAACTATTAGGGCTGTAACGATTAATCGTTTAATCGGCTGCAATTCAGAATTGATTTCAGACAGGCATTGTTAATGGAACAGGTGATAAATCGTTACAGCCCTAGTAACTATAACAAATTACTTTTTTAAAGTAACATTCCCAACACTGGAAACATGACAGCGACATCAATGTTACTGTAGGAGACACATGGTGTATGTTGATAAAAACGGCAAATTTTAAGGTAATAAAAACATAACTGTTTGTTATGTAACGTCTTTATAGACCACTTATAAAATAATCTATATTATATTGCATCACATTTCTTTTTAAGAAGTTACACATCTCACCTTTAAATGTTTCAGTAAATACTTCAAATCACTGCACTATAGATCCATGATATGATTACAACTAAAGCCTTACATTCACAAGGAAATTAATTCAGCAGTAGGTAACATACATTTAGAATTCCTTCCTATGGGAAAAGCAAAGTGAAATATCCAACAGGCCATGTTTACTTTACATGCACCCATCATTTAGAAAAGAAGCTGCAAGACCGCAGTCAATAGAAAGGTAATAAAATATGTGAGTATAATCACACAGCATGTCTATGCAGACTTAAATTAACATGAATTATTACCAGTAAAACACACAGTAAATGGTTTCAGTCTCATAAGATTATTTTCCTCATCCTTTGCTGACTGCCTTAATCAGAAAGAAGGAAAAAAGGATCTTAACAAATTCTGTGATTCCTTTTTTCGTAGGAGTTCCTGAACTAGAGTTCCTGGTGCTAACAACACAAGTAATGGATTATTTCCCCCCAAAATAATTTACTTTTCTTCAGTCTCATTCATACCCATTTATTTTTTTTATCAATTTTACTTCACATAATTTCACACAATGACACATAAGTTTACATTTTCATCTCCTGCAAGAGTTTAAACCAGCATTTTGGATTATACACTGAGATATACACACAGAGAGAGAGAGGAAAATAGACAGAACAGTGAAAAATCATTATGAACAAAATTCAATTTTTGCCAATCCTAGTAAAGCTTCATTATACCAGTGTTTTATTGTAATTTTCACTTTAGCTTTTCACTTCTCACTTGGCTGGAGTCTAATGAATGGATTCCTCTACTTGTTTCTCATTACAGCAGAGAGACTTTCACTACAGATTATAAAGTCTGGGGATTTATTAATAGTACAATAGGAGACTTCAGTTGTTAACCACAAAAAAATCAATTTGTCTCTGAAGTGGGGTCAAGGTTTGGCAGGTTATCTTGAGTTGATTAATCCCTGTTGGCAGATGCTATAACTACACCAAACGAATTCACAAAGCATCTTTCTACATTCAGTCAATAAAAAATTGTCTTCCTTATAACATTCACATAACAAAAAATTCATCATGATCTAGATGTTTAATCAACAGAAGCATGTGAACCATCTGAACCTGGTGGTTTTACACAAAGTTATGCCAAATGTCAAGCTTTACATTTTATCAGCATGTGCAATCTCTGGAATCAACGCATGATTATGGTACCTCGGCTACTACTGTAGCACCAATGCAGCCTGGAAAGGGACAGATGAGAGGGGCTCAGAGGGAAAACATTAATATGCATGGTATGAGTCTGCCACTGACAAGCGGGAGCAATAATACGTTATGTACATTTCTAATGACTTGGTTCAATGTAAAACAAACTTCCAATTGCATACTGTATCTGATCTGTTATCAGCAAACATGAAGAGAGATCACATCATCAGATTTTTATAAGACAGAAATGTAAGACGGGGAGCTAAATCTCTCCTCAATATGATCTAACCCAACCTATTGGTAGCATCACGCTCTACCAATTGAGCTAGAGCAACGCTAGTTGAGCTGTTATGCTGAAGAAAAATAAAGAAACAGATTAGAGATCAGGATATTGAATTATGTGTTCATACCAGATGAGTCGGGACAGAAATCAGATGCACTGCTTAAGAAAATAACACGCCCTGTGATCCTAAACACAAGTAGGTCGTCAAGGAAAGTAAACCGATTTTGATGGATTTTCGTGTCCATATAAATGCAAAAAGACATTCTAAAATGCGGTAAAAAGCACAGAGCTCAGACCTGTAATGCGGGATCATGCAAAGTTATATTATTACATTAACCCAATGAAGATGGTTAAAAATAGTTGTACATGTATTTACCAGTGGCGGCCGTTGACTCCTTTTTTCAAGGGCGCTCATTGTGAAGTTCATCACAACATGTATGTAGCCCGTCATGTGTGTGGTTCATAATTTCAAAATATGCGTTTGGCGCGTCGAGTGAACCTATGTGCATGTGTTTTTTCAAAATAAGTGCCTGCTGCAGATGCGTCTAAAGAGTTTATGATAAAAGAGACGCTTGCGTTTGCCAGATACTCGCATAATCTCATGCATAATCAGAGTTTCTGTTAAGGGAGTCTCTTGCATGTATTTTGTGAACATGAGCGTCTCTTTTATCATAAACGGTTTTGACGAGTGTGCAGCAGGCACTTATTTTGACAAAACACGTGATGCACATTGTTCACATGACACAACAAACACATATTTTGAAAAAACAAACCACACACATGACACTCCGAACACATATTTTGAATTTGCGCTCCTCAGATGAGCAGTCACGAGCTGCCACTGGTATTTACATCCCTCCGACAACTTTTCAAGAGTCTCCATGAACAACCTTGAAGCTGAAGAGGAATTAACTATCATATAAGCACACATACAGCTTACAGACAGTTTCCTGTAAAGATAGAGAAAGGCAGCCATAAATTACATCTACAAAGACAAAGTTAAGGATCAGAAAGAAGCATAGAAGATGTAATCTCCACCTCTTGCCACAATCAAACAATTCATAGAGATCTGTGCAAGCGTATATACTGTACATTTCAAAGCATGCAGGGCACACACATAGTAGACTTTGCAGCATTAGTCATCTTGTCTGAGGCTAAGATTGCACCTATATACCCATGGTGCTTCCCTGCAGAGTTTTGTAGAGTACAAACTTTCACCTCCTTTGTTTCCACAGCATATATTAATGACTCCAGTAGCAGCTTTTCTCCCTTAATACCAGCACCAGGTGATCCACAGTTAGTGCTATACACCAGAGAAAAGGCACAGTTAAATAAGGCAGTGTGCACTAATGTTCTGTAACCTACTGTATCATGTACATACTGTATGATGCACCGGTTCAGAATAATTTTCGTTCTTCAGAGAAAAGCTCAGCGGGACGCATGCTTCCATTAAATTACAAATTATCATAAAATGATTCCTACTGGAAATTGACATCATAAACATTGTAATTTGGGTTTAATTGAACATATTTCAATAACCTAATGCATACAGTATTCAAAAATAGGATTTTCCGAACTGTACATACTTTACATGCTTTACAATTTAAAATGCAAGGCATGTTAAGAGGTTAGACAAATAACATTACTATACACACTATATTTAAGAATAAATATGGTATAAGTGCAGTACCTATTCTGGAAAATGGAAAACAACCAAACAATCAATCAATCAATCTATAATATAAAGTGACTTAAAGTCCCCCTGTTGTCGATCATTTTATCCCTTAAAAAAAAAATGTTGAGCACCAAAACAGCTAATGTAAAAGTTTGTTTCCTGTGATGATAATTTACTTAAAATTTTAGCCTTAAAATCAATTTATTGTAACTAGGGGATAAATTGGGATTTGTTTAGTGTGTGTCTGGGGGGCTTTCGCAGGGTATGCAAAGCTTATAAAATTTGATCAACTTAACTGTGTAAAACATTAGTCAAAAGTTAAAAGCATAAACAGTCAGTGCAAAAATTCTAAATCAAACGCAAACGAAAAAATTATTTGCATCTCTGTGCTAAATGTGCGGATCTATGCATATTCAAATTAGTCCCTGCCCCTAAATTGATTTCAACAGCTCGGACCACACTCTAAAAATGTCTGAGTTATTTTTTACCCATGCTGGGTAAATATTGGACAGAACACACCGCTGGGTTAAAAATAACCCAGACTGCACAGATATATATGTACATAGATGTGGCATTCTGCAGTTCCAAACACGTAGCAGACAGTTTCACGATGCATTTGTTGTGCATTTGCAACATGTATATTCTTGCATCGGTATTAACAGGATAAAGCATTCACACTGCACATGTAAGCAGAAGTAGAGATTAAGTAGCTGTGCAGCGAATCTGTGTGGCATACTAGTATTGTCAAAAATATCTATATTTCGATACATTCGATGCTGGGGATTTAAAACGATTTTAATACTCGTGTCAACCAGAATCGATACTCCGAGATGAGCTGCATGTTATTTTTTTTGTAACTCTGCGAACACCAGCTGTGTGTTCTCGCTCTCTCTTTTTCTTTCAAATGATGCACGTGCACAAACACAGTGCATGTGAATGCAGTGCCCCGCCTCCTCTCCTTACCTCATTCGCTCTGGTTTAACAGTATAAGAAAGCCAAGCAGTAGTGCTGTGTGGAGGTTTATTCGGATGCGAGTCAAATAAACATGGGAAGCCGAAGGACACAAGTAAAGTAAGCCAAATATGCGTTGCTACGTAGCCGTGTGCTAACACCGCTAACGAAGCACTTTGACAGACCGACACGCAGACGAGAGATTGATAATTCTAGACTTCCCAAATTTTTGTTAAATATGAATAATAAGAGTGGTAATGACATACTGAGCTTCAAACATAAAGTACAGTATGTAAACCTTGTGCATGCAAAAAATTGTACATACCATCTTTGTAGATATCAAAGAACAATTTATTATTTCAATGCATACTTTGTCACTATTAACATATTTTAGGTTTTGTTATCTGTTATTGGTCATAAAACGTAAATTTGGTTGTTGAAAATGAAAGTAAAACAACTCATATACAATTTAGGTTCTTTTACTGAAGCAGCCAATAAAATGCTCATATTTTTACTAATGTGTTTGTAACCGTTTTTACAAAAAATACCCAACATCTGAATTTTACACATACATTGGATTGAAAGGGATTGCATAGCAGATGACTGTGAAACAGTTAAAATATCACAGTAGTGAGAATTACAATACGCAAAATGAAAAAAAAAAAACATTTGATTGGCCAGCCAATTAGTCTACTTTCAAAGGGTTGGGTGTTTGTGGTACTAAAGAGCTATTCTGGATCCCGGCCAGGTAGTAAGGATATTAAACACATCAGTATGTCCACTCAAGATTCACAGCTCTGTTTCCAAAGTTTTATTGAAACTGGCCAAGGCAAATATAAGATGTCAGCAAGAAACACAAAGCCACACCAGGCAGCAACATGCAACAGTATTCTGATTTACATAACTTTACATTTATGCTTCTGGCAGACAGAACTTAAAGTGCATTCAAGATATGCATTTTTTATCAGTAGGCATTCCTTGGGAATCAAACCCACAACCTTTGCATTTTCATTTGCATATATTTGTGTAGCAGACACTTTTATTCAGTCAAGGCAAATAGGTCAATGAAGAAAATGATGCAGCATCAATTGAGCAACAGGCACACCATACTGTATACTGTATACACAATAAAAAACTGTGATGTTTTGTTCTTTAGAAATGAGGGCTATTCAGTGCACAACTGTCTTAAAAGAAGCAAGCAAGCAAGCGAGATCTAAGCAGGACAGAGAGAGCAGTGGACAGCCTGGATGCAAAACAGTAAGAGGACAAGTACATCACAGTGTCTACTTTGAGAAACCTCAGACCTCTCACTGTTACTCAGCTGGCAGAATCAATGAACAGATCACCAAAACAACGGTGAAGAAAAGAGAGACAGAGTTTCTTACTTTGACTCTAATGCTTCTTTACACATCTAAAATTTTAATTTACAAAAAGCCCTTACAAGAACGAAACAGCTCTTGCAGACTCTCACTTCAGATGGTCCCTGTTAGCACTGAGAGGCAGTGTTATAACTGCACATGAACCATCGAACTGAAAAGAACGAGTTTTATCCATTTTCATTACTATCTTCTGAGTGCAGACGGAGTGCATCTTTGTAACTTACTATTCAAAAATTGCAAAACAATCAAGTGATTACAAAAAAGCTGTTAACTGTCTTAAAACGCTTACAGTACATAAAGAGCAGGGCCATGCTATGGCGTGATGGTTATGTAACATCTCTACAGTATGCCTATTCACACGGCAGAATTCATCTTCTTGGGCTCACGACAATAAAAAACAATAATGATATAAGGAGCAACTGAGGCCACATCTGATTTACAAAAGCAGCAAAGAGCTTATGTTCTTCATGCTGTTTTATGAAACACGCTGTCCATGGCAGGTGAAAAACAAATCTATCTTACAACAACATGAAACAATAGATTGATTAGATCAAAATGTGAAAATGATTATGCCTTCATCAATTCTATGTGATGCAATAAAACGCCCTATATTTTGCAGTCAAGCATTAGCGCTGGCAGTGTAGATCAGAAAACTGTAGCAGAGGGTGGGATTTTTTTCCTCGTTTCCTCTATCTGTACAAACAGAAGCTCAACGAGAGGGTAAATAAAAGAGCTCTCTGCAGAGCATTTTTCTCCTGTTCCACTCAAATTCAAACAGATCTCCCGTTGGAAAAGCTGCATGCAAACACAAATTCCGGATCCCGGGACTTCTGAAAAGCTCCTCTTTGTCCTTGTGAACTATCGCAGGCACAAAGTCTGCAAGATTTATCTGAGTTTCCACCACACAAGTGATGTTTTCCTACTCCAGAACAAATAAAACAAACACAGCAGAGTCAATTGCTTACACTCAAATCTGACCATATCAATCCTGCACTATAACTGCAGCCTGGAGACAAACTCAACCCGGGTCACAGGGACAAATACAGTTAATGCTTTTTCACAGAAATACAACACGTATAGTATTACGAAGCATAAGAAAAAACTGTGGAAAACACAAATTTACACATAGGTAGGCTACAGTATGGGGTTTTTGCATCTTTGCAAATTGCAACAATCTCAATTTCAAACACAATGAAATGCTACGGTAGCTGCCACATGACAATCATGTACACATCTGAGACAATGTAGGAATGATATGCACTCTGTAGAACAATGTGTCTGTTTAGGGCTAATGTAGGAACATAACGGCGACATCCATGTGAGGGAACCCGCAGTGTATGTAGATAAAACGTCTCATTTTAAGGTAATAAAACAATACAGTTCATTATGTAAGGTCTTAATACACCACTGATAATATAGTTATGTATATTATATTGCACTTCTATCTTAAAGTTACACATTGCACCTAATATTTAACATTTCCACAAAAACTTAATAACCCACTTATTTCTGCAATAGAGAACACAACAAATAAAAGGTGAAAAGGTTTTTTCAAAGTTTTTTTTTCTATATTTGGGTCTTACAGGGTTAAGTATAAAACCGTAGCACCAACAGATTTACAACTTCCAAAGTGACCTGCAAAAAAATTGTCTGTTTACATTTAATTAGTGAATCTAATCCAAGTGGTTTGAATGTGCTTGGGCAATTGCTGAACACTGTAAAAAAAGAAAATCACATGAGAGCGGGTTAAATTGACAAAATAAAAAAAATTGTGGACTAATAAACAGTGAGAATATTAATTATAAAATAATTAATAATAAAACATTCGTTGTGACTTGGCAATTTCTATTCTAATATTAGTTGTATGAATATCATAGTATTGGAAGCTTGTTGATGGCTGCAAGCAAGACCATGGCCAGGATTTTTTAAATACCGAGGACAACACTGTAAAAAATGCAGCACGAAGTTAAAACAACTTTTTCAAGTCAATTCAACATACTATTTTAACCTTTGGCTTAAAAAGTAGCCTGACTACGTCAGACTTTTTTACTTCCGCTAAATTTCATTACGCTTCTGTACTCAACGAACAGAGGGCGGGCTGAGAGCCGTGACGTAGACGCTAAGCGGCAGCGCCAAATGTATGGTTGTAGTTTATAGTGGACATGGAGGCACAGAAAGCTATTCGCTTTGTTGTGGAGAACCGGCACATGTTTGTTAAACATTTTGAATGGAGATTGGTTGTAACGGTATGAAATTTTCACTTTAGTGTTTTGAGAGAACGAGACGGAGAGAGAGAGGTTACCAGCGTTCACATGTAAACAAAACAGACATGTGCGCTTATAAACAGCGCTATATCAGGCATTATACTGAGATTAAACGACAAGAAAATGCCATCAAGACTTTTCTCAAGACAGTTCACTTCAGAGGTGCATTTATATAACAGCTTTGTGTCCGAAAACAGATAGGCCGAAAATTAAACACACATCCGTTTCCGATTTAGGGCCGATTTTCATGACTGGATTTCGGGATTCCCTCTGCATCACGGAAATAATACTGCTTTAAATTATAAACAAAACACACCTTTATCTGCACAGAGGGATGTGTTTGCGAATATGGTAGCACATGTTCAAAGTATTTCCTCCTTTTGCAGCCACTCTTCATCCACATTTCTTGCAAACTTGATATCCATCTTTAAGGACAACACACGCTCATTTTTGGGATACCCAAAGTATTCCCATAATGCAGATTTTAACTTTTTCTCAGCGGGGGATAGAGGTTAGATTTTGTGTTCTCTGGCTCTGAAATTTTCTCTGCTGCACATAAATGAGTGGTGTCTAGCAGTCATGTGAAATGAAGTAGCATATGTGCAGTAGCACAGGTGAGATCTCCTTTATTATAATTTTTTCCAAAACCGGTAATAAGCAAATGTTTACGGTATGATAATCGTGCATGTTAATATCATGGTTTACTGTCATACCGGTATACCATTACAACCCTGTTGCCCCACTCCCGACAGGTTTTAGGAAAAGTTACATTTATCAACTATTACCGATCGTCAGCGAGAAACTGTGTGCAGCATGCTTGGCGTGCACAATGATCGAGAAATCATGGAAGGGAATTTCATTGTTCACAGTTAATGGTGGAGGACGCGTGGTTAAACATTCTTTGGTGGTAAAGTAACATAAAAATAAAAGTTGATTTGACAAAAATGCATTTTCGGTCATTTGAATGAAAATCACAGGCAAAAATCATTATGGCGTCAACTTTATTTTGAACAATGGATTTGTGGGTATTGAAGTTTATGGAGATGCGCAAGACACTGCGTTGCGTTCTTATTGGTTTAGGACACACGCTATAGCCAACTACTTTCTTTGAGATGGCAGCGGTATCGTCAAGTGCGTGTTGCGTGTTGCGTGTTACGTGACGTTCCGTAGATGCAAGGATAATTGTCTCGTCTGCTATTTTCACATCAAAATGAAACGAAACTTCAAGAATAAACTACTGAGGACATGACATCACTGTCCTCAATGGTAGCTACGTCCATGGCTGCAAAGTAAACCAGTGGTTAAAAAGTCAGAAACTAAGTAAACATCAAGTTAAACTGAATCATCCATTATTAATTCAGGTTCAAATCTTAAAGTACTGAACATAACCTGCACTTTTCAAAAGTCCACCACATAGTACCAGTGGTGCTAAGTGGACCTTTGTCTTTGTTTGCATGCACGATTAAACAGAACATGATTTTGCAAAGAGATCATAAAAGCAGAAAATATGTTTTGTCCATTATACAATTATTTAAAGTTATTACTGAGCACAGAAAAACGTCAAAGAGTCAAGAGGGAAAAAAAAGAGTCTGTTGTTAAAGGCAAAGTCAGAGGGTTTAGCAACTTTGAGTATCCATAATTGCATTCCGGTCCCTGTGCACCAGAGCGCGGTTCTGAAAATAATGTAGAGATGTGTGTATGGGACCTAAAGGCATTGCAGATGTCCTTTTTTGTAAACTGTCTTCTGCAGTCACTTCTGCAATTCTGGGTTCAATTCTAGAAGTAAAAGAGCAAAATTATCATGGAAGACAAGCTCATCTGTTGACAAAAATAAGATGCATTAGCATTGCCAGTGGACCACGGTGGAAAACTTTAATAACAGAAAACTGTATAATAATAAGACCTCTTTTTAAACAAGCAGCGAAGAGCAAAGTACATAATAAGATGTGAAAGGTGATAAAACAACAAGCCACCTGCCAGACGTAAGGTGCGATTTTGTATACCTAGAGTACTTTTGTGCCTGTGATGTGTTTCCATGCATGCAATGATTCACTTTTCTAGATGAAACCCACGGTCGATCTGTGGTGATCTGGAGCGACTCATCTATGGTCATTACTGACAATCAGCTGTGAGACACGTACAGTCACACTTCCCACGGGACAACAAGAGAAGAAAGATGAGAAAACCAGGAGCCCTGAAAGGGGTTCTAACTCCCCAGAAGACCCTGATATATATAAAGACACCCCCTACAGAAGAGAGACTCTGAAACACAGAACACAACAGATATGCACTGCAAAACATTTCCTGTTTCATTTGTGTAGTAGTATTTATTCATTTGTAACTAATAGGTCCCATCATGAAACATCAATTCCCTGCTTCTCCCCTGCTGATATTTCATTCATTACTACCAGCTTTCCGTGAAATTCTGAAAATAATTGTATTTTGAATAGAGCACCTCTTTAAAAATTCACACATTGCAGGTAGTAAAAATCACACATACACAAACAAACACATAAAAACTCACATCCTTTTTCCAGACAAAAGGATTAATGTACAGAGTTTGATATGGGTGACTGCACTAAGGCAACCACTTTCTTTTTTTCCCATGATGACACATGCTTAGTTCAGTATCTCTCATTTCACACCTCACTATCTGTCTGATGGTGTCCAAGCTTCTTCCATGTCATCCTTGGCATGACAATGCTCCAGAGATAAACACCCCCCCCCCATTACACACCTTGCGTATGTAAACTATAAGATCACGGGTCATCCCTCCCTCCTGTCCGTGTAAAAAAAAAAACAAGCACCGAGCGCAATGGAAAAGCTTTTAAGACTTAAATTGCATGTTGTTCTTAAAGGTGCAATGTGTAACCTTTAGATGGATCTCTTGACAGAAATGCAATATAGTATACATAACTATATTATCAGTAATTTAAAGACCTTACAAAATTAACTGTATGGCCATTTTATCTACATACACTGTGAGTCCCCTTACATTGAGGTCTCTGTCATGTTTCTACAGTAGCCCTAAACGGACAAACTGTTCTACGGAGCGCGTTTCATCAGTTGTTTTTAAGTGCACCTATTGTCCGATTCACATTTTTACATTTCATTTGGTGTGTAGGTGTGTATTAGTACATGGTAACGATATGCAAAAGGTACAAACCACAAAAAATGATGACGTGAGTTATCGTCTCTTTTCTTGGACTACAACAAACACACGGATTGTAGGCAACAGTTTACTTCCTGGAATTGGTGATGTAGACAAGATCGACATTATCATACTTCCTCCGCTTCAGACTCACAGCCTGTAAGTTAACTCCTGTTAGCAACCAAAACTTTCAAACATGGTAAGGAGCATCACGTTTCCTGGTGACGTCAGTGGTATTCAGGCCAATCACAATGTATAGCTGGCCAATCAGGGACACAGAGCTTTTCAAATCCGTGTGTTTCAGGAAGAGAGTGAAATCTGGAGCTTTAAAATTTACAGTATGTGGAAAATAATGTGTTTTCAACCATAAACCACGCAAATACATTGTATTATACCAAATACAGAAAATAACATTGATTTTAGCAATGAAATAGTTGCACTTTAAGATGACAACATCTTTGTTCTGTGGCAGCTACTGTAGCTTCTCTTTGCATTTCGAAATTGAGGTTGGTTGCAGTTCGCTATCTCACCATTACATGCTACTAAAAAACTCACACTGAACCTTTAACGCGCTAACGTGTGACTCCAAAGAAATATATTGTCATAGTGATGCTTTGGTAGTATTTTTTTAAGGTTCTTTATTTGGAGCTTGACGTCCTGTGCTCACCATATGCAGAACTTATTATAAGTTTAGATTAATTAAAAAATAACTGTTTGTTCTATAATAAAAACAACATGGACTTGGATTTACATAAGGTCTAGTTTGTACCTTCACAATGAAACTCTTGAGCTCTGAGGGGTGCCGCATTACAGGAACAACAAGCTCAATTTCTCAGAAAACGGCAATTGATTTTGCTGAAACCAGCTAAGCACAGCATCAGTAAATGCTTGTACAGGAACATAGTGTACAAAACTGAAAAAATCTGTTAAAGTTTGAACAACACACACAAAGGAATACACACGCCCCTCATGGTCTTGACTCTGGCTGACTTTTGTGACAGATGAGATAGCGTTTGATCAAACCACTAGACTATGTCCTGCAATAGACTTCCAGCAATAAGCAAATCTTTAACAATGAATGCAGAACAGCAGCATGTCATGACAATCGGTAACTACATTTACATGCATTTGGGAGACACTTTGATTCAAAACAACCTAGGATGCATTCATTCATTCATCAGTGCATTCAAGGTGTACATTGTATGTGTGTTCCCTAGAACTCAACCAAAACCTTTGCACTGCTTACACAATACTTACAAATACAGAATATGTCCAACATTGGGTTTTGTAGGCAATATTTTATCTGAATCAAAATGGTGGAAAGAAAGTATATGGCTATGACATTTTGGTTGTACTCTATGTGACCCAAGGTCAGTAAAAAATGTATAAAATAAGCTATAAGCAGGTTTTTACACATAGTTTTGTTACATTTTTTGACAACTAGGTCTTCTATACCAAATGTCTTGTCTGAAGTGAAGTCCATTTTGTTGACAATGAACATAAAAAAAGTTTTCCGTCATTCCGAATACTTTTGAATATTTTTTTGTTGTGAGTTTACCGTCATGCAATATTTTAAATGCATCGCTAATTGGATGAATGGTGTTGGAGGAGTTTGAAAAAGCAGAAATGAAAAACCTTTTCGCAAAATGACCAAAAACATGACTCCAGGATTTAGAGGAAACATTCATCTTAATTTTCCCCTTACATTCCCAGAGTTATGAAAAGATGCTTTTTATAGCGCCACTTGGTGCCTGGAAGATTGCAGGTCAATGTGCCAATGAGCAGCGGGTGGGATTTCTGACCAGACCACCAATTTTGGTATCTCTACAATTTACAGACTTTGACGCACAGACACTTTTAGTGAAAGAAAAATAATAATACAAAAAAATCCTTCAAATAGGTTGCAACACTTCATGTTCAGACCCCTGAAGATACACTGCATAGTCAAAACATGCAAACATCACATTTAAACGGTATGGTCTTGCTGGACTTTTAATTTGACAAAAAATTTGAGAGAGTTGGTGCTCCCTTTAATGCAATAACCCCATCCACTGTTCTGGAAAGTTTTCCACTATATGTTGGAACATGCTGAAGGGAATTTCTCATATTAAAACTAGGGATGTTAACCGATGACCGTTTGACCGATGGTTGACCGTATCAACGTTAACCGGTCAAAGTTGTCGGTTGTCGGTTAAAAAAAGGGATCTGTAAATTAGGCTATTATAGACAGTGGACTAAACCCTACTACAGTTAGTCATCTCTTTCTTTCCAAGATCATTTTGTGTGAAGTGAACAAATCCCTCACACTCAGTTTTTCATAACTGGTCTGTTTGTACTTTATAAACCAATAAAAAAACATTTGGCGCGAGGTCACTGCGTTTGGTTTCGCATGCTCACAAGGTTTGCGAAAAGTAAATGCTACAGGCTATTTTTTGATAAATTCCTTTATTCGAATAGTAAATAAAATACAGCAATAAAATAATTAAAATTAAAGTCTCTCCTGTTGTGTTCCAAATTATTAACATTTATGTCTTTTAGGCTAACAGTAAAGTGCAGAGTAAGTTTTGTTTCTGTAAATCCTCAGCCATGATTTTTACCACTTTATTAAGTTTTGCTTTGTAGAAAGCATTTCTTTGAAGTGAATTTCGTTTTGTATAAATTGTATCTTAATTTTAATAAATGTTTCATCAACCAAATGCATGTATTTATTAAATAAAAAGCAAATATAGCAGAGTATATAATTACCGGTCCGTGCATGAAGGCGCCGGCATGGCGCGTTCACTTGCATTGCATTGTTAATTAGAACGCACCTCATCATAAATAAATAAAACTCAGCGTAGGCCTATATGCCTCATACAAGCATTAAATATCTTTGCTGCATTTGTTCTAGAACAAAAACAGTGCGAGACCTGCTTTGGCCGGTGCGTCTTTTACACATTCTGAAGGTGCCCGTTTAATCCATTGGTTTTATCGTGTTGCAGTCTATTAGGCAACATTCCGCATAAGATGGGTTTAGATTTGGAAATACATTACATCTATATTTCAGTGGTAACAGAAAAGGTGATGATGATCATCCTATGTCTTTATTATTACTACCCCAAACTAAAGCGCAGTCTCTTCTGAGCTGTCATTTTCTTAAATGAGCCGCGGCAATTTTCAAATGAGCTTCACAAACGCCTTTATTTTCAAGTTCAACGCGATCACCTAGTACCTAAACTATTTCGAAACTAAGCACGGCGCCGCGTTTGCAGGACTTATGTTTCGCGCTGTAGGGGATTTAAAAAGTGTTGTGAGGTCTGTGTGTGTGTGTGAGCCGGAGGCAGAGCGCAGAGAGATGCAAGTTGCGAAATTGCAGGCGCGGCTCGAAATGGTAGGTATGTGACAAAAAAATATAAATACTAAAAAATTCATATATAATTATAACCATATGATAGATAATAAAAAGAACTTTAACATGGTTTTTAAATTATTAAAATCGGATAATTATTAAGAAAGTTATGGAATTTTTTATCTCGAAAATTAGGGGGCATTTTGTACCCAATTAAAACAATAAAACTATGAAAAACTGTGACCTCTTCCGCTTGACCAAACACTTTTAAATATCATAACTTCCTCATTTCTTGGTCTATTTGCAATTCAAACACCACATTGTATGTAATTAAAAGCCCAACAAGATTAAGATGACATCTTTTTAAAAGATATATAAAAATGTTATTATTTTTGATTAACCACTAATTAATGAAACCCAGAGCATCAATCCACGCATATCTTTCCATATGAAATCAAAGCCCTCTCAAATAAAATTGCTGTATTTTTATATATTAAAGAAAAATTTAATTGTTTCTTTAATATTTCTTAATTGACTAATAATGCTGGCGAGCAATTTAAATGGTCAGATATTATTAATACATTAATTGATGATTATGTTATTTATCACTCATAAATCAATAAATGCATGCATGTTGCATGCATGTATTTATTTATATGTTTGACAAAATTATGCCAATAATGTAATCTAGAGAGTCTAATCCTTCGTTCTGTATGATTACTTTGAAAAATACTGCACGGATTGATGAAAACGGAGAAGTTTTGGAAGCCAATATGATTGAAAGGGCGATTCTGCTTTTGACAACAACGTCACTTGCGGATCTTAAAAAAGCACATGCGAATGTTACAATCAATCCCAAACTTCACCTAATTCAAGTTAAATGTATATTCTATCAAAAGTATTTGGTTTGAAACAAAAAAATACTCGCCTTCATAGAGAATTTCAATGTCAAACACGAGAGAAATTTTGCTTCGCTTATAACTTTCTTCTTACGACAGCTGTCTTGGAAATTCGAACGTGAGAATCAACGTGAGGAAGTAATTCATGTCACTAGTATATGGGCTTTAGAGGTATTCACAAAGCAAAGATATGACAGATTTCCTAAGTCACCAAGTGTCTGGCGCTGAATACCTGCTGGGAACACAGCCGTGGGAACAAAGCGCTCGTGCGTATTACGTCATTTTGTCACATACCTAGAAATGGCTGTTATTTTAAATAGCATAGCATATTTTAAACTAATAGGCCCATCGGTTAACCGGTTTCAACCGGCTAATGAGGCTCGGTGGCCGGTCAAGAAAATTTTTCGTTTTCGCCATCCCTAATTAAAACACAGGAAAATCATTGATTATTACACTTTAAAAATGACTGGGTTATTTTTTTACCCATAATGGGCAAATATTGGACAGAACACACTTTAGGGTTAAAATTGACCCAGTGCTTGATTGTTTTAACCCAACTGCTGGGTTATTACACCCCAGGGTTGCATAACAACAACCCAACATTGAGTCATTTTTTTACCCAGCATGTGTTTTGTCCAATATTTACCCATTATATCAAAAATAACCCAGCCATTTTTACAGTGTAAAGAGAGAGCTGTTCACATATAGTGATATAGTGTATTGCATGCATCATGTACAGTTACAAGAACCTAATAAGACTTCACGGTGAGCAGAGTTACTTCTAGAAACTCATAGAAACCAAAAAGGTTAGGACAAAGATTCAGCTCACACACATTTACTTTATGGCGTCACACCTGGCCAGGACGCGGCATCAGAGAGAAAGAGGTCATATATTACTTCCACCTGCTACTTTACGATGCAACACTTTGGCATTCAAATAAAGTCTCCATCTGCCATGTCATCAATTAGAGCTGTGTTGTGTCCCATCTCCCCAGCAGACACTCTAATAATATACATTAAGAGACGCACGTTGAGGGATGAAATTAGCCTTAGCCCAATTCACAGCCTGTCCAAACGGAAAGACATTTGCATACTTGGGAAGGCCTGGTTGCAAAGAGCTACCCCTGTGCTAAACAGATAAGGACATTAAAGCACTGCTGAGCCAGAGCTCATCCCCACTTCTCTCATTAATATTTTCAGGCCTTTTCATCTTTTGGCTGAACCCGTGTGTCTGGGGAGAGGAGTATTAAACTTATCTTCTCAATTACCACTGAACTTTGAGAATTGTATAATTTCTCAAAGTAATATAGCACCAGACTGCTGAGGAATTCTCATGAGCTTTTTGTCCATTTTCGGACAATAATACGATGCAACAGGAATGCGTTAGAGAGGATCGCTTGATGAAGTCATTACTTTTCCTAAACTCCCTTACTGCTCTAGCACACTAATGCTACCACACACGCTACAAGATAATGCCAGACTGTAAAGTCACTTTCCAAAAAGAAAAATCATTCGCTTTCTCTACTGGGAAAATGGTTATTTAAGGATCACTTATAAACCTTTAAAGACAGAGCTACTGTCAGCTTTGAGGCTGTAAATCGATGGTTTATGCTTCTTTTAAAGCCACTTAATCTTTAAAAAATTGAGCTTAACAGCTACAATGGCTGAAGAACTAGACTACAAGTGTACCTGTCACAGACTTTCAGCAAACACAAAACTGCAAAAAAACACTCATGAAGGTAAGCAAAACTGACTTGATATTTGAATTTTTAAAGACAGTAGTGAATAGTAATGAAAAACATGATCCAACACGATCTCATGGTAATTATTACATTCTTTTACGAGTTGCCTAATTTGTATAAAGTGATTTGTACAACAACGTATGATTATAAAAAAAATGTATCCTACCCATATAAATTAGTTTATATTTCCATAGTGACAAGATGCAGTTCAAATACAGGAAACTTGATAAGTGCACAAAACTTAGTAAATTGAATTACGTGATTCATGAAAATACTCTCCTCGCATAAATTGCACTTCCAAAAGGGAAACTATTAAAAATGCATATGCAATCTGGAACTAAAAATTTTAGTTGGTACATAAAACTAGATCAAAATATTAAAAACTAAGCACAAAATAAGCACTAAAGAGTTTTTCAAGGTGCACAATAACCTAAATGTAATGAAGATTCTTAAAACAGCCGAATAAATAAATGTAAGCTTGACATATATTCTTTTATATGAATAAACAACATAAAAGCAACATTGCATAATGCTGATAAAACCAATATTTCAAGTAAACATAACGCAGCAAATGATAATGGAGCTTAATCCGTAATATAAAGTTGTGCCTACATTCTATCTATGCTTTAGGCCGATGATTCCTAAACTTTTTTTCCAACCCCCCTTTGTGTATGGTGCATCCTTTCGCGCCCCCCCCAAAAATAAAATTATGGCAAAAACTTTTTAAAACTAACATTTTTAATTAAACAAAACATATTAAATTATACAATGTAGTGATGTTGGTTAGCAGCCTTATGTTTCTTTGGTTTAATTACACATAATTGATGATAAGTTAATGTACTTTACAAAGTGTCATACAACTGGGGCCCCCCTTGCAACATCTTGGGGCCCAAGCCCCCAGTTTGAGAACCACTGCCTGACGCACACATCATCCAAAATATAACAACGCATCTTGTATAGTCAGACTGCAAGTGATGTGACTGGTCCGCTAGAACCCCTCAAAAAATGTGAGACATTTCCGCTTGCGACAGTAAGAACAAAGATGGGCCAAGTTAAGGAGTAATTTAACTCAAACTGCAACAAAAGTTCATTGCTGGTCTTCTAAAATCATACATAACAAGCTTCTTCTTCTTTTACTAATTCACTGGCCAAACTACTTCTTCTTCAGCTGTTGCACTGCTACTGTGGGTTACATACATGGATACTGCCTACTAGTGGTATGCATGTATAATAGGACGTCGACATGGACGATAAGGCATTATGAAGGGAAACCGACGTGTAGCCTAAGCCATCGAGGCTACGATGTAGCACCTACGCAGAACTATATTGAGCCCTTAAAGAAACAGTATGTAAGAAATTGATATCAATTAATCATTAAATGGCCCTGAAATGTCACTAGACATTAAGAAATCATTTTCATTTCAAATACTTAAACACTGACAACAGTGGTATAACCAGGATATTATCATTGAAAAAGTTTAGTTTCAGCCCTCAACTGATGTTTATGTTGTCGTTTTGTATATTGGCCACCAGCTGTGTGATTGCAGTACCAGTTTTAGCCACATGTTTTGTGATTGCAATACCAGTTTTGGCCACAATCCTACATACTATTCCTTTAAGTTCTATTAAACCCAGAAAATTTGTAAAATAACTTTTAAAACTGATTTTAAGTCTGTTTTGACAGCGTCATAGATTTATTATTCTGTGTTACTTTGTAGATGTGATTGTGCTACATACACTCTTAAGAAAAATGGTTCTATATAGTACCAAATAAAGGTTCTTCAGCTCGTAACAATGACAGCACCCTTTTTGGTACTATATAGGACCATTTTTTAGATGGTTCTATATAGAACCTTTCATTGAAAAGTGCTACATAGAACCTCAGTGGTGCTATGAAGAACCTTTCATTTATTAGCAGTCAGGTTTTATAATATTTTTGTCATTTATGCACTTTTTTATTTTCAGCACTTTATAAGGTTTAACGGTTTAAAAACAGAACTGCAAAAAATGTTAATAACAGTAAATGATTATTATTTTACCCTTTTACCTGTTTGTGGTGTTTGTCTGCAGGCAAATAACCCAGAGGCAGCCTTAAAATAACTGACTAAATTTAAAATCAAGAAAGGCGGAAACTGAAGAACCCTTTTGCGAAGACAAAGAACCATTTCAGCAAAAAAAAGGTTCTTGAGTAAGCTATGGTTCTATATAGAACCTTTACCATCGTTTAGAACCTTTGAAGAACCATATGGTACATATCACCAAAGGTACAACTTTTTACCTTTATTCTGAGATTGTACTTTTTGAAGTGTTTTCAAATTTACTTTTTATTCCTAAAGTATAACATAACTCAAAATAGTTTCTAATGCAAACAATGTATTAATTTTACAGAGGCCTGTTGAATCAGTAGTACTTTGAATAGCTTTTGGTGTCCAAACAAACTTTGCCCTCACACCCACTGATTATGCTTTGGGAATCCTGTTAGCTTTGATGTGGAATGCTGAGAAAAATTGTTGCTTCAATCCTGCAGAGGTTTGTGTATGAGTGTGTACAGCTTTATGTGTTCTTTTAAGTACATCAATGATCTGTAAGTGCAAAGCTAAAACACAGATTTGTTTATTTGGCTTTAGCTTCACCCCGATTCAAAGATCACCTTATCCTGTTCCTCATGGCCGTGCGATGCTAAGACCCAATTTTAATGTGAAAATAAGGCATTACTGTAATTAAAGCTTAATCTCTGCAGCTGGGGTTGGGTCTGTTCCTGTTTGCCTACAGCCTCCTTCAAGTCAGTATGGGAGTATAAGACGCTTCATCTTGCTGTTTTGTGCTGACTGATTAAAGATGTATCACTGATGTCAACAATCTGTCATTTTGCTCTTTTAGATCTGAATACTGCAGCTGGCACCAAAGAACACTTCTAATCTGCCTCTTCAAACACAGTTTGTCTCTCTGGCAGTGCCCTAAATGGGTTTGTTTGTTTGTTTGTTTATTAGATGCCAACAGTATAGATGATTTTTTTCAAGAAAGTTTTGAAGTTCGTAGAAAATAGAAAATCCTCAATCGAGGAGCTTTATTATAAAGATTTAAAGTAAGAAATGAGGATGCAGAAGGTGGTCCAAACATGCTGTCTAATGCAAGGCTCATTTCAGAGATCCACACTGTTTTATGGCAGTCACATTCACCTAATTTAACAGGACCAAAGAGAGCTTTAGGGAAATGATATTAGATATGCAATAGTTAAACGGACTTGGCAGGAATTTATTGTTTCATGCTTAATTATAAAATATTGAATGGAGTGAACTGGACACCCTGTGAAATGGCTAGACTTTTATTAAAAGACACCATTAAAGGCTGGAGGTGTGGAAACCGTAAGGGAACATTTCTTACTTATGCCTTGGGTGTCCAAACGTAAAAACTATCTAGTCCCGCACCATAAAATCTAAAGTATAATTAACAGTGAGTTCTGCTCTCAGCTTAGTATAATGGCAGAAGCTGTGGATGAGCAGTCAAAACACCAAGCGATATAGACTAGCTTTATTAATAGTCTATAAAATCATACACTTATACTGGACATTGGCAAGTACCATACTATTTCCTTTGAGGTATGAATGTGAGAATGAATAAAACATTATATGAGGAACTAACACATATGATTAACATTATTTATAATATTTTGTTTTCAAACAAACAGAACCACTATATTAGTGAGATATATCAATACCCCAGTCTATGTATATTACTCTTAATATAGTTGATTCTCATTATTATACATTATTATAAACCAATAAATATAAAAACTGAAAACACATCAGGATAAAATAAATTTGTTATTTCCATAATGTTGTGTCAGATATACTAAATGTGTGTACCCGACATGGGGGAGTTCGCATTTGTTTTTGTTTTTTGCCAAACAAATAACATTATGACTGAATTTTCATCTCATGCATTGATTTAATGATTTATTCTTTCCTCCTCCTAATTCTTCATCTTTTGTCTCAACACAGTGTTTATCATCGTATCAAAGTGAGGTAATGAGCCAAGACAGCCCTGCCATTTCGGAGAAAACAACACCACAAAAGCTTCTTCCCTAATTGAATCATGGTGAAAAGCGTGATGTTCAAGAGAAAAGCATTTCTATGTATTACAAGTTATAATAAAATCAATAAGATTCATTCAAGTGTAGGACTTGACTAAAAGCCACCATTTTATTGTAAGAGTATCTCTAAACCAATAGCAACATTTTTTTTTTACTTCTGTGACAATTATTATTCAACCTCAATTTTCTCTATGGTAGTCCAGATTTGTGAATTGACTACTTCTCTTTACACATATATGTTTGCCTTATTATTGTTGTAGTTGATTAAAGTTAATACTCTGTTCTTCTGTGCTAAAATGGCTTCCGAAGCCTCCTGTGCAAACCAGGAAAGGATAAACATTCACCCGGGTTGAGTGGGACCAAAAATCTACCGGGTAATTTCGTAGACCACCAGCCCTCGTATTTGTGGTAAAACTAGGGTAATACAAATCGTAATCAATCTGCAAAAAAAACCTTTTCATAATAATAATAATAATAGAATCATGGCTAATTTTCCTAAATGAGTAACTATACAAAATGATACCTGTTTGAAAGACGGGGATGCGCACCTGTCAATCTATTACATAACAGAGTGAGGCCAGAGACGAACGTGCTCTTAAACAGAAAATAATATATGGAACAATTTGTGCATCTCTAAATACTAAGAATATTTCCTTTAAATATAATTTTGTCATATAAAGTTTTGAGAGATAATAAGGTTTTTTCCACTGTTATTGCTTATTTAGACTTGCGGTTAACAGCGTGTTTGACATATTTCCCTCAGAGTTTATTTCAGTAATATTGCTGTTTTTCCAGTTATAATAAAATTTAGATGTCAATCCTGCTTCCTTGTCTGTTTATTCATTTTATTATGCTGTTATAAGTTATGTGTGGATATTTATTGCTTTATGAGACGTTCATTGCCGTTATATGAATACTCTAATATTCAAATCATATGCGGAATAATGTGTGCATCTTTGAATAACTGTAAGAATAGTTCCTTTAAAAATATTTTTTGTCAAACATTTGAGAAAAAATAATGTTGTGAGGATATTTATTGCCATATTGCCATTAAAAACTTTTGTCTATAATATGGAAGTCACATATTAGGAAATATTCAATCTGATACTGAGAAGTTACCCTTCTAATTTTAATTTATGATATATGATTTTTTATTTATGATATAGCCCATGTGTAGATAAATAAACCTTTGAAAATCTGCTGATTTGATCCATTCATGTCCTGACCACCAGGCTAGAGATTTTAAACATCCTTAATCCACATTACTAGTCTATTGAATATTCTATCCATGTGACAGATCCGACCGCTTTAACATTAAAGGCCGACAGGCAATGCCATTTGGGGAGGGGCCGCTCACTGATCCCCCTATATTTTTAAAAAACCTAGACATGGTTGGACCTGCCGAACGCACTTTTATATACTGTGTTGAGCAGAGAATCTGCACAGTTTGACCAGCGGGAGGTAGGAAGCGGCCACACATCAGGCTGCCAGACGGGGTTGCTATAACGCGCAATATATAACTATTATCAGACCGGCCCTCGCGGACTCAAAACACTACCGGCCCACCGGGAAAAGTCCAAACTCTGAAAAATGCCACTCTGCCACTGCATTCACGTGCTACAGTAGATGTATATACACTAGGGTGGTATCAGATGATAATACATGCGTGTGTATCCTGTGCATTGTATGTATAAACCACCGCACTATTTATACTGCCACAAATACAACCAATGTCCAATAGCACCACAGTGTGATTTTATAAAGGAATATTAAAAAAAAACAAGTAAATCTTAATTATTCCTTCTACCATTTATCAGATGGTCAAAACAACCTACTTAAGCTCACAGGGCCTAACACAGAGAACAAACACAAAAAAGACTCCACGTTAAAATAAAGGATAGGATTTACAGGGTGCTGTTAGAGGTCAGGAGGCCTCTGGACAGATTTACTCAGAACTGGCTTGCAGTAAAAATGGCAGACTAAAGCCCATCTGCACAAAACACCTGCTGGACCTGAGACTAATGCTAATGAACTCCCAACTCACCAGCACTGCCATACCCCAACCCACCTCTCTCTCTCTCTCTCTCTCTCTCTCTCTCTCTCTCTCAGAGTCAGACATTCAGGAGGGAGGGTCTCCGACTGTGTCTGCAAAGCGATTCAGTTGTGTAAATCAGACAAATTCTCTGCAGGTAACCTTCAGCTCAGCTCAAGAACACAGACTCAATCTGTATACACAAATCCTTTATTGTTGGCCTCAAAATCAAATAACTCTCACCCCGATCTGACAGGGAAATTACTACTTACACTCTCAGGGCCTTCACTTGCATGGTCTCCTTCAATCTGGGGATCGGCTTTTTCGCCTTGCTGGTGATTTCAGAACAATTTTTAATAGAGGCTTATCAAGCTGGAGAGAGAATGACTCTGACATTTTCAATTCTCTGTACGCAGCCCAAGGAGATGCTCAAATTTTCTAAGGTCACAAAAGCTGCCCTTAAGGACAAAACCTGAGTGAGACCACACACACGTACAGCTTGCTTTGTTACTGAGAACAAAGACGGGACACGGGAAAAAGTTTCTCTTCTCGGCTTCCCCTTTATATTTGCCAGGCACTGCATCACGGTCAAAAAAGGTCTGCCTCATAAATGCTTCCATAAAAATGTAAAGACTTGTATAAAACATTTTAAGGCTGGCTGATCCTTCCTCCCGATGCAATTTTTCTCCTTCCTCCTTCTTTGTTTTTCATCACAGACTAGCTCATAGAGTGGAACACCCATTTTATTTATTTACACTTTTTGTCTCCGAGAACTAACCTGGAGTTTCTCAGGCTTTATTCTGATGCTCCCCCATACTTACACGGCCAATCACACAAGCCTAAGACCAAACAGAAAGCTAATCGTTCATGATAAGTGATAACTTCCGCTACATCACAAATCATAACATCCCCTGCAGGTAGGTCAAAGCCTAAAGTCATTAAGTGGTCCATCGAGAAAAGAAGCTCAGTTATAACAATGATCTTCAAGCTTGTCTGTCAAGTTGTCTTTCAGCCTAACTAGCTCTGAGCAAAGTTTCTGACAGCCTATGACATCCAAAGAGAGAGGGAATGGATCATAACATATGGATAAAAAAAGAAACACAGTATGAAGACGTGAGAGGGTGTAATGGCTAAAACTGCGACTGTATTGGCATGATTTGGAGTGTTAAATAACCCTTCTACTAAAAGATGTCACCAATACGTTTAATGTAATTGGTTATATGGACCACCTTAACATAAAGGGAGGACAGATAAAGAGAGAGAGAATAAGAAAAGACAGGAAATTGGGAAAAGTTCCAAAGAGAATGAAAGTAATATACTCAAAAAAGGCTTCTAGTGAGTAGCCTATATGCAATCTGATCCACAATGATCTGAGTGTGATTGAATCCCAAGGGTGGGAAGAAAGTTAAAGAGCAACATGCCCCTGTGTGCATGTTTATGTGGCAGTTTCACATCAACACAATTAAGTATCCTTATGAGCCTTGCAGAGACCGCAGGGTTCCTATTGTCATGCATTATTCACCCACACCAATCATTCTAATTAATCTGAACCCTCACGTATAGCTTTTACTCCCCACCGGGCAGCCATCTTTAAAGAAATCTTGAGACGACTCCTTCTAAGACCGGGTGCAGAGCTGGTAACAACATTTATTGTTTAATACATTTCTCTGTGGAGAACTAGATCCAGGCTTGATATCAATCTAGGGTCACCGTGTTTATCACCCTTAAAAGAGAAAACTATACACTCTTAGAACAGATGTGTTAAAGGTCCCATTCTTTGTGTGTTTTTAAAGCTTTGATTGTGTTTACAGTGCGCAAAATAACATGTGTTCATGTTTCACGTGTAAAAAACACATTATTTTTCACGCAATTTACTTATATGTATGGCGCTGTTTTCACTGTCCTCAAAACGGGCTGACGTCTTCCTTGTTCTATGAAGTCCCTCCTTCAGAAATACGTATCGTGTTCTGATTGTGTAGTTTGTTTAGTGTGTTGTCATTCGATAGCAGCTTAGCTTGCCGTTAGCTTAGCTGGCGACTGACATATTCCTGTGGGCTGAGTTTAGTCAGAAAACTGTTCTAGTGACGTCATTAAAACAGGAAGTAGAGGACTGTAGTCTAAACCGATAATTCGCTGTAGGCTTTGAAAGAGGAATTATGTTAAAGAAAATATATCGCCTAGCAGTAAACTTTGAGCTTTATCATTTTACAGGTATTATTTATGCTATTATAACAACAACATTACACACTAACTAGGTTTAAAAAATGGAATCAGAAAGAATGTGTCCTTTAAAAGCTTCTAAGAGTGTACTGTATTTTGATAAATTAATAATAAATTAATATTGTTAACTACAAAACATCATGGGATGAAGTATATTAAGTTTTAATCTATTGACTAGTGTATATATTGTACAATACATTTTGTATGATACAACAGTGTCGGATTTCTACTATAAGTTCCTTATAATACAAAAACAACACAACATTTTAATGGTTAAATAATCAAGCCTTTTTTGTGCTGATCACTACTAGTTTAAAGGATGTTTTGTTTACAATTGTGTTGAAAGGCACAATATGTAAGATTATTGCATTAAAATATACAAACCTATTACCACAGTTTTATACCTTGTGAGGTTTTTTCCCGGTTTCATAAAGATGAGGGGAGACCAGGAGGTTTGGGAGCCAGGCAAGAAATCAAGGATCTGTAGCTAATATTGTATATTAATTTTACACGTTATTATGTTTTTAATAATACTCTGTTTTTATAAATTCTTTGCAGAAATCTACTTCATTTTGGGCCACGAAAGCCATTGGTTTATGTTGTTGCAGCTGAAACCGTCTAGAAGTCAAAAGTCTTGCTCTCAGACTGAAAAAAATCTGATATACACGCTGTATCTAAAATAATAAGTAGTACAAGAAGTCATTTATAAAAAATCGCCTTACTGGATCTCTAGATGTTTTGATTCTTGCAGCTCGCAGCCTTTTTCTGTTGAGTTTTCCTGGTTTAGTTCAGACCGTAAGAGATGTTGACTTCATAGCATCATGTTCCTCCTAGTCATGGTGTAGGGCTACACTCTGAGCTGATGAAACAATTCATACGTCAACAACAGAGGTGGTGGAACAAGACGGAGTTTGAAACAAGAGATTTCAGGACTTCTGCACATTTATCACAAAAAAGGCTGGAATTACTAAGATTGTTTATGGCAGCTTTGTTTTCTCCCGGCAGCATTTCAGAAATCTTTTAAATTAGTTTTATTTACCCATCCCGTCCTACCCCTGCTGTATCAGATGTATCTTATCATCATGTGTGTTAGGGTTTATTGCATAAAACAGCTCTTGGATGTGCAAGGCTGCAGTAATTGGCAAGAAAGTTTACTGATAAATAGACACTGCAGGCAAAGGCAGATAGAGAGAGAGGAAGAGAGATCATTGGACGTTACAGAAGGACCAATTCAGTGCATCATTTGGCTCAAGGTGAGCAGTAATTGCAAAATAATCAGTAGCACTTTAAGGTTCCAGCATTGGATAACACGTTCAAACTGTTCCAACACGCCTTAGGAATCATTGCTCATCGCTTCGGCTCACTTTGTTTTACATTGTCATTTTTGGCCGTTTTTCCTCCATTTCTTAATGCTTGCAGACCTGCTTTGATTTAACCTCCATCCAAATCACATCATCAATACCGAATCATCAACCCGCAGTTCATTTACCCCTGCTGCTAACTTCGGCAACAACAGCACAACCACCCACAGCAAAAAAATAAAATTGCCAGTGGTCCTGCAGTGACCGTAGAGCGAATAACAATTGAGTGCTACACGCTTTACTCTTATCTGCAACATACCCACTAGGAGCCGCCCATGATAAAGTGAGTAATGGTTTACCTAAGGAAAACTGAAGGCTGTTTGACTACAAAGTTCTGATTTATAGTTTGCTCACGGTGGACTAGTGATGTCATGTAAACAAAATAGACAAACTACGGAGAAAACCTTAATCCTAATTTATGGAAATTCCTTATTAACTTAAGAAGATTACCAACAGAAGAAAAACTATAACTAAAACTTGTGGCACATAGAAACAAAGTTATTTGGTAAAGCTGCGTTTTTGTCAGCATTTGAGAAAACATCTTATATATGTGAAAACAGCTTGAGTTTAATTTAAAATTCATAAGTATACATATAAAAGTATGCAGCAGAGGCGTGTGCTGTTAAGCTCTGTACTACTCTCTATTATCTACTGTAGCAATGTTCACAAATAAAAGTCTAAAGAAAACATGATAAAGTGAAGAAGAAGTTCACAGAAAATGCTGTACTTTCTAGTGCAGTGTTTCAGTTACACAAGAAAGACAAATTGTTTCATCTTTTGAACACCAGGCACTTGACAGCGCACCTTAAACGTAATTAACTTGTTCTCCGACTGAAACTAATGGGGAGGATTTGCATCCAGTGAATGTGGGGACCAAAACCCGCATTCAAATGCATAGACTGCCTAGCTTTTGTCAAACAATTTCTGGAACATAAATTATAAATGCACTTTCTCTCATACAAACAATCTACATTTGAATGCAAAGTTGTTCAGTGCCCATTATACAGTAGAGAGAAACAAAATGAGGGCAATGCTGGGTGCTTTTCTATTGGTTTTGGCTAGCTATACATGCATTGTTTTCTATTGCACAAAGCAATGTGTATGACCTCTCCATTCCTCTGTATTTACCGCATTTCTTTTTTGAATAACAAAATCTTCTGAATGGGCAACGAGAGACTTTTATAGATATTACTTTATTTTCACTTGAGCAAGCAAACTAAAAACCTCTTCAATTGAAATGTCCTTCTATAGAGTTGCAGTGACTAACCATTGATATTTAAGCAAACATTACTTCTGTTTTCAGCAGGATATTATATTGCCGTTGCAGTTGAAAAGGCTTAAATTTGGTGCTGCAGACCTGTGGTCTCCTCATTGTTATATTATAATGTCATTGTTTATTAGTCAGTGATTTATTCAAGAAGTTCAGACAGTGGCAAAACTGATCCATATCACGCTGTGTTCTGTTCACTAAGCTTCCTGTGTCCCCTGTTGTTTGAGTGCCCTGTCAAATACAGTCAATAATACGACATTTTAAAAAACTAATCTCTTGTGGTAAGAAAGTGTCATTCTTCAATTGTGACTAGTTTGTTTTTGATAGAGGGCGAAAACGTAAACAAACACAGAGTAACTCTTAAGACCTTAACCCTATTTGGATTATACCAACCCGCCATTTAACAGTCTTTGAACCCAGTCCTCAGCTTTCAAGAATGTGTTGTGAATCTTGATAACTTGAAAGAATGAAAAGCTTGTGATCAAGATGCATTTACACTGGATTGCCTTGGCAAACACACTTAAAATGTCAAATAACATAATTCCTTTTCATAATTCCAACTTTATATTCTGCTAATGCGCCTTGACAAGATGATAAAACTGAACTGAACTGATATTGATCTGCAGTGTTAGGTCTTATATTGTTATCACAGTGGTGGATTCCTGGCAGAGATGACACACGTTTCAGGTCGCACATTTGGGCAAGTTTATGGGATTGTGCCTCTCGTTCCATCTGCCCCTTCCAGTGAAAATAAATTGCTGTGGGTAAATTCCCAGTGCTATAATTCCTTCTATGCCATTGGCTGGCCCACCTTGCTTCTGCTGCTATCTGTCTTAAAAAATCCATATGAACACAATTTTTTCAACTAGAGGTCAAATTCGTTTAAGTAATAGAGTTCATGTAAATAGTGACATACAGTACAGAACCACTTAGTTGGTTGCAAAATAAAATGCAACCAAACACCCCTTATAAAAATGCACAACGTGTTTTTCGGGGTATTGAACATGGGATGCCTTGTAGTCAATGTGTTAATCATACCCCTCAACCAACTAAGCAGCCATTAAAGGCATAGATTTTTTTTCTTAAGTGTACAATTTGTATGCATCTTTGATTGCTAATTGATCACGTTTTACATTTTATTAAAGTATTGGCACATGTTCAAGCACTATTTATCTATATGTGCCTAAAAGAAATACAGGTGTCACGCAGAAGGTCCCTGGCCCTACTGACCACTGCCTTAATCCATCCTCCAAAGAAACCGACATCTGCTGCACCATTCTCTGATAACCATACTGTAGATTAACCATTCCGTCATGTTTACTGTGCTGCTATTGCACAATCGATGTATTATAGTAACTCCTAAATAACAAATTTTTACAACCTTGCTATAACCTGTAAAATGCTTCTGTAAATGAACAATGCCTTGTGGTTTCATCACAGACCGGCACAGAATCTCTTTCAAGGACGCTTTGGTTCACCATTCCTTGTTGGTGGAATGATCTT
Source organism: Paramisgurnus dabryanus (assembly GCF_030506205.2). NCBI lineage: Eukaryota > Metazoa > Chordata > Actinopteri > Cypriniformes > Cobitidae > Paramisgurnus > Paramisgurnus dabryanus. The sequence goes on from NC_133356.1 coordinate 19,862,147, forward strand.
CCCAATTCCATCCGGACAGCCGATTCTGTAACACTATTCAAAAAACTCAGATGATCGATCATGAAAGCGATGATCCCGTGGGTTTATTTTTTATTGTGGTTGGCATTTTGATATATGACTGGTTAGCATTACAAGCGCATGTGGTTCATAAAGTCTGGGGGGTGGGTGTTTGACTTCATGCTGTGCTGTGCATACCAATCGTCATATGACATTGCAGTGCGGCAAGAGTTAAAGCACACAGAGAAGCTTCCAAAGCGCTCCTTTGGCACCCCAGCCATTCCGCCGTTAGAAAGTTCAATGCTTTCAGTGTTTCCCATACATTCATGTATTTGTAGTGTTCCCCTATTTGATCTACACAAGATTGCGATGCTCATGCTATTTTTATCTATTTATTATCATACACTTAAAAGTTTCCCCAACATCTTGTTAGGTCTGGGCAAAAAGTATTATGATTTACATCCAGAAAATGAAGCATGAAATGGACTGCATGGTAAATGGACTGCATTTATATAGCGCTTTCAACAGACCTATGGCCATTCAAAGCACTTTACAAGTTTCCCTCACATTTACCCATTCACTTACTCACTCACTCATTCATACACCAACGGCGGTGTCAGCAATGCAAGGCGCCATCCAGCTCTCCGCGAGCAGCTGGGGTTAGGTGTCTTGCTCAAGGACAAAAAAAATGGAATCCTCACGCACATCCAAATTAAATGCGGGTGCAGGATCGATCATATAGTACAAATAATAAAGCAAAGATCCATACACCGAAGAGGTCCCAATTATCATGATTTTATTTAGTAACGTTTCAGGTCTTTTTGGGTCCCGAAACGTCACTAAATAAATTCATGTAAATGGGGAGCTCTTCGGTGTGGATCTTTGCTTTATCATTTGACTTGCCTAAGGACACCTCAACACGTGGTCAGGTGGAGCCGGGGATTGAACTACCAACCTTCTGGTTTGTAGACAACCTACATGAACCACTGAGCCACTGCCGCCCAAATGAATGGATAAGCTAAGGCTTAAATACTGCTCCGAAGCTTGGGTTTAGTGTGCATTAAGAACATTGCACTTTGGCATTTTTAAAACACAGGACAGTCTTGCGCACTCACTTCCTGTCGCGTTCACATGCTCTCAAGTGGCTAAGACTGCAAGTGTGGGTGTTTGGACAAAGCCCAAGTCTGTGGGAAACAATTTATTATTTAATTTTTAAACATCAAATATCAAGAGATAATACCATTGAGCTTTACTTACATACTGTAACACCTTCAACTGTCAGACTGAGAGGACGACATGACACAGCTAATAGCTAAAATGATAGCAAAATGCTTAATGCTACTTACGAATGCAGTGAATTCTTTGTGCTTTGGCTGGTCATGTTTTAAAGCACACTGTTATGGAGTGCATTCACAGATGAAAAGCTAGACTTTTTGTTAAAACATTGCTAAAGTCTAAATCACACCCACATATAAATATAATTTGCATACTAGTTGATCTAAACATTTGACATTGAAAATAAAAATAAATTCATTTTATTTTTAATTTTGGCACATTTTCGCATACAGTCTTCTATAATGTAGGCATGTGCCGGAGGTGTGTGAGGGGAGCTTGAGCCCCTGCCCCTTAGGCATTCATGACCGGCAGCAATGCAAGTGCGATCTGGCCGGAAAATGCGATCGCAAATGGGCAGAACATGATCACAAATGCTGGAACGCATTGAAAATCTTGAGCACATGCCCCTCCAAAGGTCTCTGCATGGCACTGCTATAATGAAATGGTAAATCTAATTTTCATCATTTATTTATTTAAAATTGGCAGAAAAAGCCTTCCTTGAAGGGACACTCCACTTTTGAAAATATGTTCATTTTCCAGCTCCCCTAGAGTTAATCATTTGATTTTTACTATTTTGAAATTCATTCAGCCGATCTCTGGGTCTGGCGTTACCACTTAAAGCATAGCTTAGCAATCCATTGAATCTGATCAGACCATTAGCATCGCGCTCAGAAATAACGAAAGACTTTCAATATTTTTCTTATTTAAAACTTGACTCTTCTCTTCTAACCCTAACCCTACATTGTGTACTAAGACCGACGTAAAACTAAAAGTTAAGATTTTCTAGGCAGATATGGCTAGGAACTATACTCTTATTCTGGCATAAAAATCAAGGACTTTGCTGCCGTACCATTGCAATGATATAACGCAGGCCTGAAAGTTGTCCCCTTGATAACTTTTTAATAGCAGGGGACTAATTTCGGGCACTGCTTGATATAATTGCACCTGTTGCAGCCATGTTACGGCAACAAAGTCCTTGATTATTACGTCAGAATGAGAGTATAGTTCCTAGCCACATCGGCCTAGAAAATCTCAACTTTAAATTTTCCTTCGGTCTTGGTACAAAATGTAACTACAGAACAGTCAAGTTTTAAATAGGAAAAATATCAAAACTTTTTGGTTATTGTTTAGCATGATGCTAATGGTCTAATCAGATTCAACGAATTATGTTAAGCTATGCTAAAAGTGGTACTCCCAGATCGGCTGAATGGATTCCACAACGGTAAAAATCAAATGTTTAACTCTAGAAAATGAGCATATTTTCAAAAAAAAAGTGGAGTGTTCCTTTAAGAAGGTATACCTTAGGAAAATGAATGTAGTACTAAGAGCATGACAGGAACTGTAAAGCTATAAGATGTTACAGCAGAAAACAAAAGAGGATTTTAAAAGAAAGGAAACCATTTACTTGGGATTCTTGTAAATTACTGACATGTCTTTAAAGACTAAAGCCAATCTGAGCAGATTTATATCGGCAGGATCTCTGCCCTGAGACAAGTTCAGACCAATCACGCCACCATTTAAAGATCAACACACAGCAAGGTGGAGCTGGACGTGTTGACTCACAATAAGAGTGATGGTTCTTTACAATATCATCATGCGCTTGCAGATCAATAACTGTGAGTATTTGTGTGTGTGTGTTTCTGTAGACAGGCTATTTATTTCTGGGTAAACAATACAAATGTGGAAGTGTTGGAAGTGAGACTTCAGACACGAGCATATTTAAACTGATGAGTTTCTCGATAATTAAATCAAAGCTAGTGGCAGCATGGGAAGAGACCTTTCATATAAGAGTCACCGCCTGTTTACTGCCTATTAGTGACCATACATCACCAGGGCGTCCTGTTGACACACATGCATTGACACGCACATTCTGCCTGTATTTATGGCACAATAAATGATACTGCAGATTGGAAGAACGCCAGAGCAGATATTCTTGCATGGTTAACAAGTCCGTCGGTTCTGTTTTCATCTCTCTCTCTCTGTCTGAAATATGTCTGGATGAGACTTTATTTCCAGACACCTTTTTTGTGTCTTATACAGTATGTTCTCACTGATTTACTACCGAGTAAATACAACTGTGACCGAGTCTTCCTAACTTTCTTTTTCTTATTTACAGTCCACAGTAAATAAGACACAACTTCCCAATAGAGATGTAATAGAGACTAGTCCTGTCCTGGTATTTCCCTTGACATTTATAAAGCTAACGTTTCTCTTACAATTCTCTTGAATGCACAGCCTGAATGACCTAATCTTGTCTTTCACTTCATGACCACTTCACTTTCTCGCACCAGAGATGGTTGGTACAGTCACTTTACAATTAGGGTGGTCCTAACATTCAGTTCCTCACACTAACAGTGCACACAGACCAATCCAATGTGTTACAGCAAGCTTTTATTCAGCAATTTTCTCAAACACCATCTCCTAATATGATTTTAACTTTATTCAGTACAATCAAAGCTACACTTCCTAAAATCTTTGTCTTAAATTTAACAGCTATTGATCTAAAATGTTATGACACTGGTTGGGATTCTGCAGACACAATCAGTTAGATTTATCTGGTAGCACATTGATATGAGAGTTCACAGCAGGAGCATGTAATTTAATTATGTTCATTCAGTATGGGGGCCAGACTGTCTCTCTGGAGTCATAATCACAGACAGAGAGAAAAGAGATGGTGAAATTGAAAGAGGACAAAGAGATGGTAAGACCTTGCATACTGTAGATGTATACAGTATGTGTTCCAGAAAACCTTTTTGAATTATAATACAATCTAGAGCTAATGAACAAGTCAGAGGAAGACTTCTTAATTTCGATTACTATTATTACAGATACTAGATAGACTTTAGAAAGGTATGGTATGATTGTGTTTGGCTCATAATTAGATCAAATACATTGTGTTCAGTGATCTATTTTATCAGCCAAATGACTGACAGCAAAAAAACTACATTCATTGCAGCCTATATCCTGTATGTTTAATTCTGCACACATAAGTTTTTATAGCAAAAATAATAGGCTGTCTTATAGCATCACTTAGGTCCATCTGTCCACACAATGTTGCTGCCCTTTAAATGCATAAATCACACCTGAAGCAGTCCATTACAGTGACTTTAGCACAGTTGAGGGTATTCAAAGTTAATGGTTTTCTGCTTTATATCATGCCTAACAACATCTCTTTACACCTGGTTCCTGTAATGCAAAGCCTCTTGTGGCTTATTGCTTTAATGTGCTGGTGAACCCAATAACCAATACGAAAGACTGAATGACCCATACTGTGACCTCAAGAACTCTGCAACCATATAGAAATTCAATAACCGTACAGACAAAATGGTTGTTAATAAGAACAGTAACGTTGCTGAACATAAAGTCTAGCCAGGGACCACAGATCAACCTGTGTTTATAGTCTCTCGGGGGGGTTGATGTTAATACACAATCTATATTGTAAAATAGCTGATGAAGATTCAGTACACGATGCACCATTGCACGACATGTTCCACTGCCCTCTGGCAGGAGTTTATAAGAACTTCATGCCGGTCCATCCGGCAGTGTGGATTTATGCCATACACCAGCTGGACTCCTTCACAGTCAGAGACAGCAGAGGGATCAAAAATCCTGATCATAGGATGAGGCGTACCGCTTACGATCAAAGGCAACATACAGGGTTAATCCTCTTTGCAAAAGCACCCACTCTTGAAATAAAACTAATCCAGACTAAAGACAGAGAACCATTAGCTCAAACAAAAGGACAAAGATTTTATTTGGGGGGGGGGGTATGCTTACAACATAACACAAACCAAAGGGTCACAGCAATACTACAACATTTGTGTAGTAATTCAGTTCATTTGGAAGAACTGAAAGGTCTAAAGAATAGTAATCATAACAACAATAATGATCTATCAGGATGTTGCTATGCAGCTTTAAGGGTATAATGGGGGGTTGCATATATAGCCAAACTCAAAAAACCCACTGTCAGATCTATGAGATACTTTATTTAATTCATATTGATAGTTTGTGTTATGACAGATGTGCCAAAAAAATCCTTCACCTCACATTTGAGAATGAATTATGGACAAGGATGCTTGTCTTTTTTAGAACAAGTAATGACTTTTAACTTTTGACAGTAATCCTCAAACCCTAAAAAAATCAAGCATGAATGAAGGCACATGGAATAAAGTGAGTGGGTGTTGCTTTTTGTGGTAGGTGAATGGATGTACTGTATAATAACATCACAGCAGAAATCCAAACAGCTTATAAAGTTACAGTAGATACAATTTCTTCTTCTCAAGTAATGAGGGGAAATATTGTTTTGATGACTACACTATCACATGCTATTATTATTTGCTACACAGTAACAGCAGTAATCAAAGTAAGCATATGAACATATTCAACAAAAAACATGTGGAACAATACAGAGATCAACAATGTTAAAATGTATCCCTATTACCTTTATGGTGCATTCACACCAGCCGCGGTAAAGGGGGCAAAGGCAGCAAAGTGTACTTGGACGCTTGAAAATTTTGAGTTTACTCACTTCATTCGCATGTGAAAGCCAAGTGTGAAATTTTAGTCATTTGAGACATTAACGCAAAAAATTGTGTCATGGGAGGGGCCTCTGCGAGCTTAAACTCCGCTCGCTTCCTGTAATCACGTCAACAGCAAGGTCCTGATTGGTTAATGTCGAGCGGATATCCGCCAAAGTTCAGATTTTTCAACTTGCGCGTTTTCCGCGGCAGCGCTCAATTCGCAAATCGCATCTTTGCATTTACTTATGCTACGTACACACCAAATGCGGGGCATCGCGTTACACGCATTAGATTACTCAGAGGATTTTACTTTGTGTAATGCAAATTTTTCGCTAGAGTTGATTTTTTCAACTTGGTTGAAGATGCGTTTGAGGTTAAATAGGGCGTGTTTTCGCGGCAAATGCGCGCCCATGTCGCGTCATTCTCATCGGCCCACGTGAGGACGCGTCTGTTGGCGTCTTTGCATTGACTTTGTATGTAATCTACTCGCGCAAATCGTTGAACTTGCATCTGGTGTAAACCCACAGTTGCTGTAACATGTAAATCACCCGCTTGACGCCTCTACTGCGTCTGGTGTGAACGCCCTATTAGTCTACATCCACTAATTCTTGAAAGAGTAAAGTGTTTATTTTTTCACATTGGGTGATGCACCTGTAAGGACAGATAAACTGGCTTTTTTGTATTTTACATTTGGCCGGATAAAGCAGGTATTTGCTTTCAAGCACTATCACCAAGGACAAGGCATAAAGTTTAGTGAGCACTTGATAAAACTTGATAAAAGAATGCAATGAAAGCAGAATTGCATTATTTCAGATCCATTTTTCAACAAAAGGAGAGAGAACAAAAGAGAATGAACAAAAGGAAGTGTTCTTATCTAAAAATATTAAAACCATGATGTTGTCTTTGAGGAAAGTAAATAGAAAGAGTTAATAACAACACAATGTTGAAGAGTCATTTAAAGAGTCATGTGACAAGAGAAAACAGCATAGTCATTGATCTAGGATGTTCTGAACGGAAATCAATTTGTGTTTTTATTTATTGATGCATTTGCAGGACAAAACCTTAGGATTTTGCTTATGTTGTGTTCTGCTAAAGATATTGTGAAGTTTAGTTGGACAGAAGAAGATTGAAGGTGAGCTCTTGACAATAAGGGGTTACACATATGACCTGTACCAAAAATTTCTCAACAGTTCAATAATCATAACATGTGATGCAGAAAGATTATAAAGTTGTGTAGTCAATGTGTTCTCTATCACTGTTATTATTCTTGTGATATTCTTATTTATATTTATTACATGGCTCGTTGGAATGCTCGATTCTGATTGGGCAGTGGCAACAGTTTGCAGGTTTGTTATTCAGTTTAATATTACACAAAAATGTAATAAAATATGTCTTTTTAAAACATATTTGACATTAAATTTACAAATGATTAAACCAAATAGTGTGTTTGTGACATTTGAACCTCTTGCCTTATCTTAAAACCGAAAGTAAACGAAAAAAAAGTTTTTGTCGTGGAAGGTCTGCATTCATTAAAATGAGCAAATAAAATATTTCAAATCAATATTTAAAGTTCCTTAACTTACTTATAAAGGTATATAGTTGTGTAATAAGTGTGATAATGTACAGACAGCTGGTTGTTATCGCGAAATACAGTAAGTAAGCCCCTTCATAGTGATACAAGACCCCAATTATCTGCCTTTACATTATCCATTACATATTTAATGTCTAACACTGTGGTCCTGTGAGGCACAACATTTCTTTTTGCTGCAGTTTATCTTTAGCATCTATGTCAGTATATGGAAGTAAATGGATAGAAGAAAATGTGCAGTTTTGATGAGTCAGTGTAGTCAGGTTGATTCACGTTAACTGATACTAAAAAGCTGTTTATTAAAATGTTGCCACATGCAACACAAAACACTTACCTGACAAAATTACACTTTTTATAGTGTAAAAGTAATGTTTAGCAAGGCTTATATAACAATACATTTAAAACCAGCCGTATAGCATATCTCCAACCTAGCAATTATGCCAGCGAGCACTTAAGCACACAAAATAACCTGTGGCTGCCCATTATTCACTCTCACGGCATATCTCTCTGCAAACTAATGCTTTTCCAAAATCATACACAGCTAACAGTGATACAATAAAGTCGACATTACTTGAAAAAATAAAACTGACAGCTTTTACATTGTGATGTTTTTCAGTTTGATCAAGGACATACAATCTTGGAGTAACTGGAGTAAATGAAAAAAAAACACACCAGATCTACAGTTTTAAAATGTCTGGGTTACTTTGAAGCCATGATGGGTAAATATTGGACAGAACACATCGCTGAGTTAAAATTGACCCAATGCTGGGTTGTTTTAATCTAACTGCAGGGTTATTATAACCCATGGTTGCATAACAACAACCCAACATTGGGTCATTTTTAACCCAGCATGTGTTTTGTCCAATATTTACCCACTATACCCTGCAGCAGTGCACTTCCTTCACTTAGATGATCAGGTCACAACCTTGTCTTGCTTACTCGGTTTTATAAGCCTGTTGTTCAGCGCTAACCACTAGCAGAAAGACTAAAGAATATGACACCTCAATGGTTTTCTCAATGATTACCTTAAAAGTAGACCACAGTTTGTGAGGCTGTGAAACAGATGGCTAACAACATAGGGGTTCTTTAAGAAATGGTTTTAAAGTTTTAACATAAAAACACATTTTATAGAAATATACAATGTGGTACAATGTCTGGTACAAAAAGTAATTTTACAGTAGAGACCCCCTGGCAGTCGCGCACACAACACACCGCATCTAAATTTCCACAAAAACCAACTTATAGTGTATTTCTAAGTAGAACAGAACACAAGGTCAATAGAAACTTGAGTAAGAAAATAAACTAACCTTCATACTGTAGCTGCACAAACACACCTGCAAAACAATAAAAAAAAATGCAATTCTGACTTCGTCTCAAGGGGAAAAATATTACATAAAACGTGTCAACACACATATCTGGAACTGCAGTGGGGGGGACACAATAACCTATCTATCACTTTTTTTCTCTAGAGACTACAGTATACTATTCAATCTACTACAACCAAGAGGCATGCTAGCATGGTTTACATTAATACAGTATACATACAGGTATGAGCAAAAATGATATGGGACTAGACTGGAAGATGTTTGTGGAATCAACCATGTCCTCTACATGGAGGATGGGAAACAACTGCCAAACTGGACTGTAATACAATTTTATAAACATGTGACCCTGTCTGTGAAATCCAGGCTAAAGTCTCAATCTAATCATAAGATTACAAGCATCAAAGTGTGATATAACTTTGATTTCATTCTTTGACATGGCCTTTTTCAATATAAAATATATTAAGGTTATGTTTTCACAGAATGTTCTTTACCTTATGATGCTTTTATAAAGAAAACCATAAAAGTAAACCATTAAAAACACTGGGTCACATTTTTTAAGCTAGAGTCAAGGTTTATCAGTTTTCTTAAACAGACCATGGCTATTAGCCTAGAAATCTAGATGCACCCTAGCGGCCGCAAAATATATTTGCTGCCAGGGTTTAGTCTAGGCACTCACAATACATTTAACAGCTCCAAAAACCAAAATTTGGTCAGGCCAATCACATCGTGTGTAGCGTCTGTGGGGCGGGCTTAACATGATGACGACAGAGCTGCGACGGTTCCTACTTGAAAACTTCGTTCTTCGTTGCTCTGATTGGTCATAGCGCTATCCTATTGCGTGCAGAGGCATTTTGAGGGACAATCTTATATCCCGCCACTTGCATTGAGCCGTTTGTGTGAAGAGTTGCCAGACCTTACATCTTGATGTAGGTCTGGCTAACCAGGCTACATGGCTATAATTTATGACTCAAATATTTGTGTGACATCCACAGTCTGTCGATTCAAAGCATTTAACAAATTCTTATTTCATAGTATTTTATTAAGCAAATTATGACCATTATTTCTACAGAAGCCCCACAGCTACGAAGCATTATTTTCTAAAAAAAAAATCATACAATAAGCTAAGTCATAATCACACAAATTGTTGTTAGATCAAAATCACAGCACCAATGGGAACTTAGAAATACACTCACCTAAAGTATTATAAGGAACACCTGTTCCATTTCTCATTAATGCAAATATCTAATCAACCAATCTCATGGCAGTTGCTTGAATGCATTAAGGGATGTGGTCCTGGTCAAGACAATCTCCTGAACTCCAAACTGAATGTCAGAATGGGAAAGAAAGGTGATTTAAGCAATTTTGAGTGTGGCATGGTTGTTGGTGCCAGACAGGCCGGTCTGAGTATTTCACAATTTGCTCAGTTACTGGTATTTTCACGCACAACCATTTCTAGGGTTTACAAAGAATGGTGTGAAAAGGGAAAAACATATAGTATGCGGCAGTCCTGTGGGCAGAAATGCCTTGTTGATGCTAGAGGTCAGAGGAGAATGGGCCGACTGATTCAAGCTGATAGAAGAGCAACTTTGACTGAAATAACCACTCATTACAACCGAGGTATGCAGCAAAGCATTTATGAACCCACAACACGCACAACCTTGAGGCAGATGGGCTACAACAGCAGAAGACCCCACCGGGTACCACTCATCTTCCCTACAAATAGGAAAAAGAGGCTACAATTTGCACGAGCTCACCAAAATTGCACAGTTGAAGACTGGAAAAATGCTGCCTGGTCTGATGAGTCTCGATTTCTGTTGGGACATTCAGATTGTAGAGTCAGAATTTGGCTTAAACAGAATGAGAACATGGATCTATCATGCCTTGTTACCACTGTGCAGGCTGGTGGTGGTGGTGTAATGGTGTGGGGGATGTTTTCTGGCAGTTCTGAAGGCGAAAGGGGGTCAAAAACACAGTATTAGTATGTGGAAGAAAATAGACTGGTTTTGCATAGGTTTTGTACTATGATTCCAAATATAAACTGAACCCTCAGTGGATTGGCAGTGCAGTTTATAAAACACATTTCTTCTAAGCAATTTATTATGCAGTGTATTTACACTTCTGGAATCTCAGTTCTAGCAGCAGGAAGTTGGCTGTGCTTAATCTCTGGATAAACACCTACTTATACAATAATAAAAAAAAAAAATATATATATATATATCCTTATATGTGAATTTCAAGAGCCCTGCTTCACTACAGAGATTCTGGTTTTTAAACCTTTTGATGCTTCTGATTTTTTCTTACTGACCCTAAATTAGCAGGAGCACAGTGTGCCTTAAAGGTCAATTGGTTATTTAGATAATGGGGTGGTGGAAATTGGTTAATGTCCATATTTCTTAGAGACACACAAACTATTTGTATTGAACCTACTGTCCGATCGTTCTCGCTGATGAGGTTTGTCAATAGGCCGTCAAATCCCAAGAGACCAACAGCTATAAAACCAAAACATGTACAACCCCATGTGTTTAATGGAAAATGTTTGTAAGAACCCAGCATTTTATAGATCTGTTGTCACAGACAGACACAGTCCACCAACCCTCTCTTGAACAACAGTGCATCAACCTTTGCTCTTAAGAAAACCTCTCCCACACGTCTGTGTAACAGTCTCAATGGCAGAAGCACATCCTCATTCAGGATATGATTGCAAGCAACTCCAACACACAGACTTAATATTTGATACATCATCTTTTCAATGTTTGGGTTATATCAGCTTTTTTAATAAATAAACTACTTTTCTTGGGTTTAAATGGTGTCCCTGACAGAGAAGATCAGGTCTGAATTTTCTTATATTTTATTTGAGGAATATAAACTTTTGCCATCAAATAGAAGACTCGGAGTACCATATGCTAAAATGAATAAACTACAGATATCCTTTGTTTAGTAGTCAATAAAATTATTGAGATTCGCATGCGAAGCGCGTACTTCGGATGTATGTACACATGAATCTTCTCAAACAGTGCATGAGTAGCGCATTGACATCTGTTTCACATATTCTTTGATTGAAAATTTAAATTAGCAAGGCCATCCAAATGCTAAACTTTCGTGGTGGTGCCACAGTGGCCCAATCATTGTTTATGGTGGCCCTGGGCCATCAAGCTATCCTCATTACTGAGCCTGCAAGTTACTAAAATATGTAGACTGTCAAAATAAAGGTTTACCCAACATTGCTTTATTTTTCTGAGCATATTGAACATCCTGACATGGTAAAATTGTCTCAGCCAATGGCGTGAGTTAGGGAGGGACAGTCAATGAAGAACAGGGGCAATGTGTATTGATATTATTTCTGCAATTCCTTTTTGGTCATGCTATATACTTTTCCTTTTTTACCTTTAGACCTTTACCTTCGATAAATCACCTGAGCTCATTCATAACTGTCTGGTACTGTATGGGTCAGCCCACGCCTCGTAAACTGGGCAGACTCCAGAACATTGTGTATTCAGCCGAAAACATCCTTTCCTGATCCAGGAAGCGGACTGACAGGATCGTCAGCGATGTATCACACCCTGTTTGCCACATTTTTTAGCTGCTGCATTCCAAGTAACAATGCAGAGCCAAAAAACAACAATACAACACAGAAACAGCAGACAACCTCATTAAAAACTAAACACTAATGAACTCCATGTTTAAATGGACACAGACTCACATGCAACCGCTATGTAATGCATTGTATTTAATGTTTGTATGAATTGTTCTGCCTTTGTTTTATATACAGTATATAGCAGCAAATTATATAATTATGATTAAAAAATTTATCTTTGTAATTTTTGCATTTAAATTAAGACTCATATAATTCTGTCAGGTGTGCCTAGAATGTGTCTGTAAACTTTTCGCTCGAAACCCGACAGAATGTTCATTATAATATCAAAAATAGAGCAAAATGTGCTGTTTCGTGTGCGTGTACCTTAAAATGCAAATGAGCTACTGCTCCTCACTGCCTTACCAAAAGAGACAGTGAATGCTTTCCGAGACAATAGTAGACAACAGCATACAACACGCTGAGGGTGAAAACTATGGTATTGCAGGACTGTCAGTCAATGGGTGGGGCTTTATCAGTGTGACATCACATTGATAAGAGAATCAAAAAGGCATGTATTTTGCTGCATTCACACCAGTCACGGTAGGGGCGTCAAGTGCGAGTGATTTCAATGTTAAAGGGATAGTTCGGCCAAAAATGATATTAAACCCATGATTTACTCACCCCCAAGCTGTCTGAGTTGCATATGTCCATCGTTTTCCGACAAACACATTTTCGGATATTTTATAATATGTTTTAGATCTTTTAGTTGATTAAATGTAATGTTACGGGGACCACCCATAGTCCACGACCTTCAAGTCCAAAAAAAGTGCGTCCATCCTTCACAAATTAAATCCAAACGGCCCCAGGATGATAAACAAAGGTCTTCTGAGGGTAATCTGCGCGGTGTTGTTGTAGAAATATCCATATTTAAAACTTTATTAACGAAAATAAATTCCTTCTGGTAGCGCCGCCATCTTAGTCGCGTCTGCATTCAGGAAAAAGTATTAGCGTAGTGTACGCACTTTTCTTAGTGACGTATGACAAATTCGGAGGGCAGGGCACAGAGCAGCAGCAGAGTAGCCTCCGTAGGCTGCGTAAGCTCTCATCTTGAATGCGGACGCGACAAAGATGGCGGCGCTACCGGAAGGTATTTATTTTCGTTAATAAAGTTTTACATTTGGATATTTCTACAACAACACCGCGCAGATTACCCTCAGAAGACCTTTGTTTATCATCCTGGAGCCGTTTGGATTTAATTTGTGAAGGATGGACGCACTTTTTTTGGACTTGAAGGTCGTGGACTATGGGTGGACCCACGTAACATTACATTTAATCAACTGAAAGATCTAAAACATTTTATAAAATATCCGAAAATGTGTTTGTCTGAAAAACGATGGACATATGCAACTCGGACAGCTTGGGGGTGAGTAAATCATTGGTTTAATATCATTTTTGGCCGAACTATCCCTTTAAGTCAATGTGAAGACACGTTGACATGCGTCTGGAGGTCTCGCGGCGCGAATGAGGTGTTAAGGAGACGCAATTCCGCCCCATTCGCGCGTCTAGTTTACGCAAATTGAAGCAGGAAAAGCGCAAGTTGAAAAATTTGGAAAAACGCACCGCATAAACTAATCAGGAGCTTGCTCTAGTAGTGACGTGATTACAGGAAACGAGCGGAGTCGCAGAAGCCCCTCCCATGACGTGTATTTGCGTGTGAATGTCTCTATGATTGGAATTTCACACGCGGCTTTTACATGTGAATAAAGCGAATAAACTCAAAATGTTAAAGCAGCAAACTAGACGCGGTAAACGCAAATTTCACACCTCAAACGCGGCTAATGTGAACCCACAGTAAGGAGATAGTTTTGGTTTAATATGAATTTAAAAAGAAGTAGGGGGTTGACTTTTCTCAGTAGGGTGGTTTTGCTCATACACTGCCAACACACAATTATGTCCAAACACCTCGTAAACATAGGATTTTGCATAAAAGGTGGCCTTAAATAAATTCTCATTCATTCTATTGCACAGGTACCATTTCCAAAAGGTAACTGAACCTCTGATTTGACTCAATGACTGATTTTACATATTGTTAGTCTGTTTTATACTCTTAGTGAGAGTTTAGCAGTGCCATACTGAGCATTTGATTACGACTTCCTACAAGCACTTGAAGCTTTTTGTTCTGATTTTTGGTTCAAAACAGCAGCATTACAGACATGTACTATAAATCACCTGGTAACAAAATTAAGGTTTATATTGAATTTAAAAGAACCACCTCTCAGACTCATTCTTCCCAGCACAATGTATGTCTTAGAAAAGGGTTGAAAAACACAGTTGTCAAGGAGCAACCTGTGAAAGATGACAAGGCTGAAAATAAACACAAAGCGCGGGTGTTAACACGTGCTGAAAGGTGGAAAAAACGGGTGGCTCCTGTGAACAAGTGGTGCAGAAATGCACTGTAGCTAATTGCGAACACGTACGCTGCCTATACAGATGCCAATAACATGCTAGCCAGCATTATTCTATGGCTATTATGGTCACAGTTAATTATTTATATAAAATAAACTACAGTAAGTATGTCATGGCCTCATCCCCCACACTACAAAAGTCAAGTAAAAAGAAGCATTACCATAGCAACTATTCCTTTTTGGCACCATGAGTTGATCTAGTAGAAAAACACTAGCATAAACGCTATACACACGGACAAACAAATATATACTAAAAAAAAAAAAAAATCTGTAACTGTTATGTATAGATAGCATGACAGGTGTACAAACTCCACAGAGATTTTTTTAAGAGAAAATGCATAAAGCTCAGATCAGACATAGTAAATCTTTAGTGAACTGCATTACCCACAAGTCTAAGAAAACAACCCTGTTACCATGGAAACATTGACACTGTCCATATGCTGCGTTCCAGAGCCCATCCAAACCAGTGGGACGTGGGACTTATCCTTCCTGAAGTGTCCTAGCTCCTACTTCAAAGCGTTCCAGGCATTTGAAGTGGAACGTAAACAGAAAACATGGACGACCGACCGATCTTCTTAAGGCTCGTAAAGACTAAATGACTTTTAAACGTCAGTCTGAACTGTGCAGTTCACACTACAGTAAAACATCAAGTTAAACATCTTTACAAAGTGTTCTGGGGCCATTATATAAAAGCGCTGCATGTCGCTAAGTAACTTGGTATACTTTTACCGTATTTTCATGCTAACAGATAATAACGACATAATTTCACGCCATAATATTAAAAAAACAAGTTGTGTTAAAATTACAGTGTCTAAAACAACCCTACAAGCAGAGAAGTACAATTTATAGTCTATTCCTTGAAGATTTCCTCTGACGACGACGCGATTTATGGGCGCCGCCATTGTCCTCCGACTTCATTTTCTGAAGTCGGGGTAGGTCAAACTCCCCCGAGTTCGCCGGTAGGAGGTTCCACTTCGACAGGCATTCCAGTGCACTTTTCCTAGTTGGAGGTAGGATAAGTCCCACGTCCCACTGGTTTGGATGGGCTCTGGAACGCAGCATTAGTGTTAGCTTTTGCAGGCTACCAAAGAATAGCTAGATTTTATTTATTTTACAAATTGTAATTGTAATGTTTTTTATATCTTATTCAAGAACTAGCTGATTTTTAATCATGTATAAAAGGCTTTGTATGTGTTATATGTGTGTATTTATAATTATATTGTTTTCCTATATTACACTTACCAGCCAACCGCACTCAAATTCATTTATAAATTAGTTATCTAGGATGCATAAATCATCACAAGCCTCAATCCCATCTTATTTCAAAAGGTTGCCATGTGTACCATTCATGTATCTTAAATCGATCTCTCCAATCATTTTAAGCACATACTGTATTAGCTGGAGGGATGTAGTTATTTTGTTTTGACAGAAAAATTTCAAATTCACCTTAACAGGATTTAATCATTTAACATCTTGATAGAATCAATGAGTGTGGATCAATAAGGCAAATGTTCAAATATTACATTTTTTTTGTGACAAAAAATAAACCCTGCTTTAGGCATCTTTAGACTCTGCTTCATCTTCCATAAGGCACTAGCCATACCCTAGCATTCAGATAAAACAACAGAACAGTTCATGATGTGCCTTAACCAAAGTGAACTTCCGATCTGAATTTATTAGTCTGGTTAGTGGCTAAACTGATCTCTGAAACAAATACCTTGTCAAAAATAAAATGTTTTGGATTGCTAAAGATCATAGGAGAAATAGAGCATGGATCACCGATGTAAAGAGAGGTTTGGCAGTCAGGCAAGAATTCAAGGACCTGTAGCTAACATTGTATTCATTTTACCCAGTAACAGTTAATACGTGTTAGATATAACATATGAACCAAGGTAATTTACTTTTCATTTATTTCCCTTGTTATAAGAAATAAACTACTGTAAAATGACTCTTATTATTGATTCGATGTGGAAGTTTATCGGAGTTTCATTTATTTAAAAAAAACCACATTTGTTTATGTTGTTTCTACTGAAATTGTCTATAGAAGTGTTCAACCTCATGCGGCACAGCAAGAACCAACAGATGACATTAAAGTAGCGCAAGAGCGTTTCGAAAGCAAACTCCTTTGTATTTCTCGAATCACCCTCAGGGTACATTAATGTCATCCACCTGTCAGTTCTTGCGGCGCCACATGACGTCGAACATACCTTATAATAGTGGGATTCCCCCTGCAGGAGGTCTCTCATGATGAGCCCTGCTTTTATGATTGTAATTGGATCTTATTTCACGATTGTGGGTAGTGTAGTTCTTTAACAGTGTTTTAGCAATAAAAATAATTTAACAATCAAATAACAGTCTTACCCTCCCTTGAGCTAAATGTATACATTATTCCACATATAATTTATAATTTCAGTCAATAGATAAATGAAAATGTTCTTACAGTTTCACTGGTAACACCGCTGTAGCACAGTCGCAGTGAATTGTATTAATTTCTGTGCTTCTTTTTAAATATGGTCACTTAGTGTACACTTTAAAGGGCCATTTCACCGGTAGAAACATTAATCTTTATTGAAAGTGGGTCATATTTGTAGTCGAAATGTAACAAATTTAGAATTGTGCCTATTTGACCGAGAAAAGACAGAACGTGACTTTAGGGCACATTTGTATGGAAAACTACAACTCCCATAATGCATCACAATGCACAGCTCTGCAACCACTCCCTTTATTTGGAACACCCCTCAGATATGCTATTGTGTACATAAATGCCACTTTAGTATAACAAAGAAAATAGAAACCCTCACTTTATAATCAGACATCCCTGCAGGCTTTGGCTGTTGCTTCCAGTTTAGGATTATAAAATATATATCCCGGACACCGCTGTCTATATACGGTACGAAGCTTGGGTAGGAGCAAGCTTCATTCAGTTTCTGATTTATTTTTAAGAGTGCTTGGCCAAACATGTATATTCCCAAAGAAGAAAATGCCGCATCCTGCACACAAACGCGTCCACCGCACAATATCTCCACAGACGCGCTGGCTCAGCTCTTGTGCTCGTAAGCCCAAACATGTCTGTGAAATAACACGCCCAAACACGTGCAAAGTACCTCTCTTGCCCGGGACCATTCACCAAACAAACGTCCATATCTTGATTTGATGCGGAAATGTTATAAAGAAAGCAAACAGCGAGAGTACAGGAACTACTAGTCCGTCCAAGCTTGCAGCATCTTCCCCGGGCACCTCTACGCAGCCGAAGCCCAGGCTCCGGCCTACTCAGGCTTCTGTTCCTCCATCTGCCTCAGCTCTTTGCAGTACTGTGGCTCATAAAAGTGCCATGAACAGCGAATTAGAGCAACACGCTTGCAAAATCACCCTTTTCCATATCATAACGATTACCTTCCGCTATTATTGTGACATGAAGTCTGGCTCTCTCCACAACGTCTGTTAGCTTAGCTTAGCATAAAGATGGCGGCTGATAGTTTTTTTTCATCTGTTTTCGAATATTTTCGTAAGTCACACCCACTGATCTGTAATAGGTCTGTAGCGTGAGTGGGTCCCACCCATAGCCCCCTCCTTGGAAATAAGAGGAATGAGTGTTTGTAGTCTTAAACCCTCCACAAAGTTAAAGCAGTTCTTTCTTTCAATGACGCAAAATGACGATTTTTACATCATTGAAAAAAGGAAGTGCAACACTGAAATCTGTATTTCTTCCGCCTCAGGGGAAACCGAGGTAATGATGCACGACCATTTAAAAACATGTCTGGGGTTCTAACGATACAAAGCTTAATGCAAATCGGTGAAGTGTCCCTTTAAGCAATAAAAGCTGCACGCCAACAAAATTAAATAATTGCTTTCCTATTTAGCCCTGTTTACTGAAAATGTTATCTAAAATTTTTGTCTGAATTTTAGTTTCATAGTTGGTTAAATGAAGTGCTATCAAACCATTTAAAAGTCTGTTTATTCTCATGACAACATCTGTCAGTGGACAGATTGTCACAGTAAAATGGCGAAATGTTTTGTGTTGATATTAGACTGTTGCACAGTCACAGCCTTTGAAAAAACATTAAACACTTAATTGGTTACATAGTGATGTGCATGTCCATGCATTATTTCGGTAAAAAAAGTAATCGGCAGTTGTTCACCTAAACTGTTGTGTGCATGTTAGTTTGTTTGGCAGGACAGATACAGTACTGCTGTTCAACTGAAGGTACCTCTCTAGAGGTTTCACTCACTCTTATCAGTAAAGATGTAGGGAAGGCAGTTCCCCATTGACAAGAAGTTGCATCTGTTTTACTATGATTACATTTAATGTGGTACAATGACCCTGCCTGCAGCTGGCTCAGCACAGCGAATTAAATAAATAGATATAAAGAGATAAAAATAAAATGCTTTTCTGTCACCAATGTCAATAGAAATGTCTTGCGATTCATACCAAACCATAGAAAATTGAGGAATAGCAGGGAGGGACACAATGAAAATTGTACTAAACAGCGATGGAAAGATAAGAGTATTTAAGATATTAAGATGTCTGAGCTGTGCTTAACGCCCTGTCTATCTGTCCCATCAGATGATAACACACCAATAGCAGGATTACAACACAATACCTAGAAAAGCACTTGTCGGTCATCATTGATTTTGCATCATATTATTTACTTTTTTAGAAAAGACTGTGGTTGTGTGTTCACTGATATAGTTCACAGATAACACTCTAAAACAAGTCTATTTTCATTCTTATTATTCTCCTTGTATCTCAATGGGTCTATAATGTGATGCATGTTTGTAAGGGTAAACACTTAGGGTAAACACAGTTATACTAACTATGCCAAAATGTGCCAGTGGCTGGAGCATCTATTTATTTTCTTGTGAACATAATGTGAGAAAGGACTCAAGGTCAGCACTGCTCTAGGGTAACATTACGAGGTTCAGACTTTCATCAGCCCTGTGGCATCATTCTACACCATCACTCCTTTTCGGTCTATTTTTTGATAAGAAAATCGGACGGACCATCAGCAGGAAATCCTCATTCACTCTAAGGTCAATGTTCCACAGAATGTTTCTTCAACAAAGATTTGGAGTTGTTATTGTTACAAACTGCCGCTCAGGGCTATATACTGCGTTTGGTCCAATAGAGTGATAATGCTGACCAATGCTAAAGCAATAGACAATAACCCCACCTACAGTGAGCACAATATGGTGAATTTTGCATTGTACGACTGTATACACAGAGTGAAATGAGGGAAAGGAGAGAGTTGTTTATCTGTTAAGTTTTAAGTGATGATCATCTGGGGAACATCATGTAAACACGTCAATTTATTACATACTTACATTAGGGAAATCATCTGCTGTTAAAACAACACTGCAAAAAATGACTTTCTTAGTTAGTATTTTTGTCTTGTTTTTAGTAGAAATTAGGGATGCACCGAATCCAGATTTTTTGGGTTCGGCCGAAACCGAATACCGAATCCTACTCGCATCCTTATTCCATTACAGGGCTCGCAAAATTTCAAAATCCCTGGTTGCCCTTCGGGCAGGCACTCTTCAGTTTTTGGTAGCCCGAAATTTTGCCAATACAAAGCCAATAGGGCCTCTTACCACAATGTTTAATCTGCTTTTCTTGTTGTTGTTTTGATGCTGTTGGTTTTTTCACAAACAAAAAAAACTGGATTTCCATGTAAACCAACTGTTCCTGCTCATCCCCACACCAGATATACCCACCATTTAAAAGTGGTTCAGTGGGTCACAAAACTCACAGTTTGTATCATAAGTCAAGATAGCCCGACGGGCAGGGCGGGGATGCATTTTGATAGCCTGACTGCAAAGCACAATGAAAGCGATGCGGTGCGATGCGTTAGTTTTTCCAGATGCGTCCACGAAATGTGAAACGCCCCTAAGGCTCACCGGAAAAAAAACCACTTATCTCCACGTCAGCACCTGATGTGTGTAATCAACGGCCGCGTGATGTCGACCAGCTTAGCGCAAGCTTAGGGTTCGGTTCGGTGGAAAAAAAAATCCAAGATTCAGCCGAACCCGAACCCCGTCAAAAAGCCCAGTATTCGGCCGAATCCGAATCCTGGATTTGGTGCATCCCTAGTAGAAATATCAAAAAATTCTTAAATCAAGATGTATTTTCTTAATGAGCAAAATTACCTAAGAAAATAAGTCTAGTTTTTTGACACAAACTATACAATTTAAGTGAATTTGTGCTTAAACAAGCAAAATTATCTGCCAATTATTAAGCAAAAAGAAAAAAGAAAACGTATTTTGAGCTTTTTTCTCACACCATTGGCAGATATTTATGCATGTTTTAAGTTTAAATTTACTTAAATTGTATATATTTTTTTGTCTGTAAACTAGACTTATTTTCTTAGGTCATTTTGCTCATCAAGAAAAAGCATCTTAATTTAAGAATTTTTTGATATTTCTACTGAAAACAAGACAAAAATACTAAGTAAGAAAGTCAATTTTGAAGTGAATGAAAATTCAAATTGCAGACATACTCTAGTCAAAAAGGGATTTTTGTAAACCATGTGCATACAGGAGAATTTAGCAATGTGCATGCAACTAAAGTCTGCGTACACATATGAGTTGCAAGGCCATGCATTTGACCGTGTGTGTACGTTCATGTACACATACAAAACTAACTATACTCCAGGCTTTACACTCGTGTGATCTACATTATTTATTTTGATTTAATTATTTAGAAAATGCTTTTATCTGAAGCAATTTACCTGCATCACCGTATATGATAAGATGATTTGTGAAGCTTGATTTTGCATCAACCACATGTTAATGCAAAGTTTTAAAGGGGGGGTTCAATGGTATTTCATGCATTCTGACTTATTATCACAGTTATTGAGTTGTTTCCTCATGCTAAACGTAGGCAAAGTGTCAAAAAAGCAGTTGGAGCATTTCTGTGCCGAATACACTTCGCCAGGGTTCGTACAAGTTTCGGAAAGTTTTTTTCGATTACAGGTCTAACTGACGTTTCAGGGGTTTTCTATACGTATCACTTCTTTATATGGTCACTTCCCCCGGAAAACCCCGCCCACCCATCAATCAGCGGGAGACGCTAGAACATACAAACATTCACATCAAGCGACAGCTTTGTTTAATTTCAAAACTTAACAATGGCATGAATGAAGAAGTGTGTTTTTGGATGTAAGGAGAAGAAATCCAGCCTCATGAAAACAATGGATATAGTCTATTATCCGGGGTAGCAGCGGAGTTTTGCGTGTGTTTGATGCACTGGATTTTTCCAACCGGGTCACGAGTTACATGCGGTAAGTAAGACTTCTGTCTTATGTTGTAAATATGCGCGTGCATATTATAAAATGACACGAACATGCAGTAAATCATAAGTTAAACAGTGTTGTATAAATTGTTGCATGACTCGTACTCGCTCCACCCGCGGTAGTAACTCCTCCTTCTTTATTGTTTCGTACGTTATCGGAAAGATTCGGTAAAGCTAATCTTTCTTTTATAAATCTGATTAAACTAAAGACTCTTCGGAGATATAAAGGATGTCATACTACTCTATAGGTACTCCAGATTAACATCAGAAATGCAGAAACAGTGTGTGTTACGTGAGCTTTAAGTGTTGTGTAAGCACCAATGATTGACAGGTGAGTAGGTGCCCTTAAAAGCTTTGGTCTGAATGATCAGAGCACAACACATTCTGCGTCTTTCTTTAGTGTTATCCTAAAATGAATATCAGTACCAGGTATAAACGGGGTCAATGTTGTACTCTCTGACACCAAGAACAAAACTCCCATTTTCAGCCTTTTTTCTTTAATATTTCTACGGTTGCAATAAAACACAAATGTCAGAAGAATAGGCTTCAGTCCACACTGCTGGTAAGCAACTGCTCTCGCTCTCTTCCCTTTCAGTCTCTCTCCCCTTTCATCTCCCTTTACCCAACTCTCAATGGCGGACTCTCAAGGTCACTGTTGTCCCATGGGAGCGCTGAGAGGTTCATGTTTACATCACAGTGAAAGGATCGTTCCGCACTATTACTCATTTCCTGCTTGAAGAGTATTTTTGTTGTGGGAATTGATTAACTGGGCAAATCTGATAAGAAAAGCAGACAGAGCATCAGCTGAAACTGCTCGTACTGTGAGGGCACTGAGCCAGTGTTACTCTAGCGTATATACTGTATCTGAAGTCATTAAGTCTTCAGACCATGTTCAGTTTTGTGTACCTTGCCAGGTAAATGAGCTGAAGCCAAGCCTTTACTATAAATGCCCACATGAGGAATGGCGGTTGTCACCAAGCCATGACCTTGCCTTTAGACTAACACTGAATCTGGATATAAAACAGGAAAGAGTAAAACCACATAAATCAAAAACCAAAAGAAATCTAACTTTGAGCTATATGCTAGCATTCTTGAACATCTGCAAAATCCATGAGTGCATTTTAAGCTAAGACAGACATGTTTCTCATTGACATTTTTGTTATTAGTTTAGCCTATTCACATCCTCATAGCAACCCATAATCAAAGTAAAAAATAATAATCTTCTTTAAAAGTCTTAGGACCATTAATGTTCGTCCAATCATTGCTTTTTGTCGGATGTCCTGACAAACAATGTATTTACACACACCCTCCTCACATCACATATCTTCATCTGGTCCCATTAAGCTATACAGAGTTATAATTACATTGCTAGAATCACAGAGCGAGTGTTGTTTACACTCATTATTATTATAATGTTATGTACTTTGTACTGTTATGTTGTCTCACCAGTGAATAAGGTCATTTGGAAACGTTAAACGTTTCACCAATAGCATCCCTCAAGGCTTTGCAGACAGAAGCGAGACCGTAAGTACTGCCAGATGAATGATATCAATGTATTGCGAGATCAATTCGAGAAATTATACAACAGAGTCTTTTGCATCGCTCTTGCGGTACTTTGATGTCATCCGTTGGTTTAAAGGAGGCATGGCTTTGGAGAGAGCTCTAAATGGAGGGTGGGATCTCTTACATTATTAATGTTAGCATGCTATTCATAGTCTTCATGAAACTGCTCACCCTAGCTTTAAAATGTGCTCTTTTTATTCCAGGAAAGTGGACAAGAAATATTGATGACTACAGAGAATTTTGTTTTAATAAAAATTACTCGAGTATGAGAACAGCTTTTATCCTAAAAGCACCGACTTTAAGTAACTAATCATGACTGAAGGCTGTGACATCATTACACACATTTAAACCTAGGGACACTTCTTTGACTTTGTGATAAATTAAATGGTTTCTCCCCTTTAACATTTGATCACCATATTTGTCTGTTCCTGTAGCTCAATTGGTAATGCACTACATTTCCTGGAAACACCTACACTTTAAAAAATACTTTGCTGCCTTGAAAATCTGAGTTGATTTAACAAAAATTTTTAAGTCATGTCAACAGAGATGAGTTGTCACAAATATAGTTGAGAAAAGTCCATTTAATTTTATAAGTTTTAACAACTCACCTGTAGTTATAACAACTTATCTCTAGTCAAGATAAATAGTAGTAAGTTGAAATGATTTCTAAAACCGAGTTAATTCAACAAAATAAATTTAAGGCAGCAAAGTATTTTTTAAAGTGTACTGATAAAAAACTGTAACTTTTTTGCTGCTGGTAGAGCATTGTGTTAGTAGCACAAAAAGTTTGGAGTTGGATTCCCAAGGAACACACATACTGATAAAAAAATTTATAGCATGAATACACTGTAAGTTGCTTTGGATAAAAGCATTTGCCAAAGGCTTAAATGTAATTTATTTTGCAATTCTACCTATAAACAATTATATGGTTAGTTGCACTTTATTATTTCCTATTATCACATTCGTTTTTCCGTTATCAGAACCGTGTGTTCTGACCCAACAGCTAAGAGCCACTGATAAAATGAGAGAGAGAGAGACAGAGAGAGAGACAGAGAGATCCCATGACATTGTAAATGGTAACACTGTCCCAACATATAAAATCTAATGATATTAAGATCACAGATGATTCAATCAGCTCATCCGCAGGGTAATCAATATTATTAAAGTTAAAGTTAGTTATGTATGCAATGCTCTGCAAGCAAATTAAGTTATCGATAAAGTCAATGACAAAAAAATGACAATCACCAATTAATTTTTAATTAGATGACTCTGGGGGTTAAGGTCAACTCTGAGGTCAAGCACAAGGATTATTTACTGTAACCAAGCATGCATGAAACGTGCAGGATGACATTGTATACCCAGAGTATTAAATATTAATTTCTAAAGAACCAACTAGACCACATGAATGAGTCGTAACTATTAACTTCCTCAGTGATATTATTACCAGCAATATGCAGCTGAACCCGAGGATGTAATTGATTATTGTTCCTATCTGTCCAGCTGTTCCCAAACCTAAATCAGCTCTAGGGTCTTGGCCACCTCCACAACAGCCAAGTCAATTTTGATTACAAAAAGATGTCTATACACAGAAAAGGCCAGAAGCAGTTAGCACAGAAAACCATTAATACCAACAGTCAAAGCTTTACCAGTAATGCATGAGTGCATACTCCCAAACAAACATGCATTTCATATTCATTTCACATTTAAAATACATGCATGACCTATTTTTAAGTTGCGAGTCCACCAAAACCAGTTCAGATACAAAAACATGATTACCCATCTGTTCTTTTTACTGTAGCTATGTCTTATAAAAATGCCACTTCGTGATTTCATGATATAACACATCATTTCATTCATACTGAAACTGCAAATATATAAAATACATAGAATTGTCAACTCACCTTTAAATAATTAACACATTCTGAAAGTAAAACTGTGTGTGCACATTAATTTTAAAGTAGATTAATAAGCAATATAAGTGCACAGATGAGTATGCACAGTAAATATTATTAATATGTAATGTATGTAAAGATGTCCATTAACTTTTACATACAAATTACTCTCATGCATTATGGATGCAATGCACCTTTACATACATAAATATGGATGAAAATCGCTCATGGACCTTTACATAAGTAAATATGCCAATACATTATAAATGTAAGATTAGAAAATATTTTCCTAGTAGCGCATACAAAGGACAGACTTTAAATTGAGTAACTTACAGTACACATTTCACTCTTACTCAACGCAAATGTTGTATGTGTTGAGAAGATGAAAGTGTAAGATTAACACAGAACCTTACTAAAACACCAGCTCTGTCTTTGAATGACTCGATGGGAGACAACAGGTAGCTCCAAAGCCTTCAATGGCATCCCTCCACACATTACCAGTGAAATATGGGGTCATGACCAACAGGAATATATTACATGTATTCATTGCATTAATGAGGAAGCCATTATCTGTCAGTAATCCCATTCTTTCAGGCCTCAGGTGAAAAAAAAATCTTATTGATTTACTAAAAATATACATGTGGGTGGGCCGTGTGTGTATGTTACAGATAAATGCGCTTGAAGATGCATCTGTAGCTTCCAGGAAACCATTTTTCATCTTAGTGTGAGGTCAATGTCCTAATGCACATCCATGAAGAAAGCTTTCCGTTTAAAGCAAAGAACCTAGAGCTCCATAGCCACAACCTCATGCAAACATTTTCTAATTAAGAAAAAATTACGTAAATAAGGCATACATTCCACTTCCAGCGAGTTTGGACTTGGACAGCTGCAAGCTTAGACCCACCCCTCAAAGCTTTGGCATATACGAAGCATTGAATATCTAAAGAAAATCTTACAAATTAAACAATAGTGATGTAGTTCGCCAACACATTTTTAATAAGAGATAACTTATGTTTTTTTAGGTAGGGCTGCCAGGAATACTAACAAGAAATTTTGTTTGCATATATTCATGCACAAATAAGTATACAAAAGTTGAAGCCATGGCACAGCAAATGGCTCATGTAACAGGTTTCAATCCAACTGGTGACATGTCTTGGCCCCATATCTGTAAAGGACGATATGCAATAACTCATTCTTTCCCGACAAAGAAAAATAATTTGGAAACACAATCCTCAAAATTCAAATTACATGAATGCATAATCAAATATGCATCAGTCTGGCACGCTTGACTGTAAACGCTGAGGATCTCCAAGAAAACTGCCTCATTTGCTTTATCAAACAACTAACAAATCAACAGTGGGTTGTACATATTTACTGAAAAAGTGCAATCAATGCAACACAGACCAGTGGTTCTCAATCTGGTCCTTCTTGTCTACCTTAATGACTAAAAGACTTGATTTAACTCATTGGCCCAGTAGGGTGATTAAATAATTGAAGGTACATTTGGTAACAGTGTTGACAGTCATATAATATAGATTGTGTTTCTCTGTGAAATACTTTCAGTGCAAGACAGCATTACATAGTCAGTGTCAATTCTGTTACTTTCAAGCTCTATAGAGTAACAGTGTTGACTGTAACATAAATGACTCCAACAGAAAATCATGATTTTCACCTTTATAAGACACTTTTCACAGAAACTATCATATTGTTACGACCTGTAATATTCACAACAGAGAAACAGTGGCATACACATGTATCCGTGATGCATAGGCCACAGTGGATGGTGTTTAACAAGCAGAGCATTTCACTGAGTCCCATGGTTTTTGTTTCAGCCCTGTTACTTTTATTCACGCTGTGTCTGTCGTGCTTTGCCTTTCATGCTGACAGTCTCTATGTCGGCTGCACCTCTTTACCCATAACTGAGCTAAATTTCATAAGAGAAATGTAAACAATAATGGACACCCAGGCTGGGACAGAGACCAACTTATTATTGTGATCTGTGCCCCAGAGGAATTTCTAGATGACAAAGCCTTTCTTTATTTAGTATTTATATTTTATATTCAATTGCTGTGGTAACAAATCACATCTGTCACGTACACAAGGTTCGATTTAATCTGTTGCATACGGGGTTCGTGCATGCTTTGTGGCGTTGTTTATCTGCGTGCAACCGTCTCAAAAAGCCAAGGTTCTACTTTTTGCAACCAAGGAGAAGCAATTTTCTTGCGCATTACATTGCAAATCAAAGATCTTCATAGTAATTGAATATGCGCTGATCCAAATCATGTCACTCACTGTAGGGGACAGGGAAGCGGGGGTCTTTTCTGCGTGTCTGTATGAGATAGCACATGAACAGTAATGAGAGCAGACCCACAGCTGGCTCGCACCGAACTGATCACACTGCTATTCATTTGGGCTGAGATGGAGAAGATTTAACTTCCAAACAATGAGATTTAAACAAAAGCTATTCAACTTACCCTGAGAGATGCCTCATGCATTTTTGTATAACTGTCCAAAGGAGATTTGTTGCATTATTCATTGGAAAAGTACATCTTTCAAAAATATCAAAGATTATTTAGGCTGCATTTGTGTAAAGCATGTGGTCTGTTCTTTAGTAAATAGACAAAATACATACAGTATTACAATGGGATGATGTTTCAAATAAAAACTTGTCTTTGCAGGGTTGTGGAGTCTAAGGTGACTTACAACTTTACTTAGACTTGGACAACAATGACTCATGACTTGACTATTACGTGAGCACCATGACTTGGCGAGTTTTTATACCTTTTAAATCAAACATAAGGGCTGTGATCATGTTGGTCTGTTCTCTGGAGCGTCTGACAGCATCTGATCACAGGTCTCATTTGAGCTGTGCTTGCACTGCTGCTGGAACTGAGCCAGAAATGGACTGCACATGCTTGTTATATATCGCTGTTTTCAACCAATTCATGTTTATTTACAGTTTAAACTATTTAAAAACACATACTAGCAAACCATTTATAGTAAAAAATAAATTAATTTTATGGAAGGGGCAATGAACCTTTCAAACTAAATTCAACTATGAAAATAATAAACCTACGTAGATTTAACTATATGTATTTAGTTAACCTGAATCTGTTACATCCTCATCTGTTTCTCTGTTTATCATCCCCAAACGGTCTTTCATCATCCTCTTCACCTGAACTGTGTTGTGTAATCATCCTCACCTGTCATCTATTATGTTCGTTATCAATGTTTACATGCACATAACTGTGTCAATCGACTGAATTTATTCTAATTGAAGGTTACAACAATACCTTTTACATGCACCCAAAACTGATTGCAATCTGATTAAAATGTACATTCTATGTAATCCGAACTGAATGTCTGCGCAAGCCAGCTTCGCGTGTCAAAACCATCCCCATGGACATTCAAAACTAGCCCTAAAGCATCCCAATGACAATTCACAGCTCAAATACCAAAAACTAATGAATGAAATCCTTTAAAATCGCAGAAAAAAACAACCTGTAGAGACAGTTCAAACAGTAGCCCCATGAACGTGAAAAAAGCAGCGGACTTTGCAATGCCCCCCAGCGCACAGCATCTCTCGTCGAATTCACGCTTTATCTCTGGATAAATGTACAAAGTTGAGTTGGAGAAAGTTCTTCTTAAGATGTCAGAAAAAGGATATTTTCAAAATGCACGAAGCTATTTTATTGCTTTACGTAGCCTATTGTTATAAAAGTACACATAATGCTGCAGAATGGACAGCACGTGACAGCGCATGAGCCCATTACCTTAATAATGCGTTTTACCATTGCCTTGCTATTGCATGTTTCTATTACATGTGACATGTAAATAAGAGGTAAATATAAGACGTGAAATTAAGCACAATGTTCTGGGCATGCGCACAATGCATTTTTGCAACCGATTGAGAAAATACTACGATTCAGGCATTTACAAGCATACTTTTCTCCTGCTGATCAGATCAAATACCGGACTACACCACCCCCTTCAATACAATCAAAATTTGCATCCGATCATCCTCAATTGTATAGATTAAGGTGATTGCATGATGGCTTTTTATATGATTGACCCATCAATATGATTACAAACAGTTTATTTGGTTGAATGTAAACGTACCTATTGTCTGTTAATACCCTGTTGTTTGCCTTAGTCTTGATCCGTTATTATCTAATGTTACCTTATGTTAGTGCGTTTATTCGTATAGTCAGTTTCTTTAGTTTAATAAATCAGTTTTTTTATATATATATATATATATATATATATATATATATATATATATATATATATATATATATATATATATATATATATATATATAGAACTTCATATTAAGCATTAAGCTGAAAAAAAATCACTTTTTAAAGTGTATGAAGTCTGTTTGTGTAATCATGTAATTTTTTATCTAAGATCTTGCAGTTCATGTCGATATAAAGAGTAACAAGCAGTTTGAGCCAAGTTTTTGAATTTTCCCTGTTATTCTGCACATGCTTTGTAAGTGTTTAGCTAGCAGCCTGCAGCTTGTTTTGAATGGGAAAACACAGCGGCTGTGCTGCACTTTGGCTGGAGACAAAGGTGACAAACTCTAAATCAGTGTTTCATAAAACACCACACGTAGGAGCTCAAAGAAGGTATTTTCTGTGATGTTTTGACTTGTTAGCTAGGCTGCATAAAGATTGTGGCTGCATTACCACCTCGGGTGTGCATTAAATTTGAATAATTTAGGCCTGTCGTCAATTATCCCCTACAGTAATCATGGTCCTGATTTACAAAGAGTTATGACTATAGTCTCTTGTATACTGTCTGAGGGCTAAGAATGAAATCCAACAACTGCCCCTGCTTTTTACTCTAAAGTCAAGACATCTTTTGGGATTTTTGTCAGGTATGGATGCTTCTGTACCCGTTTCCTAATGTGGTTAAGATACTATACTGCACATAGGAACTGTAATTCTTCAATAGCTTAACTGAAATAGACCCTACAGTAACTGAAATTGGTAGTTATCAAATAGAAAAGAGGTTCTAACTTCTAAAAGTCTAACTTTCTTAATACACCCACATACCAGTTCATATTCTAGAGATAGTGATGCTGCCTGAATAGGACCAGTGAAAATAATATAGTACTGGACCGGGTGGGTATCTAGTATAACAATGCCCTTTGTGAAAATAGTCTAAACGTCATGTCATATAGAAAATTTAACTGGGAAATTATAAAAAAATTGTCTGTCTGACATAAATGAATATAAATATACTTTTGAACATTTATGACTTGAAGTTTAACCTTTAGGACTTGCAACTCAACTTGAACTTGACTCGGGACTTGATTTGGGACTTGTCTGTCTTGACTCAAACACTTACAAACTTACAAAATCAAAGACTTGGTCCCAACCTATATGTCTTTGTAATCACAGTTATTGCTGTATTATGATCAGTATTACATTACTTGGTTTGGGGAAAACAGCAAAAACATGAAGGACAGGTGCTAGCTGCCACATGAGGCCTTGTATATCTCATTCAGTACCCATAAAAGATTCAAGAAGATTTACTGTCATTTCAACCATATATAGCTGAGGCAATACACAGTGAAATGAAACAACATTTCTCCAAGACAATATAGCTACACAGAACAACAGAGAGTCACATAGACAACACAGAGCTACATTAGACAAAAAACAGCAACACAGAGCTACATCCTGCAATAAGTGCAATAAGACTCTTTTAAATTAGCAAAACTTTTTTGTATTCTGTTTTCCTACTTAAAATTGTAATATTATCATTTTTTGCTATAGCAGTTGGGTGAACAAGTAAACACAATAAAACCACACTGGCACACATACAAGCAAAGGTCAACTACATACACTATAGCAAATGTATTGTTAAAGGATTTTAACAATAGGCTGACCAGTGTTCTCAAGACAAGAGTATTTCTTTTTAAAGGTCAGGCTTGAAAAATTGCTATAGCTCCAAATTGTCACAAATTTCGCATATAAATACAGTCATGTGATTAGATTGTTGCGTTTAATATCATTTTGATTGACAAATTTTTTTTTGCCACCTTTCACATCTTTACTGGTTCTTAATTGTTTCACTGCATTATTTCCTGAACAATAAATGTGATGCTGCGATGTTCAACGTTTTTGCATGCACGACTAAAGTGTCTCTGTAGGCTAAATGCCTAAATGTAAACGCCTGTACAGAAATGCATTTAAACCAATCCTAAAATCTGTGACAACTAGGGATGGGCACGAGTAATCGATTGCTTGAGTACTCGAACGTGGCAATGACGATCGCTGATGAAAATGATCATTGTGTGGGTTTATTTATTTATTTATTTATTGCGGTTATGGCGGAATTTGTATATCTGGTTAGTGTTACAAGTGCCTGTGGTAGTAAAGACTGGGTGCGTGTTTGTCGTCGAGGTAAGTACCATGTATGATTTAAAAATAAACAGATAAGTCTGCGCCCCGTGCCGCGGCAACACCGCCAATCCACGCAGCGCTTTTAAGCCGAACATACCTTACATCACTGAGGTACTATGGTTTAAAAGGATGCAGTATTTTTTTAATTTACTTCAGTAAGATGAAAAAATACAGTCAGTAAGGTGCAAAATGTACTGTACAGCACTGTCACAAGTTCCCTCGTATCATCTCATATTTAAATTCCCGTTCTTCCTGTATTTTTGAAGCTTTGATTGTGTTTACAGTGCACAATATAACATGTTCATGTTTCACGTGTAAAAAAAACGCACAGTTTACGCCTGCCTCAAAACAGGCTGATGCCTTCCTTGTTCTATGAAATCCCTCCTTCAGAAATACGTATCGAGTTCTAATTGTGTAGTTTGTTTAATGTGTTGTGATTCGATAGCAGCTTAGCTTGCTGTTAGCTTAGCTGGCGACTGACGTATTCCTGTGGGCGGAGTTTTGTCAAAAAAACTTTTTATTGACGTCATTAAAGCAGGAAGTAGAGGGCTATAGTCCAAACCGGCCTTTCGCTGTAGGCTTTGAAAGGGAAATTCTGTTAAAGAAAATATATCGCCTGGTATCCCTGCTGAAAAAACCAGCATCAAACCAGCATGGAAATTATGCTGGTCTATGCTGGTTTAGCTGGTGGTCACAGCATACCAGCACCAAAACACAACATATGCTGGTATGACCAGCATGGGATGCTGGTGCTAATGCTGGTTTAGCTGGTGCTAATGCTGGTTTGTTGCTGGTTTAGCTGGTGCTATTGCTGGTGCTGATGCTGGTTTGATGCTGGTTTAGCTGGTGTTCACTAGCAAACCAGCACCAAAACACAACATATGCTGGTCTTGCTGGTATGCTGGTTTTTTCAGCAGGGATATAGCAACATTACACACTAACTAGGGTTTAAAAAATGGAGTCATGAAGAACGTGACCTTTAAACATCAAATGTCGAGATGTTGACTGAAAACAGGTGAGAGTACAACACGACATAGCTAAAAGCTAAAATGATAGCAAAAGACTTAAAGCTGATTAATGTTATGAGGTTAACAACTGAAGTTAAACTTTCTGTCCAGTACATAACTAAGTTTAAGTCTTGCATTTTGTGCAGATATGTAACACATTTATGTTGTATATAAGGCTTAATATTATGTAAAGTGCGTCATAGAAACCGCTTAAGTTTGTTTATTAACCCTTTATTTTCTCTTCATCACCCAACTATTCTGGTTAGTGGTTTTTGTTAAAAACATTTAATTCATTAATAATCTAGTATGTGTTCATTGTTCTGTCATAGTTTCTTAGTGTTTGTTTTTTTAATAAAAATATTTTCATTTTCACCATGACATATGGATTAATCGAAATGAAAAAATGACATACAGTACATGCACATTCCTACTGACAAATGGTCACATATCCATCCCCAAAGACTTTTAGCAATGCACACAGTGTGTTCACATAAGAGTACAATCTGAAACTATTACAGTAAATTGCCATGATACTCTAACCATTAGGTACTGAAGGCTCTGTGGAGGAAGTTCCCCTAAACATGCCTTCTATTAGCCTTCTTTTTTTTAAACAGACTGTGTGTGTCATCATGATCCTATGTTGGTTGCTCCGTAAGGCATGGATATGTGTCTGGGAATGTGTGTTTGCCTGTCAAGGTTATGTTTTGGAGAAGCATTGTCTTGTTTTAGAGAGATATAGCTGTGCCGGTATTGGAGATAATAAGCTTGGGGTTGTATAAATGTCTAGAAGTGTTTTCCAAACTATCCAATTTTCCAACAGGCACACTGCATTGCCTGATCCATTAATCCACACACCATCTTACGCATGTGTACATATACGTGACACGTCGTACAGTAATACATGTATGTATGCAGGCATGGGCGCACTAAGTGGACTTTTAACTCAGTTGTGGCTCTACTTTGTTAGTGAGTTTTCCCTGCAGGCAGACCACTAACAGCCAGTCAAAAAAGATGAAAGATTGTCATTCACACTACCTAAAAATGACAGGTCACATTTAGCGTTCGGCCTCGAGCAAAACCATAGAAACCCAGAAGAAAGTCACACAACAGCTGCACGCAAAGCCCTACAAGCATTGCGTATTAGAAGTCTCCTCCCTCCGTCTTCTGCTTTCCCACTGTGCCGAGGAGGAGCCGGCAACTCCCAGCATGATTTATTTGAATATGAATCTTCTACAGCTCGACAGAGAGACTGAGAGCAATTACTTCTGAACAAAAATCTTCCCTGAGCTGTCACACATCATCCCATAAGCACAACAGCAAGCAGCCAAGGCAATTTATCTGCCTTCCATATCACAGATACTGACACTGCAGTCATTTCTGAGAACGAAAAGTATGTTCTTCACATATTGCTTAATTTAAACACTACAAACTTAGGTTGATACCCAATGCTGATTGCCATACAGATAATGTTATAATAATGAATCATTTTTGTTAGATCGCTTGGTTTATTAAACCAATAGGTGAGGCTCTTGTAGTCTTGACATGTGGTGTCACATATGTCATGAGGACAAAACCAATTTAGTGAACATAAAATCTCAGCCTGTTCATAAAAATTCATCAGGTTAATTTGATATAAATGATAAAGTGCCACTGAGATGATAGATGCTGAAGCGCTGACAGAGATACAGGATGCTGTATTAAGCATGTTATCCATCTTCTGAGGAATGACAAGCCCCTGCTGAACCTCTAGAGACCCTTGACACAAAACTGCCCTCAGAGCAGAAGGATACTGCACAGAGAGACTGTCATACTGTAATTTTATGCAAAATTTACAGCGAATGTGGGTCGCTCTGAAAGTAGCAAAATGCCTTTAAAGGGTCACTCAACTTTTTTTGAAAATATGCTCATTTTCCAGCTCCCTAAGAGTTTTGATTTTTATCGTTTTGGAATCCATTCAGCTGATCTCCAGGTCTGGCTGTACCACTTTTAGTGTAGCTTAGCACAATCCATTGAATCTAATTAGACCATTAGCACTGTGCTAAAAATAACCAAATTCTAGTGTAATAACCAAGGACTTTGCTGCCGTAACATGGCTGCAGCAGGCGTAGTGATATTACTCACTGCCCGAAAATAGTCCCTTTGGTTACTTTCAATAGCAGGGGACTATTTTCAGGCACTGCGTAATATCCCTTTGCCTGCTGCAGCCATGTTACAGCCAGAATGAGAGTATAGTTCCTAGCCATATCACATAGAAAATCGCAAATTCTAACTCTGTCTTAGTACACGATGTAACTACAGAAGAATCAAGTTTTAAATAGGAAAAATATAAAAACTCTTTGGTTATTTTTTAGCGCGATGCTAATGGTCTAATCAGATTCAATGGATTGTGCTAAGCTATGCTAAACGTGGTAGCGCCAGACACAGAGATCAGCTGAATGGATTGCAAAACGGTAAAAATCAAATGTATAACTCTAGGGGAGCCGGAAAATGAGCATATTTTCAAAAAAAGTGGAGTGTCCCTTTAAAGCTAAACTAAAGTATACAATTTATATTGTTATTAAAGAAAGTAATGCATCTGAGAAGAAAAGTATAGATAAGAAGTGATATGGTCAGAGATTTGACCTGGTTTATTTCTGGCATGAGTTTGGATTTGGTTGCATCCTGGTTCCAGTTTCTCTCATTCATTGTGCCTCATCTTCAAATTACATTCAGGTATGGTCATGAATTACTGTATGAAATGAATGTATTAACAATTTTTTCAAGGGCATTTGGGTGAATAGGGTTTCTACGTTCATGCATTAAACAAAAAGCAAAAAACATCAATGTAAAATTGCATAAATTGTAAAATTATTTATTATCTGGTATTGTGTAGAGTCTGTGCTGCTTAACATGATATTTCTGTACGGCGTAAGATGACGAACTCCTGTATACACTTGCTTTAAGCATAAACCACCTACAAATTTTATTTATACCTGCTATCAATGTATTTTAGCCAACACTGCTCAGCTGTAGCAGCCAGATTTGAATATTTATTCTACCCAGCACAAGCTGCTGGAAATCAAGAGGCAGACCTAATAATGTCAGTATCTATCTTGGGCCCAGAATGAATACCCGCCAAAGCAAACTGCCTTTGAGGGCTATAGATGAATTCGGTTGGCCTCCAAATTGCTTTAGCAGTGTTGTCAGTCAATTTGGCACGCTCACTTGCAACTCTAATTGATGCTGAATTTCCATATTGGTCACATCTGTGTAACAAATGCTATTTCACTCAAAGTAAATAGCAGGTGAAGAAATGAATAAATAAATAACCCCGATCTTTACCAGAGAAACACCTGTGGGTGTTCTGAAGTTTGCCATTGAAGATACTGGCATTTCAAAGACAATATGTCTAGACAGTAGCTATTTAATTATTATACAAAATCCTGAGCCATGGTACAAGAAATAACTTTTTTACCTGCTACAAATTCATAGTCTGTATAAACTGTATAATAATATAAATGTGATTACATTTAAAACTTTAAAAAGTGGCATTATAAAGTCAAACTTCTTGGATAAACAATTATAATAATACACAACCGAGGAGAGATGTGCTCCAATTGTTGTCTTGTATGTTATCCTTTGTAATTAAACGTTTTTGATCTTAAATCAAACACACTGAAAGTTGAATCTAAAAACAGTTTCCATCTTCTTAGCATCCATTAGTGATAAGCAGCTCAGCCTCGCACGTATAACCTAACTGGCACCCAAAATGGCAGTGATGCATTTTTAATAACAGCCCGTTGCTCGAAGGAGGGCAGTTTCCACATTATGATACTCGGTGCCACCGGGCCACCGGCAGCAACATAGAGGGAAGAAAGTGATATGATTTTTACATAAGCCAACAACAATGACTTCATCATCCGCTTAATACGAGGGAGATTACGTCTCAACACTTACATCCAATCCGCACGCGGACTTGTCGGCTGCATTGAAACCCATTATAGGCCGAACTCCGATAAAGCACTTCATTAAAGCAATTAAGCCAATGATGGATTCAATTAAGTTCTTTATGAGTTCAGGTAGAGCGGAAGATGGCGGGGTCCCAGCGGATCAAAATTGGGGACAAATTAAAGATGGGTGTACTGAAAGGTCATGCTGTGTAAGCTCAGGCTTCTCCACTCAATATTTAAAATGAAGACCAAATGAACTGCCAGTACCTTCATCTGAAGTTTTATTCAGCAGTGTCCCGGCTCAATATTACAGATAATAGCGTAATACATCCATACTTTCTAATGTCTACGCAATGCTGTGATTTCAGATTAGTTATATGGAGGTAATTTGGGACCACACAAAAAATTGGCCAGAACTCATCTGGAAATGACTGTTTAAAGAGTTTTAAGGTCCAAATCAAATGTCACACTTTAAATACTAACTTCATTATGAAGGTAATAATAAGTGGAGAAAGTTATAATTATTTCCTTACTATTCTTAGCATTGCAATTCTGGATTAATACAATTTATATTAGGAACATTTTTTTGTCACGGTAACTGCATGTCATATTATATTATAGGCTAAATACACAAGCTGAGAACTATGAAAATTTCTGGACTCTTGTGAATGCTTCCTTTAATTTAACTAAGCTGTCTATATTGCATAATAAATCTGCCTTGTTAATTATAATAGGAGCAGTCTAGTTGTGCCACTTGTTTAAAGGTATATGAGCTGTTACATCGTCCACATAACAAGTAAGAAGCGTGATATGCAGCAAATCCAGAATAACTCCAAAATGAGGAAAATCGATTATCTTAAGCTTCTTTTTAAGTGGGTCTTTTTATGTCCTACTGTGAACAAGTTAAACATAAAATATGCATCTGTGGTCCAGACTGCTATTAAAGAAACAATCCTAAACAGAATGCTGTATTTCACAATTCTGTGATTAATAATCCTCAGTCTCTATTTATTTTAGTGTGATTTGGCAACCAATTATAAGAACAAACTACGCAGTTTCTAACATATTATTGTTCAAATAAGCAAAGACTTATCTTTTTCAAAACATGGTCTAAAATATGAAGTATGCATTATTTGTATCCCCACCATGTAAATGATGTGTTGCCTAATTTGTACAAGCTACGCAGAATTAAAAGCAATTTCTAATTGTCACCACAAAAGAGATGCATCTGTGTGGGCTTCTTAATGGACCGCCCTGTTGAGCCATGTCTGTTTGGCTTTATGCATGAAAGTTCCTGTGTCACTAATTGCATGCATATTTCCACAATTTATCGTCCGGGAAAGGGGGGAGGTAGTTAGAGAGAAAGCCAAGCCGGCGAGAGAGAGCCACAGAGAAATCGCAAGGTGAAGTGTATCATTGGGATTGTGTTCTTTTGGCAGATTCATCAGGTGCTGATGAATAGAGAGCGTAATGTCTTAACATACCCGCCTATACAGATCCTGCCGGGGACAGCCGTACGCCACTGCAGGGACACTTGGCAGAATTATTAGTGCTGTCTTTGAATCGACAGGGAAAGTGAGAAATTATAATACTGTTGCAGCAGCTGGCCCATTCCCATCACCAGACTTTTTAAATATGGCACAGACAAAACTCATATGGGGACAGAGATGAGAAGACCAAGGAAGAAAGAGAACAATAGACTAAGAGAGTTCATAGAAAGGGGAGAGATAGAAAGAGATCGAGTAAGAGATAGAGAGAAAGAAACAGAGAGAAAGCCACCAACAGATCTCACTTATAACCCTTATGCTCTTCTTTCATAGCTGAATAAACTGCCAAGCATGAACTTTTGAAGGCCACAGTGTTTTTCTGCCTAGTTTGATCTAACCTCAAGGGGACTCTTTGACAACCCACACAAATGTGACACAAAGAATGCACTCATTAAGAGCCGAACCGTGAGGGAACTGAAGAAAAACAACACCTACAAATGGTAGAAAAACAAACAGACACACACAATCAATTATGGAGATTTCAGTAGACAAGAAAGGTCAAAGCCGGAGTACAACAAGCAGAAAAAATGAAATGAATATGACTGACTGCAGAACAAAGGAAATGTTTCTCATGTGACGTCCATACTCAGCCACAATATTTACAAAAGCCAGATATGATGTTAAATATGAATATCATCCTTATTTCATTTCAAATTGAATTGTATATTTTAAAACTTTGATATTTACTGTTAAATTATAATGTCTTTAACATATTTCATTTACATTATATTATGATGTCGTAGGAGGAAAGATGTAAAATATTGCTTTTGCTCGTAATCTCAGGGTGTACCAAACTACACTTTCTGGAAAAAATATACAAGAAGGTTTGTACCTAAAATGTGCATACTGATACCTTAAAAGGTATACACATTTGTACTTT
The DNA here is from genome assembly GCF_030506205.2 of Paramisgurnus dabryanus. Classification (NCBI taxonomy): domain Eukaryota; kingdom Metazoa; phylum Chordata; class Actinopteri; order Cypriniformes; family Cobitidae; genus Paramisgurnus; species Paramisgurnus dabryanus. The sequence continues at coordinate 19,901,473 of NC_133356.1, forward strand.
CAAGGTACATACTGGTACCTTAAAGGTATATATCTGTATACATAAAAGGTAGCATCCCAGTGACAACTTTTGTACCTTTTTTCTGAGAGTGTTAGGTACAGTCATGTTTACAGAAGATCTGTGTTTTAGGCACACACACACATATGTATACATGTATATGTATATGTGTATATGTATACATATACACGTATACATGTATATATATATTAGGGTTGTGACAATTAATCGGGCAAATGCGCGTTTTCTCAATGAATGAATTTGAATGAATTACGGTGAAATGCAGCCACATCCAAAAGCCAGGGGGCGCTCTCGCTTAGAATCACCATTTGTGCCACAGAAGAAGTAGTATACCAAACACTATTCCAGGAAATGTCTAAAGCAATATTTATATCGCTGTTCTTCAGATTGTTTCAGGTATTTTCATGATAATAAAATATTTTAAATGATTGTGTTTGACGAGTGTTGCTTTTTTAAATGCACGTTATAAACGAGTCAAACTTGTAGTGATTTTAGATTGACAAGGACTTCCTACTGATCACGGAGCCATAGTACATGCACAAGCTGTGCATGAAACACTGAATCGGAGCCTTACGATTCAGAATCGATTTTAGAAGGGTCTTTTTAATGGGAGCGCGATGCATCGATGCACATCCTTAATATATATACATATACATGTATGCATATACATACATATATAACGTATGTGAACCCCTAGGAATAAACTGGTTTTCTACTGTGATTTGCCATAAAATGTGATTTGATCCTCATCTAGGTCACAACAATACACAATCACAATGTACATAAGCGGACAACATACAAATAATTCTAGTTTCTTGTGTCTTCTTTGAAAACTTTGAAAAAAATGCAAATGAGCGGATGAAATGCAAACACTGATCACAATGATGGTGGTTTGTTGCAATTGAAACTCAATTGAGCTGTACCCATTAAACATTCACAGTGCTGGGGGAAAATGTTATTGAAATAGGGGTGCACCGATACAATATATCGGTCGATGATGCTTGCTATGCTTTTCAATGAATTTATGGTGAAATGTCGCTACATCCAAAAGCCAGAGGGCGCTCTCGTGCAGAAACTCAATATGCCCTGTAGACGAAGAACCAGTAAACACGCACCTATGACACGCAGCTCCAGAAAATGGTTTAAGGATATAACAACGATTTCAGATCGATAAGGATTTACTGATCAAAAGCTGTAGTGCATGAAATAGCTGTTAATAATATCGGCTATGCAATTCAGAATAGTTATTGGCCACGTATTATTAGTACATATAGGCATTTTTCTGTGTACCCCTAAAGTGAACCCATAGACCAATTACTTTAATGAAAGCTAATGTGTGTCAGAAGCTGGCAAACTGGAGTCCAATTAATAAAATGAGTTTAAAGGTGTGGTTTAGTGCAAATTTGATTGATATACAGAAAAGACACTCAGACATTTTAAGATTGATGTCCTTAAGAAGCATCAGCTCTTATGAACCATGCCTCTCTATAGATATCTGATCAAGAGTTGTTGCACTCCATAAGGCTGAAAAGGGATACAAAACAATCTCAAAATGTTTAGACATCCATCATTCTACAGTTAGACAAATTGTCTATAAATGGAGACAGTTTGATACTGTAGCTACCCTTCCTAGAGTGGATGCACAGCCAAGATGACTCCTAAAGCACAACGAAAAATACTCAATGAAGTAAAGAACCCAGCAGAAACAGCTAAAGGCTTGAAGACATCATTGGAACTGGCACACATCTCTGTTTATGAGTCTACCATACTTAAGTCTTTGAACAGGCACCGTTTCTATGGCAGAACACCACGGAGGAAGCCCCTGCTCTCCCAAAAATCATTGCTGTCAGCCTAAAGTTTGCAAAAGAGCACATTGGCAAACCACAGTGCAACTGGGAAAATATTTTATGGACTGATGAAACAAAAGTTTAATTGTTTGTAAAAAATACTATGCACAAAAAAAGCACAGCTTACCAACATCAAAACATCATCCCAGCAGTGAAGTATGGTGAAGGAAACATCATGATGTTTTGCTGCCTCATGGCCTGGTCCAATTGCCATCATCGAGTGGAAAATGAATTCCCAAGTTTAACAAAATATCAGGGTTGAGGACAATGACCTTATGCATCAAGGTAATGCCCCATTCAGAGTGGCCTAGTCAAACCCCCAAACCTTAACCTGTGGAATTACCTAAAGAGAGCGGTTCACACCAGACATCCTAATTTGTTTGAGTTGAAGCGGTTTTGTAAAAGGAAATCCCTTCAGAACAATGTGCAGGTCTGATTCAGAACTACTGAAAGTGCTTGCTTGAAGTAATTGCTGGCAAAGGAGGTTCAACAGCTATTAAATCCAAGGGTTCACTTAAATTTTCCTCCATACATTTTTTGTATGTTGTCAGCTTATACACATTGTTTTTGTCTGTTGTTGTGACATAGATGATGTTCAGATCACGTTTTATGGCAAACCACAGTAGAAAAACAGTTTATCCTAGGGGTTCACATACTTTTTCTTGCCACTGTATACAGTATATAAGTTATAAAAACATTATAAACCTATTCTAGTGTTCAGTCAAAAACTGCCATTTTTTCATACATTTTTCATTTATGTGTATGATGTGTGCAGTAATAATGTGAATATTCTTGGAGACCCTAAAGGCCTAAATGGTATTATAAACTAGCCTCAATTTTAAATGATATACAATAGCAGATCCTGACATGAATACGGACACACAGCACAACTGAATTCTCTGGGGCGGCACAGATCAGAATGTGTATCCACTGATATGAAGTTACATTTTTACTTGGTTTTAGGGCTGGAACGACGCGTCGACGTAGTCGATTACGTCGATTACGTAATTACGTCGATTTGCCGGAAATGCGTCGATGCGTCGCACTGTTTACATTTTGAAATGAAGGCGGCTTCAGCTCCAACCGGGTGATAAAAGTGTTATACCAAACAGACAGAACGCGATCAAAAGTGTGGGAATACTTTAAGCAGAGACCAAATAAAACACATACTGTGTAAAACTGAAATGGCATACCACAGCAGCGCAACACCTGTGTATGATCATCTTAAAAGAAGAAAACCTGGAGCTCTCCGACCTCAAAATGACGAGACATCAGCGTAAGAATTTGAACTATTACAGTAAGTTTTTATACTTACTCTATAAACAATAGAATCAATACATATTGTGCTTAATACAGCTGCGTTTACATCTTCGTTTAATACGAGCTGCGAGACGCCTGACAGACGTGACATTGCATCGCTTCTGGGCAGTATGTTGAAACAGTAAATAAAGAGCAGGACATGTTTTTATATTAAGAAGTTATGAAATAATAAGTTACTGTCACATTGAGAACTGATAGGCATGTGCCCGCGTGCACTGAAAGCCAGCTGGCAGTGCGGAGTTCCCAATGAACGTCTTTTTTGCGAATATGTGCGCAGATATTACAGAAGCTCGTCTTGTAAGGTATTCCTGACATGCGTTTATTTAAAGTAACAGCGGCGTAAACGCTGTTTATAAAATATTAGAAGATCATACTAACTGAACTTGTTTTTTACCCGGAACTTAAGAAAAGTTAAATGTTAAAGTTAAATGAGAATGCAGTACTACTAATAGTAATAATATTAACAGTAATAATATAACCATTACATCTTATATAAGGGTTCATGAATCACAATGAACTTATTTTTACTTCAGTCTGAACTAATGCTGAGTTAATGCATGTACTAATCATAAACTAATGTTTAACATATTAATATATGCCTATTTTATTGTTTAAGGTGAATAATGCCTCTTTTAAAGGGACACTGCCACTTTATTTTTCATGTTGAAAATTTTGGTTTGTGTGTTTGTTTAATTAAGAAAATGCTTAAATAAAATGTTGGCGTTAATGGCAGATGTTACATTTATTATTTGTTGGGGAATTATATGTATAAAAAATCATTAGACTATTCGATTAATCGAAAAAATAATCGATAGATTAATCGGTTGAAAAAATAGTCGATAGTTGCAGCTCTACTTGGTTTATTAAAAACTATACATAGTAGTACATCCTTTTGAGACTTGAACAGCTTTATTCTTATCATGGAAGTCTTTCCCCATACCAAGTGTAACCTATGGTTAAGTTTTAATGTTTCTTTGCCTTATATTATATTTACACTATACATTTGTAAATGTAGAAAAAGTTTCATAAACATTTATGCTTTTAAAGATATTCTGGAGCATCTAACCCAACCCTTAATCTAAACCCAACCAGTTCTCAACCATATAAAACACAACATTCAAGTAACAGGTATTGCATAAATTCACAAAAAACAACAGAATAAAAGTATTACAATAAATTTGCATTGCAAACCTTGAACTGAAGCCATATGATCACTTTATATGAAGAAATCCATGAATGCAACACACATAGTCAGATCTCATTCAAACATAAACCAGAATCATTGCTTTTTTTGGCTGCAGTTTTTAATCAGTGTAGACAAAATGTGATATTTACACCAGACTTTTGTGTATTTTCTTCATATAAATTGATTGTTTGACCTTGGTAAACTTTGAATATTTTAAGTACTTTTTGAAAAAGTTATGACTGTTTTGTATGCTGTGTTTTATATCATATAATAAATAAATGGATACACGTTTTGCCCCAAATGCCTGAATAGTGTAATGTATAATATAAGTACAATTAATCCAAGGGGTTAAATTGAAAATTCTATCCCAATACAGTACATTTCATCATAGCAAAATTATACCGCAATATATAATTTCATATCCTAACATATTAAGTTTCACGTGCTGTCTGTAGAGGAGTAAAAGCATTTGTTGGTTGTATATAGGGGAATGGACAAACAACCAAAACAATGGTATGGGTTGGAGGATAGATTGGAAGGAAAGTATACTCAACAATATAACAATAACACTTTAAAAGCAGTATAAAGTATGGGGTATCAGTACAGCAATTTCATTTGTGCCTTTATACAGGGTGTCAAAATCACACAGTATAGTATATTATACACAACTAACAACTGACAATCTGTCAGATTCTTGTTAACCATTGATGGGCTGTCCGGCAAACGATCAAAATGATTGAAAAGCAAAAGGTGCCTCAAAACGCTCCGAATGGCTTCTCAAAAAACCTGCCTGTGTCCCGCGGCCATATTTTTGATTGCATTTCACAGAGTGTAGGCGAGTGTCACCGAGACACTGATATTTAAAGACAGCAGTATCTGTCAGTTACTCTATTTGGGGATCCTTTCTGCGTGCCATTCCATAAAAATAACTTCTAGCACTTTTACCAATGCAATATTCGCATACAAAAAAAAAAACATGCCTGAATATCGCTGGTTTGTGTATAGCAGATCTAGGCCAAGAAATGACCCAGCATCTGGAATCTAGGATCCAGAACTGCTTACTTTCCTGTCTCTAAAGGCCCAGGTGATGCTGAGGCAGCAGAATGTCTGTCACCTCTTTAAGTCCCTGACACTAAAGCCAGCAGCACCATCTGCACCCAACAGGCCTTCCTGCCGCCACTGGACACAGATCTGTACTGACAGGGTGCGAGCAGAAGTGCCAGGGTCTTTTTCATCTCAAGGGAAAAACATCAGTAGACAGAAACACCTGTTCAATCCACCCTTCTCCCTAGGGAAGTGTCTCTGGATCTTAGGGAAGAACTCCACTATCTGTCAAGCGGAACTTTGGGAAAGCACAGGGACCGCTGGGGGACGATAACCCACAAAGCTTCTCTCTAAACAGGCTAAAGCTGCATTCATCTAGTGAAGTATTAATTTTAAACCAGAAGGCTTGTGTCAATAAAAAAGAAAGCGAGACCGATAAGAAAAGCGGCATTACTCAGTTAAGTGTACAGCAGTCATTGGAGCTCTATAATCAAACATAGTGTGAGGTTTATGGTTGTTTGACAAGTGGAGAAGAGCTGATAGTCTGAAAATGACAGGCGTTATGCTCGACAGCTTGCTATCTAACTCCATAGGTGTTTGTGTACAAGTGCATGCGTAGTTATCAGGAACCACGTTGTTTGACAAATACATGTGTTCATGAGTGTAGAAGGATATTTGAAATGTGGAGAGAAACATTAGGATGAGCATCTTTAAAGCTAATGGCTACCAATAGGGCAACATGGTCCGAAGATAAATTGGTTCTTAACTTTCTGACCAGCCTACCTTTTGGGCGAACTTGTTTGATGTAACAAAGTAACCTATTGGTGCAACTAGTCAAGACAGTCAATTTATTAAGTTCTTTACAAATCAAGCCAAGTAACATATTTATATAACAGCAGTCCCCCATTAAGCAAGCTAACAGGGTGACATTGCAAGTGGAGTTTTAGTCCCTTGCTAAATAAAAAAGTGTGTACAAGCAAATAAAATGTCCTCATGTGTCGTTTTATCTGTCAGATCTTTTAGAACTGAATGTTTCTTGATATCATCAAAGACTTTATAACAATAATTGTACCCAAGTATGATTGTGGAAAACATCATTAAAAATGTAATACTTTAAAGGCATAACATACTTCTGAAACATTTTACACATTTAAACCCCTTGCGGTTCAGAAACACTGATTTATTGCACTATGGCCTTTTTTCCTAATTTCATGCTGATTAGCAAAATCTCATGACACTGATTGAAGTGTTTGTAGCAAAAGCTTTGAAAAACTTATTTTAATTTCTCAACCAACAGTATTGTGTTATAACACTAGGGCTGGGTATCGATTCAGATGTTCCAGATCGATTCAATTTCGATTCACAAGCTATCAGATCGATTCGATTTCAATTCAATTTTCGATTCAAGTGGGTAATTAATAAAAAGAAATTAAAAGCCACAACACTGTCATTGTCGTCTTGCTTGCGAAATCTAAAAGGCTTCCATACCTCTTACTTTTTATGTGAAGGTGGCATCAATGTCAATGAAGCACTTAAAACCACCATTTTAAGCACTGAATGAAAGAATGACCGGCTCCTTGGTAACATCGCGCAAGGCAAAAAAGATGGTGACATCTAGTGAAGAATACTAGTAATTTGATTAATGTTAATCTTAAGTTCAATGTTTGCAGGAAAAAATATGAAAAAAAAAAACGATTCTGCTCTTTGAGAATCGATTCTGAATCGACCATGTTAAAAAAAAACGATTAATTGAAAAATCGAAGAGTTTGGTTCCAAAACGCAATTAATCCATTTTGACTAATTTTGGTAAAAATGTGTTTTCTATACCAATAAAGGGACAAGATGAAAACCACTATTTTCTGTTACAAATTTTCACATAGCATCTTTAGGTTATAATAAAAATCAAATTATGGATTTGAATTTTTTATATAAAAGATTTATTATAAAAACTGATAATTTTTTCCGCAAAATGCTATAAATCCATGTTTTTTTAAATGCTATAAATCTATTGAATCAATATATAAATGTGCATTCATCTTTGCCATGTTATATTCACTTAGTTGACTAGTGGTATATACTGATTCAAAAAATAAACATTAAATGGAATTAATCAAAACATTTACTTTGTCATATTAAGAACACTGTCATTGTTGCTGTCATCATTCGAACGTCTTCGCTGAATATTTTGACAGCGATCAGCTGTAAAATGTTTTGTTCCTGCAATATATTCGTTGACTTCGAGTAAAATAATGGAAAGTTTTATATAAGATCCTCTGGGGTCAATGTGTTAGCATGACAGAAGCTTACAGAATGACGTAAATTATTTGTTTTTGATGGCTCACGTTTCTTCCCCGCCACAGAAAGCCAGCACAGGTTTATCAATGCCATCAAAGTATTATTTGGTTTTTGTTTGTTTGTTGATCACGAAGTACAAAGGAGGAAAACTAGGATTCTGTGTGAATTCAACTGGCCGCCATTGTTGTTTACAATGCGTAAAATGGTGCGCTGTGATTTGCATTCTGCAGAAAAGGAAGACTGGTGATTATCATATTTTGAAAAGAAAACGGGAGAAAAGATGACAGAAAAACATGGCGGAAATTGAATTTTGCAAAAAGTTAAGAATTTACTTTTTAATACTGACCAGATACAATACTGAATTTGGCAGTAACTCTTTTTTTTTTTTAATGGAGTTTATCGCGTTTTGGAACCAAACTCTTCATATATTCTCATATTTTTCAGCCTTGATGGTATGAATTGTATAACTTCACATTGATACACATGGCCTGAAACGCACTAGAAAGGGTTTTTAAATGTAAAACATTTAGCTTTAAGTAGATAAACTGAAATATGATATTTGTTTTATGGAAACGAGTTACACTGTAGTACAATACTCTTGAGGTTTTAACTTTTTTATCACCAGTAGTTGTGAGCCTTTAGACAAGAAGCAACAAAAAGTACAATAATCACAAATCATCACAAAACGTCCTGTAAACATCCAATATGTCTAAGCCCTTCTGAGGGCACAAAAGTGAGTTCAGAAGCTTCATACAGTATAAACCAACACGCAGTTAAAGAGAATGAAAAGCACACCAAAACCGAATGATAGGACAGCTTATCTATTTCAATGCTCATTTATGACCCTTACCCGTGGTGTTTTAAAACTGCACTGTGGATACCGACCGCTGACTGTAGATCAGCATTTACGACCTCCTCCCACAGCAGCAAAGGTGGTCACGGGCTCCCAATGACCAGTAAATGATCTAACGGCTTAGACTAAAGAGTGAGTGGATATAAATGAAGGCATGACAACTTTATGATCAAGTTCAGTGTGGGACAACAGTTTATCAATGTCAACGATATAACAGACAGTCTGCATGTGTGTGAAGAGCTGACTTTGTTAAAGCACTGATTATGTAGAAAGTGGTAGAGTTTAATCTTACTAATGGCAATATGGAGGAGTGCTGTGCAGACAAGCTGCCGGCTTCGTGATAAATATGACAAAGAGAAAGCAAAGAGAAAGTGAACGCACACATACAGTATAGAGAGTCTGAAGCACACTGACCCACACGTCTACACTTTCTCTTCACAATTTAAAAAAGTTTCTGTCACTGTTGCTTTGTGCATCCTCCCACTGTAAATCTCATTCTTTCTGTTTCTCAGGTTATTTTTGGTATGGCATGCAGAGACGGTTGAGGGATTATTGCAGAGCAGGGACGTGCCTGGCAGATGGGAAGTGAGAAATGAGGGAGGGAGAGAGAAAAATGGAGGTGTTAGCCGAGTCATTGTTCATTCATCCGACATTATTTTGCGATTCAGGTGGATGCAAGCACTGCCAGGCCGGGGAGGGGCGTATCGCTCAAGGCCAACAATGACAAAAGCAAATCCATTAATGCACAAACAGACATGCATGGGTGTTTTTATGTCTCAGAGGCTGATTAAAGAAGCAAACTTTCAATAGTATTTTTGTTTGCCACTAATAAAGTTGCACTCGGTTGCCAAGGAGATAAAGCATCAGTTAAGGGGATAATTGTAAAGAAAAATAAAGACGATTTCAAATCAAGCTGTAATTCTGTAAAGGAGAAGTATGCAAAAATATGTCAAAAATGTTTATATGTACTGGATTAATTACACGGCTCGTTGGAATGCTGGATTCTAACTGGCCAGTCGTGACATTTCCATGTTAGTTATTCACAGATAACAACCGCTCAAAAATAACAACAGACGGTAACCCGGATGCTGCAAATCTTCTTGAGAGGTACAGTTTGATATTACACAAAAATGAAATATAAATATGTTTTTAATTATAATATGACATATATTTACAAACGATGAAATCAAATAATGTGTTTGTGACATTTAATAGTCTTGTCATATCTTTAAACCGAAATTTTATTGGCTTTTCTAGTGCAAGGTCTGCAATTATGGAGGACTGGGAGTGCAAAAATTATAAATAAAAAATACATACATACATGCACAAAGAAATATATAAAACAAACATAAATAAATACAAAAATAAATATGCAGAGAAATATAAAAACAAACATTAATGAGTATTGCAACTTTGATTTCTTTATTTTTGTATTAAAATATTTTTAAAACATTTATTTATTTATTTCTGTATTTCATTATACATTTGTATTTATTATTTTATTAATTTCCACATTTATTTATGTTTTTATGTTATGTTTTATGTATTTATTTTTTTCTACGCTTATTTATTTATACATTTATTTATTTTCCCGTTCTTCGGGCGGGCCAGTTTGTTGCAACTTGCCCTGGTGTTTAAGAGGGGCATTGGAAGAGGAGACTGAGCCCACGATGGCACAGTATTTCAGGCATATGAATGATCACATCATGTGTTGTTTATACAAAATTAGGAAACCCAAATGTTAAAGTGATATTCAGTAGAGTTTCAACCGTAATATTCAATATGCTTGTGGGCATCAGTAAAAGTACGTGTGGTTTTTCTCCTTATCGTGCACAAACCTCGTCGACATCAAGCTCTATCAATGATCCATCAGCTGCATATGGCGTTTATTAAATATGACCAGTGTACTGGATTATTTCATGTGCACACCCTATCATGTCTCACTGTCTGTTAACAGACCTGTTAAAGATGCGGTTTCTGTAATGTGTGCAAGAATCCCGAACGGATGTTTATAATGTGATGTCCGGGGTAAAGTTTATCCTGTAAATACATAAAGAAACAGTGTAATTAAATTACGTAAACTGTGATTTTTGCCATTTCCCCCACCTCTCTCAACATTCATTTCACTTGCACTATGCTTAAAATCATTCCTTTTCATTCTAACATTCATTTTGTAAGAGTAAAAGATGTGACTGTTGTGGCCTCAGAACAAGCCCCTCCTTATTAACATGTTAGACACGGAAATGTATAAATAAATACGTGTCAAAATAAATAAATGTATAAATAAATACATGTAGGAATAAATAAATGTAAAAAATAATTAAATGTTCACATAAACAAGTAAATAAATAAATAAATGTGGAAATTAATAAAATAATAAATAAAATGTATAATTAAATACAGATATAAATGTTTTAAATATATTTTAATACAAAAATAAAGAAATCAAAATTGCACTACTCATTTATGTTTGTTTCTTATATTTCTCTGCATATTTATTTTGTATTTATTTATTTATGTTTGTTTTATATATTTCTTTGTACGTGTATTTATTTATTTATAATTTTTGCACTCCCAGTCCTCCATATGCATTTGTTAAAAATGAGAACAATATTTAACTCTTTTCCCGCCATTGACGAGATTTCTCGTCAATTAAGAGAAAACGCTTCCCCGCCAATGACGAGATATTCCGTCTTTCCGCAATACCGCTATTATCCACCAGGTGGCGCCCTTCCGCAACTTTTTAAAACCGGAAGTATTTCCCTATGCCAAGCTGCTGCATGTCCGTGTCTGTTTTAAAGATCGCTCTGAATGGGATCTCTATGAAAAGTCCGTCATAAAAATGGAATTATTTCTGCTTTTTGCTCAAAATATGGTGTTTTTGCAAAAACCTACCCATATTCAAAAGCTGATTGCAAAAGAACCACTAAAGGTAGGATGAAACGTTTTTTTTTGTTTGAAAGCAGAGGGTCTGTTCTTTCATTTGGTATATTGTATGTTTATATATTTAAAGAAGAACATTTTCTGGAAGGCATTAAACTTTGGTGAAAATCATGAAAAACGCTGGCGCTGGCTGGCAACTTTTTTTAAAAACGCTGGCGGTGAAAGAGTTAAAGGGGACAGAGAATGAAAAACCATTTTTACCTTTTCTTTGTTGAATAATGGTAGTCTACCCACATTTACGAACATACAAAAAGTGCTAGACATGCTGAACATCTCAGTCTCATAGAAATTCCTCTTTTAGAAATGTCAGCCAGAAAACGGCCCAATCTGAAAAACTGATGCTTATGACATCACAGGCATCTAACTGCCCCTCCACTTTAAAATAATTGGCTACATTTTTTGAGTGGCAGCAAAGTCAGCCAATCAGTAATGAGATTGTAAGTTAAGCCAGTAGGGGGAGCCAAATAGGTGCAAAACCACTTGTTTAAAATCCCCCACCCCAATAGAGCTATCTGAGAGAGGTTTTTAGGAAGCTTCTTAGGCATTACAGACCCAAACAAAAACTTTTTTGTCTAAAGGTCACATCACAGAACAAGGATAAATGCCCCGTTCAATCATTCTATGTCACCTTTAATGTTGCTTACCTTACTTATAAGACAGTTGATTTTGAATATAAGCCCCCTCAAGTGTGATACAAGACCCTCCGCTTGGCATCAGGGCTTATTTCTGGGATAACAACCAGCGCTCAGTGGATGGGTTTAAATAAATTATCTAGTGTGTTTTGAGATTTTGTGCAAAATTTGTCCAGATTCCATAGTTATAAAAAACATAAAAACTGCATTATGCTGTTTGCGTTAACATTTAATGCATACATAAGATACTAGATAAAAGCATCTATTATGGCAATAACTGCAGAAGGTTGACCTGGTCAGTTTTAAATCATTCATCTTATTTTTCCTGAATCACTCCATCTTTTATTTAACAAGCAGGGAATATTTTTTCCCAGACATAAATAGTTTTATTTTCTTGCAACATGTATTCCTCCTCCAGTTATAAGCCTTGATTACCACCATACACTTCAATGAAGGAATAATGTTTATATGACTAATGTACATCACAGATTGCTTTAAATATTATACACATTTTTTTTTTAATCTCACATCTGGTACAAAGCTGTGAAATGTTTTAAATACTAAGAGGGAGTAATCTCACCTTCAGAAACTAGGTGAAAATATATGGCATGCTACATTAGCATACAAATACCCCCCCCCCCGTCATATGCTCCATACTGTATTTCATCAAGTGTGAATTGATAAACCTCAATTCAAGCAGCCCACACAGATGCTTACACTGTGAAGATAGATGTATTCATATGATAACGTATAAACAAAATTTAATTATTTTCTCTTAGATGAAACTTGGAGTACCTTAGAGTAAATCCGGCATATCATTGAACATTCTTCTGCCCTTACTCTGACCTGCTTCTCTGCATTGAATTCTAAAGACGTAATTCACTTCTTGATCAGTCTGCGCTAAGAGCAGGTTTAAGGCATTTAATCGCAATCACTCCCAATCATTGGTCTGCTTTCTGCATAATGATGGATTGTATGAATACCCATAAAACACTATATTACATTGTAAACCGGTAAGGCTGATCTGAGATGGGTACAGAATAGCTATTGGAGTGGTGGGCCTGAAAGATAATCAGGGAAATTGAGAGGAAATACTTTAATCTGCTTTCAATATTCACTGCATTCTCTGCTGTTGTCTAAGTGGTGAGTTTCACATCAACATTCAATCTTCGAGAACTTCATCCCAGGATTTAATTCAGAACATATCCGCTTTGCTGTTGAAAACAGGCATTAGTCTCCCAGCACTCAGATTAAATAATAAACCAATGTATCTCAAACTTTTCAGGCCAAGCATCAACTCTGATTAAATCAAAACATCCTTGATACCAACCAGTGAAAACAATAATTCTGGTTGTTCAAATTTTGGTTTGCTTCATTACAGATTTAATTTTAAAATCCTTGTTTTAATTTTTCCCGTCTTTTTGGTTTCCCCAGGTGTGTCCTTTTATATCCTTGTGGTGCATTCAAGATCATATTTACAAGTGGCACCCACATGAGCATCGCCATAATGACTTTTACAGGTGGAAAACTGTAAAAAACTAAATTAAACTCCATATATCAAAAGTTCACAAAATGACAAAAAACATAATTTGGTAATTTTCCAGATTCATGGTGCATACCACCTGGAAACCACTGAAATACAACTCTGCAGTAACATAAAAGCTAAGAAGATAAAGAAAGAGATAAAAATGTGTCACAGATGCTCACAATTAAAACAGACATAAAAAACTTTATTCTGACCTTTTCTCTTTCCCAAAAAAATTTCCAAAATGTTTTTCTGCTTTTTTTCCCCAGCATAACCTCGTAATCATCATAACTCTCATTTCTTAAAATTTCTGATATGTGCTGAAAGCACAATCTTTTCACCTAAATTACACTGCAGTCTGGTCAAAAGACTAATAGTTATAAGTTTGAGTTAAAGAATTAGTCAATTTTCTTAAAAAATTATCTAGATTTTTTTTAAGGAAAACATTCCAGGATTTTTCTAATTTAATGGACTTTAATGGACCCCAACACTTAACAGTTTTTTCAATGGAGTTTTAAAGGACTCTAAATGATCCCAAACGAGGCATAAGGGTCTTATCTAGAGAAACAATTGTCATTTTTGACAAGAATAATAAAAAATATGCACTTTTAAACCACAACTTCTCGTCTATCTCTGGTCCTGTGACGCGCCAGTGCAAACTCACGTAATTGCATAATGACGTGGAAAGGTCACGTGTTACATATATGAAACGCACATTTGCGGACAATTTAAAAAAATAAACTGACAAAAAACACATAAGTATAATTCGACGTACAACAACGTCGGAACGGTCCTCTTTCTCCACACTTGTAAACACTGGGGCGTAGTTTCGCATACCTCATCGGTGACCTTTTGATGTGATGACGTATAACACGAGGTCACGCTGACACATCACAAGACCGGAGGAAGATGAGAAGTTGTGGTTTAAAAGTGCATATATGTGACCCGTCACGGAAACCAGTGTCACAAGTCGGCAGCACAAGTTTCGAGAAAATGAGAAACAACGTTTTTTTTTTCAAAATTTGTGATTTTCGTTTTATTGCAGAATTTGTTAGTTGAGATCACGAAGAAGCCTCTCCATGTTTGAGATAGCAGTTTTGTACATTTAAAAGTTTACATTTTGCGGTTGGCTTGTTTTTCCGGAGATTCTAGCGTGCAGCGGGGGCGTCATTTTCTGTGTGTATAGTTACATACTGTATAAGCTTGTGTTTTCGCCTCCGCCCCCAAAGGGAACTGCGTTGCTCCTGAATAGGGATAGCTCGCCCAAAAATGAAAATAATATCATTAATGACTCACCCATGTCGTTCTAAACTCAGAAGACCTCCGTTCATCTTCGGAACACAGTTTAAGATGTTTTAACATTAGATTTAGTCCGAGAGCTTTGTGTCTCCTCCATTGAAAATCTATTTGCGGTTTCCATGTCCAGAAAGGTAATAAAAACATAATCAAAGTATTCCATGTGACATCAGTGGGTCAGCTTGAATGTGTTGAAGCATCGAAAATACATTTTGGTCCAAAAATAGCAAGCATTACATCTTTATTCAGCATTGTCTTCTCTTCCGGCTCTGAACAGCGTGAAGTCACGTGACTGTAGTGACGCGTCTGTCATTCTCTTTCTTGAATGTGTTATATTCAAATGGCCACAACTTCTCCAAAACTTATTAGATTTTCATGTGTTACACATCGTTAGAAAGCTTAGAAACTGCACTTTCAGAATCTGTGAATAACTCAAAATGCCCCAGATCCGACTTGTCACTACTTTCCGTGACTGGTCACATATTTATTTTTCTTGTCAAAAATGACAATCATTTCACTAGATAAGACCCTTATGCCTCGTTTGGGATCGTTTAGAGTCCTTTGAAACTCCGTTGAAATAAACTGTTAAGTGTTGAGTTAAGTGTTAAGTGTTGGGGTCCATTAAAGTCCATTAAAATGAGAGAAATCCTGGAATGTTTCCCTCAAAAAACCTAATTTCTTTCTTTACTGTTCAATAGGGATGTAACGGTATTATAAATTTCGTGGTATTGCGGTATAAAATTTTCGCGGTGCAACCGTGGTCACGTGATTCGGTAAAACATTGGGTCTTCCGGGCAACACGTGTAGTTTTTTTTCCACCCAAGTGCAGCGAGTGGATGGACGCGGGAACTACAATTCCCATAATCCCATGCGTGCCACTCTGTCTGATGCCTCTCTACAAGTGGAGCAACAATGGCGGAAACAAAAGAAACGCGGATTTTAAATCTGATGTGTGGAAAAAGTTCGCGTTCGCTGTGACAAGAAACGAGAAAGGACAAAATGTGATGGACATACAAAAAACGAGTGTGAGTAAATCCATGAATGAGGAGAGTGTGTGCCGTTTCTCAATTAGAAAGCAGCCTCCTTAGGTCGCATATGCAGGCTGCATACGTCATTACACGCCTGGTGTATTTAAGTTAAATGAGTATTACATTCGCAAGTCATAAGCATGTTACAACAATATATGAATGAATAAGAATAATTGTCAACTTGAAAAATGTTAATATTCTAAAATAAGACAGTCTTCATGACGTATGCAGCCTACAAATGCGACCTATGGAGGCTGCAGACTTCCGATTGGGAAATGAGCCCCTGCATTGAGTGAGCTGACCTCAGCTCTAGGTCCAGCTACAATAAGTAAGATGCTATTTTCATTTTTACTGGGTTGTTTTTATTTTCAGGAATTGACCCGCTTAAAACCCATCATCTTTTCTTGATTCTGCAATCACAACTGTTGCTTTCAAAGGAGTATCAAGCATTAGCATTATTAATAATAATAAAAACTAGGTCAATTGAGGGAGCGACTCAATTCTTAAAACCTGACTGATTGGGAGTTGTTTAAAGTTGACAAACTAAACTGAAACTTTATTTTTTATTTTATTACATGGTCTAATTATTTTTGTGCTTTTATGAAAATTGTAAACACTACACTATGCTACTGTACACTTTGTACATTGTAATGTTCAGTCTTGTTTAATGAACACTTATGGCAGTTTTTCCAAGTCTTCATATGTTTTTTCCTTCCTGTAAATGTTTCAATAATTACCGTACCGTGGGCATCCTACCGAAATACTACCGTACCGTGAATTTTTGATACCGTTACATCCCTACTGTTCAACATTTTGGATGACATGGTGGTGAGTAAATTATCTGGATTTTTTTAAGAAAATTGACTAATCCTTTAACAGTTTACAAGATCAAGAAACTAAAAATAAGCCCTCACTAACTCCTTCCTTTCTGGCTTCCATCACTTATAACATTTTCTGCTGCTCTCCCAATTGTCCCTGAAATTTTAGTGTATTCCAAATGTTATAGTCAAGACAACGAAGTTCTGCACCAATCCCATAATCCACAACTGCTTCACACAGGAAAATAAATCTTTACCTTGTTAGAGCATTGAGAGAACTCAAAGGTGGAACTGCAGATAACAGGTTCAGCTCATTAATGTTTCCACATTTTTCCAGTGAGCTCCTATTAGATTCACCATTTCAGTTCTGTCCCAAACTTTTGCAAGATGCCTGCTAAGGCACGATTTTCAGGCACCATTGTGATACGACAAACAAAAAGCTGTCTAGTGGGCAGCATAATTTTCATAAAAAATGACAGGCATTATTCATAAACCACTTTTATTTTATTCAGTGCTATAAAAGCTTGATGAATCATTTGCATCTAATTAAAAATGGTGAATTTGGGCATGCTATGTCTTTTGGTGCTTCAAGTACAGTTTGTTAGCATAGCAACATATTATCTAAAACTCTATAACAATCAACTGTAAGTGTGCTGTATGCCACATAGAGTTGAGGCTGTTACAGTGCGTTAAACATTTATTAACAACGCTACATCTCATGGTAATTCATACGTACAGTATTTTACAAGGTTGCTAAGTCGTATTAATTCGTCCGACCACATTCGTACACTTTTGTATGATTTGCTTTTGCCCTGTGACATTGGGGTTAGGGGTGGGGTTTCACTTTTGTTTTTATGATAATTGGAATTAGCCAACTCTGTTAAAAAATTACTTGTTGCACTTACATTTGTAAGCTTAAACAACTTGAATTAACAAGCCATTTCACCTTTTTTAACTAGTGAGGAGTTGGTTTTAATAAAAAAAATGGGATTAATTTATTACACCTTTATTTTTATAATTTATAGCAAAGTCTAACTAGTCAAAAAAGTTTAAATGACTGATTAGTTCAAATTATTTAAACTTAAACATTTAGGTGCAACAAGGAATTTTACAGTGTACAAATTCCCGTGAGACCAGACTTCCATAACTTAGTAGATTTCATAATGGTTAGGGTCACACTATGCAATGGAAAAGCGCATAGTACCCCACGGTTTGGTTTGGGTCAGCTTACTTTTGGGGGTTTTCCACTGGGTGCAGTACGTAGTACCTAATACTTTTTTTGGTACCACCTTGCTTAGGGTTCCAAGCGACCCTAGCTGATACCAAAGTGTGAAGTGAAAACACTGTAGATCACTGATTGGTCTGAGTGAATCGTCACTACCAGCGTCATCGCTATAATGTAAAAGATTAGCTTTACCTTCATGCTAGCCTGCGGTGTCTCGAGTAAACCTGTTGTCATCTGTGCTTTGCTGTAAGTTTCCAAACTCCATTTTAACAATAAAAACCACACAGGTTGAGAGTCAGGAACACATAACAGTTTTTTCCATACCTGCAGTTTGTGGCAGCAAATTTGCATTGAGCACGTCTGCATATATGCTTAAATGCAACTTAAATGAGGCTCAGTTGAGCGCGTCGATTGACTCCACGGGTGTTTGTACAGAAACTGTCACATGACACAGAGGTAGTGATAAACACAATGTGTAAACATCTATTTGTGGTGGTCAATTTTAATTTGTGGCGGACTGAGAAATAAATGAATGTATGGGTATGTACAACAAAGTTCTCACTTCTTTGATGTTACAGCAGTAGACAGCGCAAATATAACGACACGCCTATAATCCCTCCCACTCTAAAGTGTTATGAAACTCGATTGAAAAGCTAACCAAGCCAAAGTGAGGTGACCTGACCCGACCTCACCCAAACCAAACCGTGGGGTACTATGCAATGGAAAAGCACCACTCTCCAAACAACAATAAAATTAATTAATAAAAATAGAAAAATATACAGTCATGAAGCAAATCAATCCAAAAATGCTAAAATAAAATCACAAAGTCCATACGGTGCATTCTGTGGGTAATTATGAAGCATACAATCTTGGCTTTATTATCAGTGATGGGACATAAAAAATTAACAGGATGTGGCATCACAGATTTAAAAATTTAAACCAAGCTGCATAAGATTTAAGTTAGAGTAAATTAATTCAGTTACTAGCCACAGATTATGTTCAGAAAAACTTCATATTTTATGCAGTTACATATGCAAAACATTCATACAGATTTGATTATATTGTTTTATCTCATGACTGTACATTTAGCTGCCTGTTTTTACTTGGGGCTAAACTTTCGAAAGCAGCATGCTGATATTTAGCGGGATCATGTTGGATTATGCTCACTAGCTTTTAAAGTTATTAGAGCTACGAAGTGATAAGATGAATTATATAAAAAAAATCTAAATACCACTTTGCATAATAAAAATCTCAAACCTAAGAAATGTTAAAATGTTTAAAAGTGAGCACATTATAATCTAGCTTCAAAAACTGCACCTTGTTCACATAAATTAACAGCAGCAATTAATATCATTGTCCCGTTCAAGTGAGGTCTTAATGTTTTCTAAATCCTGAGTAGTTGCTCTCCAGGTTCAAAGACTAAACCATTGTGAAGCGAGACAAAGCACTCAGGTTAACTATAAGTGGACTTCTGGAATCCACCCAAACTGAAGGGCAGTCAGAGGTCTGCTTTGTAGATAAGAGGCTGCAATTACACAAAGCAGAAAGGATCATTTAGGGACAAATCATGAAAATCCCTGTCTTCGCATTTCTGTAAAGGATTCGGCGGTTCTAAAAGTTACAAACCTTGCAGATGGGGTTGATCACACACCGGATTGTTTTAAATCTGCACACGTACGTTTCACCGGGTGGCAAAGCTCTGAGGTCGACCAAGCCTCTCCTCTGAGACGAGACCTTAAGCATCTTCTAAATTAAGGGTCGAGAGTGAAATGACATCAGCCTCTTTTATACAGCACCCCTCGTGCCCGGCAAACGACATCCCACAGTGAACGTGGCAACTGAGGTCAGATGAAGAAATAGCAGTCTGATTGAACTAAAGAGGAAAAGAAAATCGAGGACTTGAAGTGAAAGCTGTTGCGAATTTGTAACAACTGCAACAAAAAGGGTGTGGGTCTCTTTTGTCAATATTTTTAAAAATCACTGTATGATCCCCATATGGGAGATGTCACAGTACAGGTTAGTGTTGTACTCTTACTTATATCAACTCTCTATCCTCTCTAACTTATAATTGCAACAAATACTGAAAGGTACAATACGTACAGTACACTGGGATGCAGGAACTACTCGTGGATGTCAGAGAGGATCTATATGTTCAACAGACATCCTTTGATGTTCACATTTGCAAATCAGATGTAGGGTACATCGCAGGTCAAAACAGAGGTTCGAGGAAGAGAAATCAATGAATATTCAATTTTTCTTCAATCTCTACTCCTCTGTGATCTCTCTTCAGTTTCACAATATAATAATATTGGGTCTGATCAATGTAAGGAAAGCCTGACAGTGTGCAGACAGACGCAGAAAGTGATATGTAGTAGTCTGGCTGTCGTACTGCCAAGCTGAATGTAGCGTGACACACTTTGTCTCTATAACACATCCACACACACACACACACGCACGCACACACATATATGGATCTACTTTTATGAAAAAGAAGGAAAGTGGCATAAAAGAAGCATATTTCACAGTTAAAGCTCCATAACAGCATGGCAACTTCATTAGTGACCACTCATGTGTGTCATGTAAATAGCGAACTGCACGAGACTCAAATAATGCCAAAGACCCTTAAAGAGATGTCAGTCCACTCCGCAGCCATCTTGGCAAAGCCCCCAGGCAGCTATTTTCTTCCGACGTAATAGGCATTCTACTAGAGGACCAGCTGTGTGATCGGGCAGTGCATTTACTAATAAGGCAATTGGCTGTTTTAAAACAACATAAACCGAAATATGAGCCTATTTCTAGTGCTCCACAGTCTCCCTCAAGACCTGCACTGGTTTCCCTTTCAATTCATGAGAATTTGTTGGGCTGGCCATGCCAGAAATTAAATTTACTTTATTGCAGATCATAGAAATTCAACTCAGGAATTTACAAACCATGAATACTACATCAATTATTTAAAAATGTTATCAATACAAACAACATTTTTTTATTTATAATATTTGTGTGGTTGGATAGGTTCAACGCGGCAACTGAAATTATTCGGCTGAAAATAGCAAAACTCATTTTCTGTGTTCGGCCGAAAAAGTGAAAAGGCAGAATACATTTTACCGAACAATGGGGTCTTTGATGATGCAATCAAATAGTAACCAGCGCAGAGTGAGAGACATTTTGGTAAAAGCATTTTAAAGTTTAGAGAAAGACGCAAAAACATCCAGCACTACAAGTTCCATTTATCATTTAAAATAAAAACATACTGAACCCCATGCAGCATATGAGAAAGACACAGCGATGATCCTGGGTATTTGTCTGCGATATGCAAAAGCACAGGGAACGAGAGACTTTAGCCCTTATTATCATGTTATAGAACGACAAAGCAGTAAAAACTTCCTAAAACCAGTAAAGTCCTACAATGACAAACATGCCTATATTAAATGTGAAATAAAATGTTTATTAACAACAAGCTTTGTGTTAGACTGATTTGTTGAGCGCTTTTTCTCTGTCATCTCCTGTCAATCTTGCCGCCGTCACTCTCTCTCCCTTTGCTGGTGCTTTACCGTGCACGCAACCACATGTCCGCTGCTCACCATACAGTGCTATATAAGCGTTGTTTGCAAGTTTCTTAAGGCATAGTAATGATTAGGTTATTTGCATTTTGCGTTAATTTATATACATTTAGCCAAGTCTCATTTATGTGGTTGAATGTAAATGGAACAGTTTTAACAAGTCTATAGCTAAGTGACCAGGTGTAAATTAACATTCATTGTTAATGTGAAATAATTATAGTTAAAAAGGACATTCTGGATGTGTACAGTAACTTGTGCAATGGTGAGAAAAGTGGCAAAATAAATAGTTAATAGGAAAAAAACAGTTGTTTGGTTTTCGGCTGAGTTTTTCATTTTATACGGCTTCGGATAAGAATTTTCCTTTCGGTGCATCCCTACCTTCTATAGATGTCTCTATCTTAAAAGTGACATAGACTGATTGAACAGGGTATTTATCCTTGTTCTGTAATGTGACATGTAGACACAAAATTTTGGTTGGGTCTGTAATGCCTTAGGACAGTGGTTCTCAACTCCAGTCGTTGCCCCCCCTCCCAGAATGTTTTAGATATCCCCTTATATAATACACCTGATCCAGTTCATCAGCTTGTTAGTGTGCTAATTAAGGAACGTTTCAAACATTCTGGCAGGAGCCTGATGAGTGGTATCAGGTGTTTCATATAAGGAGACATCTAAAACATTCTGATGGGGGGCCAAGGACTATTGAGAACCACGACCTTAGAAGCTTCCTAAAAACCTCTATCAGAAAGCTATATTGGGGTGGGGGGTTGTAAACGTGTGGTTTTGCACCTATTTGGCATCCCTTTGGGCTTAACTGGCAACCTCATTATGAAATGCAAGCACTTGACGCTGATTTGCGAACACTGCTGCAATTTACTTCCCGTTGGAGGCGAGAGGCCGAATCTATGCAAATTATTTTGAAGGGGAGGGAATTGAATGAGAGTGTGGGGGGAGTGAGATGCATTTTACGTAACATGTATCCGTTGTTCAGATTGGGCCATTTTCCTGCGGACATTTCTAAAAGAGGAATGATGTTCTGAATGTCTAGCACTTTTCGTAAGTTCGTGAATGCGGGTAGACTACCTTTATTCAACTAAGACAAAGTAAAAACGTATTTTCATTCTATGTCCCCTTTAAAATGCTGCTTTATGTGGTCTGGGTGCATTTTGACTTCAGGGTTAATCCTGGGAAGAGCATTCTGGGAAATTAAGTCTTCTTCCAACATGGTCAATAAAATGACTAATTTATCAAATCTATAACACCAAATTGCTTGATGTCCAGTTTATTTCCAGTGCTGCTGGCTATAGATTTCATCAGAAATGTGGACGGTTCTTCAAACAGACACTGCTGTGGGCTACACTCCTCTTTTCACTGTACTCTGCCCCTATGAATCATGAAGTTTGAATGAAACAGTGTGTGCATTAAATATATGCTAGTACTTAAAGATGGTATCTTGTGATTCAAGTTAGCAAACTAGAAGTTACATGTGTGGAAAGTGAAGTTTTATTGCATCAAACGTTTAACATAATTGTGGTGGATGTTACATCCATAAAAAGTAGCACAGTGGAGAAGGTGACTTTTTGCAGTCTACAGTAATACTGAGGGGAATCAACATTTTAAAGAATGAGAGAAATTATGAACAAGTTACAACGATCCAAAGCAGGATTAAGAAATAATGGAGAAGAAAGTAAAAATGAGAATGAGAAAAAAAAGAAACAGAAAACTGAAATTATTTCTTAAAAAAGAAACAACGCTGTGTTTGTGAAGAACAGATGTGTGGCAATTATAATAGAAGTTAAAAAAAGTGAACACAACAGAAGACTACAAGGAGAGAGAGGAAGAAGAGCAGAGATGATGAAGAGGTAATTGCATCCCTGTCTGGGATTAAGCAGCAGGATGATGTAATTCCTGTGTTGATGATTTAACATTTTTAAACCACTGATGGCCCAAACGACACACTGGAGAGTTCAGAATTACCATTGAAGAAAGCATCTATAGCCCAATTAAGATGCAGATGAAATCTCAGTGTGCAAAAACAATGTAATTGTGTGACAACCCAAGTACATAAACTTTAGTGCTTTTTGTACTCATACAGCCCTAGCAGTCTGTTTTTTTCCAGTATACTCTTATTAGTTGTGACAGATGCTCATGACGGAAACAGGAAGAGTTCTGTTTTCCCCAAAAAGGATTAGAAACTTTGATGAAGTCCATTAGAAAAATAAATTCCTATTCAAAAGAACAAAAATGCAAATTTTTGAAAAACCGACATGATTATGGTAATACTGATTAGTTTGTGATCTTCTGCACTTTATACGGGAAATGAGCCGACAGTCTGTTCCAGTTGTATGAGTGTGTGCCTGCACTGTATTTGTTGTTTTAATGCCTTGTTTTTGCAAGTTATTGTTTCTAATTGCGTGCCCCCCGTTGGAAGTCGCGTACCCCCATGTTAGTTATGCTTTAGCGCCGGCTCTGCTTAGAAGTAATATGCACATTTTAGGTAAAAAAAATTTACTTTTTGAAAGGGTACCACCCCTGTAACAACTTTTTTACCTTTATGTACCTTTTTTTCTGAGAGTGCACCATGTTGTAGGACCTCAATGAAAAGTCAAAATGTTCAAGAGAGGGAAAACATATTCTTCTAAACTTTATTAATTGGTTCTGCCAGTGTAACTTAACAATAGTGCTTTACGATTGCTGAATTATTTCTGAATTGTGTAAGGCCTCCCTTGCCACCATAAAAAAAACATTTTGAAAGAACGCAATACATAACACAGTGTGACTTGGCTATGCTGACAGACTCATTTGATCACTGAGAACATTCAGTACAGTACAAATGCCAAACATATCACTACAGCTACAGAACCTTAAGATGCCACATCCAAGGAAATGTATTTAATGAGAGAGCGAGATATATTATAAGCATTAAGATAATCTATAAAGTGTGTTTCGGAGGAAGTGTGACGCGGATAGACTTTTGCCGTATGAGCACATGCTAGTGCGTGACGACTTGCCCAGTGTGACTGACTCTCACTTGTACCACACCACCAACGCACCACAGCGCTGCCTCTTCAATTAATGAAGAGGAGGAGAGTCATGCTGCACTTAGTCACTATTCATTTCCATCTAGTCCTGATGAACTCAACCAGAAATTAATACCTTTAATGATGGAGCATGTGGTACAATAACGGAAACTTTCTGCATATTATATTATACTACAGCGTAGTAAGCTTTACATTAAGTAAGGTTTTGTAAACAATGAAAAACACAAACCTCGTGAGACTTTGTTGTGCCTTGGTTTTATTACATCTTGCTTGCATATATGTTGATATAACTTTTCAGAAATATTAGGCTACCGGTTATAGTTGAGACTTAAAGAAAAACGCAGACATTTTGGGATTTTAGCTTATTCACTGTATCCCCCAGAGTTAGATAAGTCCATACATACCTTTTTCATCTCCGTGCATCCTGACGCACTCACCGCTAGCTTTTATGCTTGATACCACATGCTACATTTAAAGCAGATCCCGTTTAATGAGTTTCTTACACCGTCTCTTCAAATAAGTCCATATTATAAGTATTTCCCTGGAAAAAACATGGAGCATCGAGCCTGACTGAAGTTAAGCCCACATTAGATGTTCTTTAACTGGGCCTGTTGGGTCTTTGCAAAGCAGTGACAACCAGGGAAGAGACAGAGCATTCATAATGAATAAACAAAACAAACCACAGAATGCTCAGTGCAATACTACTAAAAAATAGATTAAAATAGATTTCCTTTTTGTAATAAATGTATGTTTGCTGTTTAAAATCACATATGAGTACCTAATGAAGTCACAGGTAATTGAAAACGTGACATGAATGAGGTGAGGAGCCGTGAGATAGACGTAAGTGTGAGTTCTGTAACACATTACAAATGGGTCAACTTGATAGTACCCAAGGAAAGGAACATGGATTTCATCAGAAGAAAACATGACAGGTAGAGGAACAGCATACACCTACAGACACTCTCTAGTGAGGATATTTAAATATCTATCATCATGGGCCTATCGGTATTGATGGGCATTGGGGTGTTCCCTCACTTGCAACTTAGACTTGCTCAATATATTTTCCAAACATTGTTAATATTAATGTAAAATGTGGAATATAAAATGGATAGTTTGGATGCTGATTGAAAGAGCCACATTCAAAACTACTCATACACTATATATGCACACCTGTGACCGCACATCCATTGGATTTCATATTAATGCATCAAGTTGCTATAGCAACCATAGACAACCTGCATTTAGTAAGCAATAATGTAATACGGTGAACAGGACCTCCAATGTCAACATGCTCCTCTTGAACAAAATAAATATCAACATACATGTTAAAAATTAAGCTTTTCGTGACAAAATGAGTTGCTGCTTATATACTACAGTACAGTTATTAAATGTCACAAAATATCACAAGTAAAAAAACATATACAGTAAAAGTAAACACTACTATACTGCCAAGGACATTACTACACTTCAATTTGATCCCTCATAAACTTTCATAAATATACAGTACTGTCCAAAAGCATTAGGCCACCAGCACCAGACTTGAGTTGCTTTAGATGTTTTAATGTCCATGCATATTTATTTGTCATCTATTTATTAAGATACATACAAAAAATACAGGAAATGTGTAAAAAAAACCATTTTCAGGACTAAATGTCTTTAGGCATTGTTGGTGTTTAGTGTGACCTCTCTTGGCACTAAACACATCTTGAGCGTTTTTGAGCAGAATTAAGTAAAAAGACTAACTTCTTTAAAATTAGAAATTAGGATTTAAAGGTGCAGTGTGTAAATTTAGCGGCATCTAGTGGTGTGGTAGCAAATTGCAACCAACGGCTCAACCACAGCTGACCCCTTGCTTTTGAAACGCATAGAGAAGCTACGGTAGATGCCACAGGACAAAGATGTCTACATCAGAGGCAACTTAGTAAACAAAGTTTGTCCGTTAAGGGCTTCTGTATAAACATGGTGACACAAAATGGTGGCTTCCATGTAAGAAGACCTGCAATGTATGTATATAAAAACATTATGCTAAGGTAATTAAAACATAATTGTTCATTATTTGAGGTCTTTATACACCCCTGATAACATAGTTATCTATATTAAATTGCATTTTGGGCAAGAGATTCTTCTAAAAGTTACACACCGCACCTTTAATTTCATTTAGGTTTAAGACATCCTGCCGTTTCCTGCTATTGCTCAAGTGAAAGGGGAGTTTACCCTAAAAACTTCACATCAGTTTACATTTTTATACAGTTTTTAATACTATATACACATTTTCTGTATTTTCTGGATGTATTCTATTAAAGAGACTGAGAAACAATTATATATGATCACTATAGCAACAAATCTAATTGTGGTATGGTGGCCTATGACTTTTGCACAGTACTGTATATACTATTTATATATCTACTTTAATAAAAATATGGTCTATTATTTACATTTATTATAAATCTATTATTATTTCTAAGTCATGATGTGATCGTAAAAGAGTGGTCAGTGATGTTTAATAGAAAGATGTTCAATGATACTGGACGTTATTACCAAAACCAGGCCGCAATAAAACATCTCAGATTGAAACATCTCAGAAATAAGGTGTGTGGTAGCCATAGACTGTAAAAAAAGATGGACGTAGTGTACGCGACGTCATCCATAGGTTTCTAATTCTAAAGATCATTTTTGAAGCCTTCCATCGGCATCTTCGCCGTGCATAACTGCGCATCACGTGTGGATATCCGAAAATGGGTAAAGAGACGGGACGTGGGTGAAGCTGAGGTGGCTGGTTGCTGAAACCACGCCCGCTTAGCTTGACTCTAATGACAGCAGTTGGTGTTCAATCGTCACTCAAATGGCCACACCTTTAATTTTGCAGGACTTTAAGGCTTAATATAATTTAAACAAATGAGTTACAAAAAAAATCCACTCCCCTCACAGTTGTCATGAAGGGCAAAATTAGCCATGCAGACCAATATATTTAACATGGGAGTCTATGGGAATCGACTCCCTTTTGGAGCCAGCCTCTAGCGGCCAGTCAAGGAATTGCAGTTTAAATCACTTCAGTATTGGCTTTATCAGAGAGATCAGAAGGAAACAATGCTGTGTTATTTTTAAACCAGTGTTGGTTCAAAATGGGACGAGCCCAGCAGCTGGGTTGAAATTAACCCAGAAAATGTTAATGGGTTAAACAACCCAAAATTTTGGGTTGAAACAACCCATCATGGGTATTTTAAAACTGGGCTCAATGGTAGATTGAAATTAATCCAGAATTTTTTTAGAGTGTACATGTTGCATTTTCTAAAGAAGTTCTGAGTGGTGTTTGCGCCTTTGGTCGCCAAGACACCGGCATGAAGTTGCTACGCTTTTCTGAGGTGAGCCACTCCGCAGTTGCTAGAGTGTTCTTTTCAAAGTCAAAGATCCCTCCCCTAAGCCTTTACGTCTCGTGTCCCACATGCAGTCTAATTCTACAATTTTGGCATGTTTCATCATCCGCCAGATCATTTGGAAAAGAAGTAGTGCCTCTGCACAATTGAGAGCATCACTGATGTCTGTAACACAAACCAACGGATAAGTTATACACATATGCTTAGTACTTATTTTGATATGTTTAATCAGTGTTAGGAGTTCTTTCAAATCCCTGATCCGAGTATAATTTATAGTCAAAGCGATGTTATCCCTAGCAACCACCATTAATAATATTCACTAATAAGATACACAACACTTTGTTTGGTGTAAGACTTGGACCTGCCACATCCGGCTTTGATCCGGTTTCTCTTCTCTGTTCGTCTTGTGCAAGTATCTGTGTCCATGAGAGACAACTTGCAACTGAATGAAAATACGAACTGGCAGACGTGTACAAAAATAATTCATTCTAAATGACAACGTACTTACTGATTGGCTTGTTTTTTAATAAAGCTTGGTTGCGCTGTTGATGAAGAGAGGTGACCAAACAGCATACTAATGATCTGTTTTACGCGCACGCACGTGTGTGGTCTAGGGGTATGATTCTCGCTTGGGGTGCGAGAGGTCCGGGATCATATTTAATTAATATCTAAATATGAAATTATTGGTCCCGACATAATAATAATAAAAAAAAAAAAAACAGTTCATGATTTTTGTCTCTGGTATCACTATATGGTTGAAAAACTGATAAGTGCGGTTTTTCAGCGTCGTAAGGATGGTTCTGTTTAGTTTGGAAAAATTTCTAGAAAATCCCTCGCTAGAACAATTTGACAGTTGTAGGAAGGAGGATTTAGTTCTAATAGCGGGATATTTCCAAATTCCTGTGAATAAGCAGTCTCTTAAGGAAGAGATCAAATCTGTGGTATATAACAGGTTAGTGGAGAAGAATGTACTGGTGTTGCCTGAAATGGTAGCTACGGTTGGGGACACTGTGGAGGGGCATATGTTTGGTATGAGTGAGAATGAACGTATGGAGGAGCTAATGCCTACGGTGGAGGTGGAGACCGATGCTAGGGCGGGGCTGCCTCCATTTGAACCATTCTCCCCTATGTCTGCGTCCTCAAAAGGGGACACAAAGCTTAAGGTCCGGTTGGCCCGTTTACAACTTGAATCACAGGAGAAGCTACAGACTCGGCAGGCGGAAATGGATTTGCAATTGCAAATTCGTAAACTTGAGATCGAGGCGGAGAAACAAGTGAAGATGCGGCAGCTGGAGCTTGACGCCATGCGAATTGTGGGTGGCTCCGCTGCGCAACCAGATATCCCTCGGGATAGTCCCGCTGCCCCTGTGGCCCGTGCTCCTTCTGTAGTAATGTCCACTCCCACTGTTGTCCCATCTTCTGTTTCAGCTGCGGCAACCGAGTCATTCGATGTTAGCAAAAATATTATATTAGTGCCACAGTTTCGTGAGACAGAGGTAGACTCCTACTTTAGTGCCTTTGAGCGCATTGCTATGTCTTTTCGTTGGCCAAAGGAATCTTGGGCTTTGTTAGTGCAATGCCGCTTAATGGGTAAAGCGTTGGAAGTTTTTTCCACTCTGTCCTTAGAGGACAGTTTGAATTACGACGCTGTAAAACTAGCAATTTTACGTGCCTACGAATTAGTACCGGAAGCCTATCGGCAGAAATTTAGAGGTTATAAAAAGTCTGCCCAGACATTTGTAGAATTTTCAAGAGAGAAGGCTCTTCTCTTTGATAAATGGTGCAGTGCAACTAAAACTGATGACTTTAATTCCTTGAGAGAATTAATTCTGTTAGAGGAATTTAAAGGATGTTTACCCGAGCGTATGGTTGTCTATTTGAATGAACAAAAGGTTACGTCGCTGGCGCAGGCTGCGGTTTTAGCAGACGAGTTCATGCTCACTCATAAGAGTGTATTTGTGACGCGCACTGAAAAGAGCGTGACTGGCAATCTGTCTCAGGTTCAGGGTGCTAGGGAAAAATCTGCGGTGCCGAAATCGAAAGAGCAAAGAGATTGTTTCTATTGTCATAAGCCCGGACATTTAATTGCCGACTGCCCAGTGCTTATGCGTAAGCAGCAGTCTAAGAACTTTAAGAGTGTAGCGTTCATAAAGACTGTACCACCGTCTGCACCATGTACGGAGTTATTTGACAAAAATTACAAACCTTTTATTATGACAGGATTTGTTTCGTTGTCTGGAAAGGAAGAGGATCGGAGAGAAATTCGCATTCTCCGAGATACGGGTGCGATGCAGTCGATTATACTGTCGGATGTTTTACCGTTCTCTGATGAATCATACTGCGGCTCAAACATTTTGATTCGGGGAATTGAGATGCAAGTAGTGTCTGTTCCTTTACATAATGTACACTTACAATGTACACTTGTTTCAGGGGTCGTGCGAGTGGGAATTCGTGGTTCACTACCTGTTAAGGGCATTGCTCTCATATTAGGGAATGATTTGGCTGGAGGTAAGGTTTTGCCCGCTCCAGAGGTGACTGATGTTCCGCATGTTTGCCCAGTTGTTGATGATCTCATTAATTTACATCCTGAAGTGTTTTCTGCTTGTGCAGTTACTCGTGCGCAGGCAGCAAAAACTGTCGGCGAAGTTGATTTGGCCGAGTCACTGATGGGACCTGTATTAGCGGATGATGGGAAAACTCCTGAAAAACAGGTCAGTTTTGAAAACTCTTCTAAGCTGAAGAAATCAGAGGTTTTGTTTGAGGGTCCTGATTCATTATCTCTTCCAGTTACCCGTTCTGAGATTATTCGTGCTCAAACTAGTGATCCCGCACTTAGTAAACTTTTCTCAGCGGCAATTAGTTTTGAAGCTACTAAGAAAAGAAACACTGCGTACTTTATAGACAATGGTTTACTTATGCGCAGGTGGTGCTCTAAGGTTGATGAGGATTTGGATTGGAACGTTGTATACCAAGTGGTAGTTCCACGCAAATATCACTCTCATGTTTTGTGTTTAGCACATGAACATTTGTTTTCTGGACATTTGGGGGTAACGAAAACGTACCATCGTATTCTTCAGCATTTTTTTTGGCCGGGGTTGAAGCGAGACGTAACAAAATTCTGTCGTACATGTCATACATGTCAAGTTGCAGGTAAGCCGAATCAGGTTATCTCTCCCGCACCACTCTCTCCTATCCCTGTGATAGGTGAAGCTTTTGAGGAGGTATTGGTTGATTGTGTCGGACCGTTGCCGAAAACGAAGGCAGGTAATCAGTATTTATGTACCATAATGTGTAGAGCAACCAGATTTCCGGAGGCTATTCCGTTGCGGAAGATAACGGCTCCTGTTATTTTGAAAACATTGACTAAGTTCTTTTCTACCTTTGGGCTTCCTCGAGTGGTCCAAACAGACCAAGGTACGAATTTTTTGTCGCGCGTTTTCACCCAGACTCTGAAGTCTTTGTCTATTGAGCATCGAGTTTCTAGTGCGTATCACCCCGAAAGCCAGGGTGCGCTTGAAAGGTTCCATCAGACCTTAAAGACTATGCTTCGAAAATTCTGTATGGACACAAGTAAAGACTGGGATGAAGGAATCCCTTTAGTCTTGTTTGCTGTACGTGAGAGTGTGCAGGAATCTCTCGGTTTTAGTCCGGCCGAGATGGTTTTTGGTCATACTGTTAGGGGACCGTTAAAGGTTTTGAAAGATCAGATGACAGATGAGTGTAAAACGGAGAAGCGAACGAATGTCCTTGACTACGTTAACCGTTTCAGAGAAAGATTGCATAGTGCATGTGATTTGGCCCGTAAATTCTTGGGAAATGCACAGTTGGGGATGAAGGAGCGATATGACAGACACGCTGTTGCGCGTTCTTTTCAGCCTAATGATAAAGTGCTGGTGTTATTACCGATACCAGGCTCAGCATTGTCTGCTCGATATACAGGTCCGTACAGCATTATTAGGAAACTTAGTGATACAGATTATGTTATATGTACACCTGAAAGAAGGCGAAAAACGCGAGTTTGTCATATTAACATGCTTAAAGCATACCACAGTCGTGACGAATCCGATCCAGTTACGCCGGTTGCTGATAAAATAGCAGTGTTAATAACATCTGAAGTTGAGTCTGTTGAAGGTGACATGAGTGCTGATGAGGACGGACTGGTATTGAGAAATACTCCGCAACAATGTAGTAAGTTGGATAATTCTGTTATTTTGTCCAATTTGAGTTCTCATCTTTCCTCCCTACCTAGTGAGCAAAGGCGTGATGTGGAAGACCTTATTACATCATTCCCCGCTTTATTTTCTGATGTTCCGTCTCAGACCAGTGTGCTGCAGCACGATATTGATGTTAAAGATGCAAAACCCATAAAGCAACATCCGTATCGAGTTAACGAGATCAAAAGATCTGCTATGAAGACAGAAACTGACTATTTGTTAGAGAATGATTTAGCTTGTCATAGTTATAGCCCGTGGAGTTCTCCATGTCTTCTCGTTAAGAAACCTGATGGTTCTTTTCGTTTTTGTACGGATTACCGAAAAGTTAATGCTGTCACCGTGCCTGATTCTTATCCGCTCCCTAGAATGGAGGATTGCGTTGACAGTATCGGCTCCGCTAGATTTGTCAGCAAACTTGACTTACTGAAAGGCTACTGGCAGGTACCGTTAACTCAGCGAGCGTCTGATATATCTGCATTCGTAACTCCTGACTGTTTTTTACAGTATAAAGTGATGGCTTTCGGGTTACGAAACGCACCTGCTACGTTCCAACGATTAATTCAGACCGTTCTTGCTGGGGTACCTAAATGTAAAGCATATTTGGATGACTTGATAATTTTCTCTAATGACTGGGAAGAGCACTTGTCTTCATTGCGCACTGTGTTTGAACGTTTGGAAAATGCTTCTCTAACACTTAACCTCGCTAAGTGTGTGTTTGGTCAGGCCACTGTGACCTATTTAGGAAAACATGTAGGAAATGGACAAGTAAAGCCGGTAGAGGAAAAAGTTGCGGCTATCACCAAGTTTCCTGTCCCTGTTACACGGCGAGAGTTAAGACGATTTTTGGGTATGATTGGCTACTACCGAGGGTTTTGTAAAAATTTTGCTACGGTAGTAGCTCCTCTTACTAATCTTCTTAGCCCTAAACAGAGTTTCGTATGGACTGAGGGATGCCAGGTTGCGTTTGAAAATGCTAAGGCTTTGATGTGTACCAGTCCAGTTCTGGCAGCTCCACAATTTGACCGTGCATTTAAATTGGAGGTTGACGCGAGCGCAGTGGGCGCTGGAGCAGTGCTGATTCAGGAGGGTAAGGATGGAGTGGACCATCCCGTTTGTTTTTTCTCTCGAAAGTTTAATAAACATCAGGCAAATTATTCTACTATCGAGAAGGAAACCTTAGCGTTGCTCCTAGCTTTGCAATTTTTTGACGTGTATTTGGGCTCTTCTAGTTTACCTACACTCGTGTTTACTGATCATCATCCGCTTGTTTTTCTGTCCCGTATGTATAATGCTAACCAACGGTTAATGCGTTGGGCATTGCTTATGCAGAATTATTACCTAGAAATTCACCACAAGAAAGGTTCTGAAAACATCCTTGCTGACACTCTTTCTAGAGTTTGAATTTAAAGATGTAGGTATGATATTTGGATGTTAGTATGTATAGATATTTTTTTTTGTATGTTATAATTTTGTTCTTAAGTGTGGGGGTGTTACGTCCCTAGGGACGTGTAAAATGTTTTTTTTTGGATATGTGTGTCTTTGGTTTGTGCTCTCTCTTTTTTTCTTTCTCTCTCTCTTTTTTGCCTCTCTCTTACTTTCACTTTCGCAGGGCGATCTGATGATTGGCTTTGTCATCTGTCAATCATTGGTGAAGAGTCGATTGGACATCCACTGTGAGGGGCGGGTGCCTTTAATTATTAGAATACGATACACCTGGAGAGTGTGCTATTTAAGCGAGACGTTACAGCCGATCCGGGAGAGACACTTTTTGCTTTATTTGATTGTGACCTGTTTGTTTTCCGTTTTATGATTACCCTTAAACATATGTGACCTGTGTTATGACTCAGAGGGATTAGGTAAGCCTACCACGTGGTTTACATTTTGCACGCATGTAGTATAATTTTTGTTATTCACATTAGGTTAGGGATTTGTGCCACTCTGTATGTTTTGTTTGGTTAGCTCAGTGTAGGTTAGTTTACGACGTCACGGACGTTGAAGATTTTTCTTTTATTATTTTTCTTTTTTAGTTTAGGACTAGATGGGTCTCGGTTTAGTCAGCTCTCTTTGGTTTTTATTATTTTCTTTTGTTTGGCACAATCCTGTTGTTCCCTCTGTTAGTCTTCATTTTGGCTATTTATAAATTCTTACTTTTTGTATCCAATTTATTCCCTTACATACATTAAATTACATTTATTTTTGAATTCTTATATTTGTGTGTCTCCTGTTAATTTTCAACATTTTATAGTGACTACTGGTGACATGTCCGAACTGTTTTAAAGTGTTCCCCTTCAATAATGTTCTAGACATTAAAGAGTCAAAAGAAGGGTCGTAACAGTGTGTGAGAGAGAGAGAGAGAAATGGATGAAGGCAGGAAGTGAGAAGGACATAGAGAAAGACAGAGAGAGAGAGAATGTATCTGGCAGTTGCCGGCTCGTGTTTCTTCCAAAAAGCCCATCCTAAATACAGACACCGCATTGTATTATGACTGAGGAGGGTGCCTGAGATTCTAGACTCGAGGGAGGATGCTGGGACCAATGCTTCAGAGCGTCTGCTATCTGAAGGAACAACACGGCATATGACAACAATAAAATCGAGTTGATGAGCCATTTTGGCCAATCATGGCTTTATAATGCCTTCCAATGATTAGTTTCTCTAAGATCTTTGATGTGATGGGTAAACAAGAGGAGATGTGTGTTTGAGGGAGGCAGCATGCCACCATCACACGCCACAGCCCAACGAATGAGACCTGGAGTTACGCGCTGTACCATACTGCCACCTAGAGAACAGTGGGAGAAGTGCAAGATGTGAATAATCTCTTTTCACAGCTTTTCCTCAAATTCTCTATTCAAAATATCAGTATCAAAAATTTTATATAAAAACAACAACAACTCTTGATTAAAATAAACTTTGTGATGTTATGAAAAGAAATGGGAAAACTGAATGCTTCAACCTTGCGATGTCTATCCCAGTGTTTGATTTTGTAATAGCATGCTGTTGTTCCTCTAATCCTATTAACTGAAGACATAGTTCGCCTTAAATCACAACTCTCTCTCTCTCTCTTTGTGTTGCTTGCTTTCCCTTTCAGTCTCGCCCAGTGCAGTGCAATGCGTTTAAGCCATGTGTTTGTCTAGTGAGTTTTTCCCCAGCTTAACTCTTGACAGTTTAGTCAATAGGCCATAATGAAGGCTGCTTACATGATTGTGTCAGCTCACTCCCAGAGATGCTGGTATGCCTATAATTCGAAGTAATGGCTTTCGGCCTGTTGATTTATTGATTGCAGCGATTTGAAGCTTTTAATCACAAACACAGCGAACGACAGATGCAAGAGGATAAAAACAGAGCTGCTGGATAGTCATCTACAGGGTTTCTTTGTGTAATATCTGGATGCTGTTTTACAGGCAAAGCCCCCTGACCCCAAAATTTCTTGATATGAAATATAAACGACAGTTTATCAAAATGTATTCTATACATGGGGGCCTCTCATTGTCAATTATCATCAATTTTCCATCACTTTCTCCAAGCTAATCCTTAAAGGATTAGTCAATTTTCTTAAAAATTCCAGATAATTTACTGACCACCATGTCATCCAAAATGTTGATGTCTTTCTTTGTTCAGTTGAGAAGGAATTATGTTTTTTGAGGAAAACATTCCAGGATTTTTCTCATTTTAATGGACTTTAATAGACACCAACACTTAACACTTAACAGTTTTTTTAAATGGAGTTTCAAAGGACTCTAAACGATCCCAAACGAGGCATAAGGGTCTTATCTAGCGAAACGATTTTCATTTTTGACAAGAAAAATAAAGTGCACTTTTAAACCACAACTTCTCATTTATCTCCGGTCCAATGAACAGGCAGTTCGACCTCACGTTATTGCGTATTGACGTGAAAAGGTCATGTGTTACATATATGAAACGCACATTTGCAGACCATTTTAAACAATAAACTGACACAAAAACATTAATTAGTATCATTCCACATACAACAACGTCGGAACGGTCCTCTTTCTCCACACTGGGCCGTAGTTTCACATTCTTCATCCGTGACCTCTTGACGTGATGACGTATTGCGTGAGGTCACGCCGGCGTGCCACATGACAAGAGATAGACGAGAAGTTGTGGTTTAAAAGTGCATATTCTTTATTTTTCAAAAATGACAATCGTTTCACTAGATAAGACCCTTACGCCTCGTTTGGGATCGTTTAGAGTCCTTTGAAACTCTGCTGAAACAGCAATTTTAAACTGCATTAAAACTGTTACGTGTTGGGGTCCATTAAAGTCCATTAAAATTTAAAAAATCCTGGAATGTTTTCCTCAAAAAACAATTTCTGCTCCACTGAACAAAGAAAGACATCAACATTTTGGATGACATGGTGGTGAGTAAATTATCTGGATTTCTTTTAAGAAAATGGACTAATCCTTTAAAAGAATAAGGGGTGGAGGGGATGGAAACAAGTGTTTTAATCAGAAATGGGCTGTCGTCTCTTAAAGAATAGTAGAAGGTAAGCTTGACTAAATTGTGCGTTTCTGTGTCTATGTGGTAATAAAATACTGAAGTTAAAGCCGAGGTGAGTGCTGAGATGGATCAATACAAAATATAAATGCTTTGATGAAACCATAAATCTATCGCCTTAAGCGAACTCATGGAACCTGAGCGGGATAACAAAAAAATTGGATGTTAAAGTGAAAGCGTACAGCGCATAGTCAAAGCAAATAAGAGTGACGGCTTAAAAGCTGCAATTTACTAATAAAAGTTTAATTCAAATAGCACTGGAGTGGTGAAAGGTAACCATTGAAGAGCGGGTGGTTTTGAAGTGGCAGCTTGATGAATGTTAGTAATGGCATCTGTAGACACAAAAGTTCAAACCATACCAGCATCACTTTTGATTAAAATGCTGAACAGGAATAGATATAAATCGCTCAGAAATGCAGAATGAATCAAATATTTGAATGTTTCATAAAAATGTGCCTTTTCGGGGCGGTATGACCCAGCGAATTGCATGGTGAAAAGCCTCTGTTAGAGTAATAATAGTAAGGTCTGTAAATATTCAACAGCCTGACTGAAGACATCCAGTACCATGCGTGTGTGTGTGTGCGCGCGTGTGTGTGTGTCTGAGACAGTGGAAGTGAGAATTGAATTCTTTCCAAACGATAAGTTATCCTATCCAAAACCATGCAAGAACAGTTTATTCACGCTACATCATCTCAGCTAGATCTGTTCCTATACGAAAGGCAATTTGCCATATTGTAGCATCCCTGGAGCAACTTGCATAAGTTGTTGATGCCTAAGGGCAGAAATGCTTTGCACAGTGTAAGGCAGAAACCGTTAGTTTTAATTACAGCCCCTAATGCATCATCACAGTCGCTGCTCTATAAAAGCTTTGAACCAGTGACCAAAGTATGTAAAGACACAAACATCTTTCCAAATCAAATCACAGGCAAGTTTCAGTCATAACATTTGCACGCCCTGCCTCCTAAATTATTTTAATCCTCTAGTTAAAGGAGCCAGAAAAAAATTAAACAAGGCAGTTTTGCAGCTGCCTAACTTACATATTTTAATGTTTAACAAACATGGATTGCTTTGATAGGTTGCTTATTATAATCACTGCAAGTACTGTATAATGACTGTAATTCGATCATAAAACTGCAGTCATTTCAAAGCTCCAAATGCCTTAAAGTGTTAACCATATGAATTCCCTCTTATGGGGTTTTAAACACAAAGACCTTTACGCATTTTTTAATGACTATTTCATATATAAATTTCTTTTCAACTGCAATCACATTTTATATATGCAACTGTTTAACACGCATAATAATTCTGCTTATAAGTTAATTACCTCTCCATTCGGCTATGCAATTTCAAATATCAAAGGAAAAGGCAATGAATAACACTTGGATTTTATGCTACAAGGCAAACTATGAGAAAAGTTGATTTTATCTTACGAGATCATTAAAATGTTGCATTCACAGATCCCTGCTGAGTTTAAACCAACACGTACTTCTTCATTCATGGGAAACCCTGTTCCCACACAGTATGTGGTCTCCCTTTACCTCTTATCTGTTTCTCCCCCCTTATCTCTCTGACCCTGAACATGACGTGAATATTGTAAAGCATGAATAAACTCACAAACATCCAGATGAGGCCTGTAAATCAATATTTGTATACGGTTAGATTTCAGATTATGAGTAATTAATGAATGTTTAGGCTTATAATGTACACTCACCTAAAGGATTATTAGGGACACCTGTTCAATTTCTCATTAAGGCAATTATCTAATCAACCAATCACATGGCAGGTGCTTCAATGCATTTAGGGGTGTGGTCCTGGTCAAGACAATCTCCTGAACTCCAAACTGAATGTCAGAATGGGAAAGAAAGGTGATTGAAGCAATTTTAAGCGTGGCATGGTGGTTGGTGCAAGACGGGCCGGTCTGAGTTTTTCACAATCTGCTCAGTTACTGGGATTTTCACGCACAACCATTTCTAGGGTTTACAAAGAATGGTGTGAAAAGGGAAAAACATCCAGTATGCAGCAGTCCTGTGGGAGAAAATGCCTTGTTGATGCTAGAGGTCAGAGGAGAATGGGCCGACTGATTCAAGCTGATAGAACCATGGTATGCAGCAAAGCATTTCTGAACCCACAACACGCACAACCTTGAGGCCGATGGGCTACAACAGCAGAAGACCCCACCGCGTACCACTCATCTCCACTATAAATAGGAAAAAGAGGCTAGAATTTGCACAAGCTCACAAAAATTGGACAGTTGAAGACAGGTAAAATGTTGCTTGGTCTGATGAGTCTCGATTTCTGTTGAGACATTCAAATGGTAGAGTCAGAATTTGGCGTAAACAGAATGAGAACATGGATCCATCATGCCTAACACTGTGCAGGCTGGTGGTGGTGGTGGTGTAATGTGTGGGGGATGTTTTCTTGGCACACTTTTGGCCCCTTAATGCCAATTGGGCATCGTTTAAATGCCAGGGCCTACCTGAGCATTGTTTCTGACCATGTCCTTCCCTTTATGACCACCATCTACCCATCCTCTGATGGCAATTCCAGCAGGATAATGCACCACGTCACAAAGCTCGAATAATTTTAAATTGGTTCTTGACAATGAGTTCACTGTACTAAAATGGCCCACACAGTCACCAGATCTCAACCCAATAGAGCATCTTTGGGATGTGGTGGAACGGAAGCTTCGTGCCCTCCACCAACTGCAAGATGCTATCCTATCAATATGGGCCAACATTTCTAAAGAATGCTTTCAGCACCTTGTTGAATCAATGCCACATAGAATTAAGGCAGTTCTGAAGGTGAAAGAGGGTCAAACACAGTATTAGTATGGTGTTTCTAATAATCCTTTAGGTTAGTGTATATAAAATATTGTTACCATTGTAAATATTAAAGGTATGGGATAATCATATCTCAAATGTTGCTTTCTGCAAAACCCATAAAGAGCTTTCCAAAGTGCATGTAAAGGCGGTCATTGAGTGTGTCAAAGCGGGTCTTAAAATCACAGTGTGTGTTAAAAGAAGGATGGATCCCTGAGGAGCTTTCACATCTGGAGTTAAGATGGAGTGTGAGGCTTACCTGAGCCCGTGGGCAGAATGAAGTTAGGCACTGTAACACCATCTGTGCTCACCCTGGCCAGATGCTGCTAATGGATACCTTCATTTAACATGGGTCAAGATGTTAACATGAAAAGGTCATTCTGGTGTTTTGCCCTCTAATCCCTCTTTTAATCTGGATCCATGAAATCTTTCCTCTCTCTCAAACATTTTGATTTACTTTACTATAGTACAGGACTGAATATACCCACATTTTCCTCAAGACTTGCAACAGTAATACCCATTTCAAACTTACACAGACGAAGAACATCTCACAGCTGTCAAATGTCCTATCATCCTCCCATTTCCTCTCTGCTCCTCGCTCTAATGAAGAATCCAATTAAAAAAAAAAAGTGGAGCGTGCCACAAGCCTACAAATGTGATTATCACATCCAGAGAAAACCTCAAGAAAGAAAGACTCTTCTTTTCAGGTAAAAATGGTGAGTACGGTTTTAGTATGGCACGCAGCAACTATAAAACTATACTGTGCAGGAACGAAAGTAAATTATGGATGGATAAACTTGAGGAAAAATTGCATTCCTCCGTCAGGAATCCCAGGGAATTGTGTTTACATAAATCAGATCTAAAAGGCAAATAAGTAATGGGATCAGAAATAATTTAGAGGACATTAAAATCTGCATGGTGTGATCTATAAGCCATGGCATTCATGTCATATGAAAGCACATATTTCTCAATGAACTACTCATCTATCACACGTACAGAATTCTCTTCTCTCTTTTATATTGCAGCGTTAAACATCAAATCTGGCCCTTCGGAAATATAATAAAAAATTTGCGTCACACCTGGCCAGATTGCATACAAGATTTTAATATTCATTCACTGCGAAACAGATGGACAGAGGTAACCAATGAATGTACATTGAAAGTGAGGCCTGCTGAGCTTCTAATAAGAGCACAAAGCAATTATCCACTATGAAAATAGCAAAGGGCATAAAAACAAAAGGACGTTTACTGCTGAGCAAAAGCAGGCCAATTAAATTAGCGATGCATATACTTCTGCTGGTAAGATTAGGCGTTTCGTGAACTTTGTTTGATATTAAAGGATAAATCAGGGTGGATAGTAATGAGGAAAATGAGAAACAGGTTCTTTTTACCCAGTTGGATACCCGACCTGCTTGTGTTGTGTTTTTAAGATGTGTTCTTGTGTTAGGTGAACAGCTAGATGGAGTGCAACGAAATGGAACAGGATGCAATTTCTCAACAAGTATAAGTGGTGGGCTATTTTTAACTTGACATGCAATCTTAAAAATGCAAAGCAAAACACAGTGCTACAAACTAAGACATGCAGACGTCGATGTGTCGATGCTTTAAAAGGAACTAATTTAAAGACCAGAATTTCTAAGTGTGCTTTACAATGCAAACTGTCTAAGAGCAACCTAATACAAGAACTAATGCTAAAACAGCAAAACCTAGTGTACATTAATAATTAATTAAAATAAAATAGTCACAATAGTTACAAAACCATCATTGCACATTTCTCACTAGCTGCGTTAACATGGACAATTGTAATCAGTTTAAATGTTCAATCCGAATAAAAATGCTCCATGTAAACACCTCAATCAGAATAAAAAGCGCTAAGCCGATTAAAAATCTAATCTATTCTTTTCTTTTTTCGGACAAACGGCGGCACTTAAAGAAACACACCGACTTTTTGGGACTTTAGCTTATTCACCGTATCCCCCGTAGTTAGATAAGTCCATAAATACCCTTTTGATATCTGTGCGTCCCGTTACTCTGTCTGACCTTCCCCCACCGCTAGCCTAGCTTAGCTCAGCACAAAAACTGAAAGTAAATGGCTCCACCTAGCAAACTGCTCCCATTAAGTGACAAAATAACAACAACATTTTCCTATTTATATGTTGAGATTTGTATAGTCACAGCATGTACAAAGTCCCAAAAAGTGGACAGAGAATGAACAACCATTTTTACCTTGTCTTTGTTGAATAATGGTAGTCTACCCGCATTCACGAACATAGAAAAAGTTCTAGACATGCTAAACATCTCAGTCTCATAGAAATGTCAGCCAGAAAACGGCCCAATCTGAAAAAACTGATGCTTATGACATCACAGGCATCTAACTGCCCCTCCACTTTAAAATAATTGGCTACATTTTTTAAGTGGCAGCAAAGTCAGCCAATCAGTAATGAGATTGCAAGTTAAGCCAGTAGGGGGAGCCAAATAGGTGCAAAACCACTTGTTTAAAATCCCCCACCCTAATAGAGCTATCTGAGAGAGGTTTTTAGGAAGCTTCTAAGGCATTACAGACCCAAACAAATTTTTTTTTGTCTACGTCACATCACAGAACAAGGATAAATACCCCATCCAATCATTCTATGTCACCTTTAAAGGTGCATTTCCGCCACCTACTGGACTGGAGTGTGGAGCATATGCACACAATAGTGTAGAATTGTCGTAATGACGTGCAACGCAAAGAATGCAAATTTGTTTTGTTGAAAGAAGTCACATGAAATGTCTTGTCAATCTTAAAATGTTTCTTATATCCTTCCAATCCGCTGTAAAGTGATACAAGACAGCGTTGTCCGGTCAATCAATGAATTATACTCCACAAATGTGTGTTTGGACTCGCTCTCACGTGAAGTAAAACACGCTTTTTGAGCATACGGGTTTTTCTCATGAAAACTTGGTTTTAAAAATGTCAAGCATGAAAATGTAAAAATTGCTTAAATTTACTTTTTTCCCACCAGACATTGAAAAACAAAGTCTGGAGTAAATGGGAATATTAATTTAAACACTTTTACTTATCATTTAACACTTTTTGTAACATAATT
Source organism: Paramisgurnus dabryanus (assembly GCF_030506205.2). Lineage (NCBI taxonomy): Eukaryota > Metazoa > Chordata > Actinopteri > Cypriniformes > Cobitidae > Paramisgurnus > Paramisgurnus dabryanus. The sequence continues at coordinate 19,944,106 of NC_133356.1, forward strand.
TAAAAAATTAGTCCTAAAAAATCTCATTACCGCAACAGTCAGAAAACATCAACACTGACATATTTTCAAAATGACATGACAAACCTGAAAGAACATAATTTGGAGATTCTGCACATGCATTTAAAATCAAAGTATTATGCTTCTATTAATTAAATTAACATTTAATAAGCATCTGTTGCGGTAATGATAATCAAAATGTCGTGTAAGCATTCTGACAAGACAATATTTCAAATTAACTGTAAAAAAATGATCTTACCTGGTAGCCATCTTGAAGTAACTGGTCCATGTGCTTGGTCACTCAAAATCAAACTTTATTAAAATTCTGTATGTGTGCTTAAACTGTTCTCAAAAAGTGTTGCGGAGGATGAAAACATCAGGCATGGACACATCATTTTCCTAATTTTTCTTCATTATTATTATACATGAATATTCAGTAAATATTTTTTCTGTCATCTAAAGTAGTCTAGCAAAACATCCATTTATTTTTTTTCTAAATATTTTTGTGTTAATTTGATTAAATTACAACATAACGCATGTTCAAACACAGCAGGACACATTGCGGTAATGAGAATTTCAGCAGAAAATGAGATAAAATTGACAAATTATAAATTCTTATGTTGAAATCACACATTGTGCAAGGTAGAACACAGTATTGTGTTAATTCTGATGCTTTTTAATATTACTATATTACACATTTTATAGCTAAAATCATTAGTGCCGTGGTGTTTCAATGGTTTCGTGAGAATCACCCATACATGAATGAATGTTTTTTGCTGGTTGATAATCGGCAAGGCACAAAGCTTTGTTGGCTCGTATTTTATTAATTGTGACCTGAAATAGATCCACAGCGATTTTAGGAGGATGATTTGTATGCTTATCTTGAAATAGCGCAAAACTATATTTGTGCAATGTGCGCATGTCAATTTATCAAATCTTATTTGAAGCTTGTGCCATATAAACATGCACATCAATCCGATCACACTATTAAGTGTTCATGTAAATGCTTTAATAGGATTTATTAATCACACACTATTAAGTGTTCATGTAAATGCTTTAATAGGATTTATTAATCAGAATGATTTCATTCAGATTGAGAGGCAAAAGGTGTCCGTGTAAACGTAGCTTCTGACTCGGCTTGCGAAAAAGTTCACATTATCAAGAGAATAACACTATCCTTCAGTATCCTTTTTGAAAAGTTTAGGGGATTGGACTCATTTGACTTGCCATGCACCACTGGACAGAAAAACCCAGCTTTTTTACTTCACATAAATAATGTCAAAGGATATAAAAGCTTTCGAAAGAATAAATGACTAGGTAACTAGCCGAAAAAAAATACTCTCAGGGCAAATTGAACGGAGTCACTAAGCATGCTCCATTACCCAGAGTTCTTTGGGCACAGTTTTGGCTCCTGCAGATGTCACGCATCCTCGCCACACTATATGGGGTAGCGCTGACTGAGGAACTACACGTGCGACGAAGTCCAAGTGGCTCATGCTGCTTAACACTGTCAGGCTTTTCATTTAACAAGACACATTCAACATACCCCCGTCCCCTTTAAAACTGATCATCTATTGAGCCAGCCAGTTAGTTGTGCATTTTAATTAACGGTTGATACAGAGACTGAATCAACTGTCATCTTATAGAGTCTGATTAGGTGTCAGTTCAATAACTCGTCCATTACTCAATGGAGTGAGATAGCTTAACAAATGTGGTCTCTTGGTGGAGAGTATGACCAATTTATGTAGTCATTTTTAATCTAACTGCATAAATTATGTCCACTCAAGTCCAAGAATAAATGTGCTCCATGTGGATTCAATACTCAACTGTGATTCAGTCCTTCAAGTTACTTTAGCAAAAGTTTGTTTGTCAGTGAAGGTACTTTTTGTTTCACATTCTAGCATGTTACTGAGCAGACTAGAACATGTGTAAATGTTGAACTTTGCATATCTAATTGTTAAGTTCCTTATTAAACACTACCATAAAATAAAAGTTATTTGACGGAGAGGAGAACATAACAGATACTGACATATCAAACATAGTGTGTAGCACATACAGTACATTAAAAACAAACCTAGATTTTAGAGATGCACAGATCGGCCAATAATCGGTAGCAGTTGATAAAAGCTTTTTTTACACTACCGGACGATAGTTTATAAACAGCCAATTGTAATGGCCAATATATCCTGTCCATCAAATGAGAACAGGAAAATGCTATGTATTTGAGCTCTGTGTATAGTAAAGAAACATCTCTAGTTTTATGTTCAATATTAATGGTCATTATATGAAGAAATAACATTCAGAAAATGTCATCTTAGTTAATGCAAGTTAATATAACCACCAAACTATCTGTATTGGCATTAGTATCTGCAGATATCAGTCTCATAAATTAATTTAAACTGACTTACTGCATTCTTGCCACGCAGATATCACAGGAATTCATATATATTTTACGAATTGACTAATTTGTATTAATTCGTACGAAGTGAATCGTACAAAAAGTACGATAATTATAAAAAAAAAATGCAACATGATCTCAAGGAAAGTCGTGTTAGTCACACAAAATTTGATTACTTTATTCGTGTCCATGGCATGAAATTCTGCTTTTTGTGTCATTTTATTTATTGTTTTCTCATTAGTTTTTTCCTATCTTTAAATCATTGTCGCTTAGGGTTAGATTTGGGGTTTGGGTTACGATTGGGTGTGCCCTATAAGTCTTGAAAAGTGAAGCCTCTGGCTCTTTATTCGCCCCCTGGTGGCTGGCTGCAGTACAAGTTATAAACCCCGCCCTCTCCATTCAAATGAATGGGACTCTGCTCTAAATAAAAAAAAATATTTACACTTCCAATAAAAGTTTCCGAAAGATGGTTTTGGTCTTTTCAGGTAGTTGTTATCACGCTGACATATGTTCAAGTTTTCATTTTTGTGATATGTTTCATTTTAGCTAGTTATTTAATGCTATAGAAATGGGGCGTGTCGTTATGATTGGCCGTGCGAGCGTTTGGGCGGAGGTTTGACATCGCAGCTCCGCCTCTGGCTCCACGGACAAAACCTTTTGCGCATACCTTGGCTCCAAACTGATGTTTTTACGTTACATGGCGGCGACCATGGTCGGACATTTTTGGCTTCAATTCGTTACAATGGAGGGATGCGACGTCGTTTTGTCCATCTTTTTTAACAGTCTATGGTTAAGATGTCTCCAAATGTAACAGAAAGTGATTCTAACCACAACCCCAAGCAAAAATGGTAAGGAAACAGGAAAAACCATCGAGAAAACAATACATAAAATGAAACAAAAATTAAAGTCGTGCCATGGACACGAGAAACTATTCATAGAAATTTGTGCGATTGTCACGAAAAAGACATTTGTGCTCAAGGCATGAAAAAAGCAGAATTTCGTGCCATGGACACAAATAAATGAATCAAATTTTGCGTAACTATAACACAACTTTCCGTAAACTCAGTAAAAAAATAATAATGAAACCACGCCCCTAATCCCAACATCACAGGAGCAAAAGCAATTCATACGCAAACATACAAATGTAGTAGTACGAATTAATACTAATTAGTAACCTCATAAAATATATACAAATTGTTACGAGATTGTGCTGTTCTTGCTTATTCTCCACATTGAATTCATTCTTAAATGTTACTATATATCTACCTGGAAATATGAGTGAATGATCCCGACTCATGCTGTTAAATAAAGTAATCGTTTTCACAATCACAGCACTCTAGTTTCAGCTTCAGTGAACGCTTGTTAAAAGATACAGTTTTCAATTTAGCTGCCTGGTTTGAGGATAACACATGTACAGTAGATCAGAGTGCAATTCTGTAGCTTTGCCATCATCAGAATTCATATTTTTATCTACTTTGGCATGAAACGCAAGACATAAGATGATGTGTACGGGCTTTCTTTTCTAATCTCTTGCCCTTTTACATGCTAATATTTCCAATAAAATAATTTTACTCTCATTATCTGACAGTTCAAATTCCACTTTGTGGTGTATGTGTGTGTGCGTGCGTGTGCACGTGTGTGTGTGTGGCAATCATAAATTCAGAGACACTGTGGCAGCACCCACTGTTTGTCCTGAAAACTCATGCATGTGTAGCAAATTCTGTTCTATAACACACCGATGCAGAACTTTAAAAAGAAAAAGCCAGAGGACACTTATGTGAAGGGAATGAGAAGCCAATGAAGTCATAACCCAAAGCAATGGCATTTCTGATGGAAAAAGTGTAAAGGCATCAAGGACACTGGTGACATTTAAATTAGCAAAGCACTAAGGATGCTTAACCAAGCATCAACTAGGGTGTTCTGATATTGAAATGCCAGTGTTTCTCCTGCCAAAGTTTGTCTTCACTCTTTTATTCTTTACTTTGAGCCAAACCGGCTGTGACATAGCCATTTCCCTGGTTCTTTACGGCTTTGCAGCACTCAGTGCAGTAAACGCAAGATGCTTTAAATGCCTTGAGGGTGGATTTGACTCATAAATTAATCCAAAGGTGACTGAACGTTACCTGGAACCATCTTTAAGAGAGCAGAAAATAGACATGTCTTGCCCTCTCTTCTTTCATTTACTTATATGTTGACTATGCCAATTATAGTGTGAAGAAATGATAGCATATGAGATGTGTTTTTATATTTACAAATACTGTTTGCAAATGTCATTGCACTCACATTAGGTGAGCCTTTAAGTAGGCCATTGGTTAAATAGGGTTAACTCAGACTTGCTTTTCAATATTTTACCAGTGAGTTCAGTCCCGAAAGGCTTTTTTGAATATGTTCCTGTTGATTTCAATCAGTTATTTTATACTTTAGCTGGGTTTCACATTTTTTCTACACATTTAAAAGAGATTCAATGTCTTATAATATATACTGGCTCTATATACATACATACACATGTAGTTAAATAATCAGTTGCTAATTGATTATTAATACAAAATTTCAAATATAATCAGCCGATCGTGTGACAGCAACATTCAGAAATGCAGAGTTCACATTTTTGATGGTTTAAATTATTTTTAATAAGTCTGTTTTCAAGGTCAGCCAAGATGCAGTTGCTCTTTGACCGAAAAAGTTAAGAAATAATAAAATGAAAACAAACAAGTGTGTGTCTCTCTGTCTATCGACTTTCACTCCCATGAGTAAGATGTCTGTATTGAGACATTTCGCACTTTCATTTCTCCTGCTCCACACCAAGTCTATAAATACCATGGCCCTTGTGGAAAGGCGTCATCAGAAAATGCCCTTGAGCTCCTCTATCAAAGCATACATCAGAGAAGGTTTCCCACTGTAAGGAGTATTGGACAGATTACTGCCTGGGACCCTTCATAACAATGATTGGCCAGTGCCAGGCCCATACCAAATTCCCAGCACGCCACCTACTCCTCTGAGTATACTGCTTAAAGTGAGTTATAGGCTAAACCCTACAGACTTATACCCTTTTAAAGTCTTTACTTTCCAGGACATGAATATAAAACATGGGATGTCATGTCTACACATACTTTTTATCTTCATTCAGGAAAGGCAAAAAACTTAAAAAAGCCTACCAGTTTGACAACTTGTTTGCCATGTGTTCATATAGGTCGGCTGATAAAGCACTGCGTTAGGACGTCACGGTTTGATTCCCAGGGAACATACGTAACAATAAAATGTACAGCTTGCATTTAAGAAACTTTGGGAAAGTGTCAAATATATAGATGGAAATGCAATTAATCTTTTGACTCTATAAACCCTTTAGGTTTAAAACAAGCTCTACTCAGTTCATCACATACATACAGAAAATCTCAAACCTACAGGGCAAATTGTCGCCATTCCTTTGTATTTGATGCGTTAAACACTGATTCAATTGGATAGATACTGAAACACAGCCAAACCTTTCTTACAATGCATTAAACAACATCTTGAAGTTCAGCACAATTTCCAATGAAAGACTTTTGACCATTTAACCAACACAGGCCATGTGTCAAGCCAGCCCACAGCAGTAAGATAAAGGGCCCTATCATACACCCAGGAAATGCTGCGCAATGCTTGACGCAAGAGTTTTTTGCTAGTTTCAGCCCAGCGCAGTTCTTATTTTAACATCCAGCATCACATTGCTTAAAGGTGCAGTGTGTACATTTTAGCTGCATCTGGTGGTGAAATTGCAAATTGCAACCAGCGGCTCAGCCCATTGCCCAACCCTTGCTTTTAAAACGCATAAAGAAGCTACGATAGCCACCACTGGACAAATATTACATCGATTGGAGACACCTTAGCAGAAAAGTTTGTCAATTAAGGGCTTCTGTAGAAACATGGTGGCACAAAAAGGCGACTTCCATGTAAGGGGACCCCGGTGTATGTAGATAAAAACGTCTCATTCTAAGCTTATAAAAAACATAACGGTTCATTATAAATGGTCTTTACACCACTGATAATATAGTTTTGTATATTATTTTGCATTTCTTTCAAGAGATCCTTCTAAAAATTACACACTGCACCTTTAAATAACAAATGCATTTGCGCCCATTTGTGTGCCCATGGGGAGTTTTCAGGCGCATTGTTTGCGTGTTGCTATTTTGCGGCTAAAATAGACTACTTCATTGAACAACTAAAACCTGGTATAAAGTCTAAAGTTAATGGCGCAATGTTGTTTTTGTTATTAAGAGAGCGCGTTAGTAATATGTCCCTATAAATGAGGCAAAGATGCGTGTTTGATTATTACACACATGGACAGCATACAAATGTTTTTAAATATAAAAATTAAAGGATTAAAATGTAAATGATTATTATTGAGTCTCTTGAACATAAAAGAGGACTGATTATGAGATGTTAGGAGGCCTAAATAGCTGCTTCACCTGTAGCCTGGTAAGTAATTTAATGTTTGCTTTAAAAAAATTGCAAATATTTAATCTATTTTACCTTTGTACCTCTGGATATGGTGAGATGAGAACCTTTTTTAATGCTTTTCAAAACACTCACGGCGCTGTCCGAGTGCTGAAACCACTTTCCACATCTTTCCACACATTTTGTAAATACTTTATCTCCTGTTTGTTACAAATAAAGTATTTGTACAAACCTTTTCTTGCATATTTTTAAATTATTCTTTGAGATTACACTGACCATGTAGGCTATCCATACGTTTACAATTAAAAGCCTGCTAATTTTACTTCCATGAGTGAAAAAAAACGACTTTTAAAGAGAATCAATACATTTCAATACAAATAAAAACAACACAATATTTTAACATCAATCTTAAACTGGTGGTCTTCTTCCTTTGCTTAGTTTTTCAGTTTACAAATTACACCATTTAAATAGGAAATTGGCATGGCGTCACTGCATTTGGCTTTTTAATAGGAAGGGGGATGAGACTCTCATTGGTCTATTGCACATTACGCCCAAAACACACCCATTACTCATTATGAGAATAGGAACAACCTTTTAAACTGTGCGCTAGGCTCACAAACCATTTTTCCCATTGTTAAATTAGCAAAAGTGGATTCGGTCACACCCTTTTAGAATGTGCGCCGTCCCCCTAGTTTCAGAGCAAAAGAGTTTGTCTTTGTTTATATCTTAACTCTATTCCAACATCAGTTGCTATAATCATAGCAAGAACCATTTATTCTACACACAAGTTAATCTATACACATTCATCTAAAGAGTCTTTCTTTCAGAAATTAAAATCATGTTTAATTGCCATCGTTTTGGAGACAATGTTTGCTTTATGGACAGGAAATATTGTATAAAAATTATCATTTTGAATAGATTCCAATATGGTAAACTAAAATGTACTACTGTAGGATGGCATAAATACATATCACCTTCATAAATCTTAATTCCCATTGGCTTTCTGAAAAGCAGTTGTTAATCAGTACATTTTGATATTAAAGGAACAATAAGTAGGATTTACCCCCATCTAGTGGTGAAATTGTATTTTGCATTCAAACTAACAGTGCTCTCTAGCGCCTTGCCTTTCCAAATGCGTGCTGCAACTACGGTAGCGGTTATGTAATCACTGATCTCCTTGTCCGTTGCAGCTGGTTCACGTGTTCTGGATGAAAACGCATTGTGGAAACGTGTTGGTAGGCTAGTGCTTTTTGTCCCTCTGTGCTATTAAAGTTTATCAATACGGCGGAACAACATGGAAGCCTCCTTGGACTTACTTGTTTAATGTAAGTAAAAAGAAGAAATTCTAAGCTGACAAAGAAAAGTCAGATCACTGGCAAAGGTCATTTGACACCAACAAGGACATATTTATGAATAAAAACATTGATTTTGATTAATAAAACACTTAAAATCTTACTTACAGTCCCTTTAAAGCTGCAGTCGGCAAGATGTTTTATCATATTCAGTGAAACTGACATTATGCTCCAATAGAACAACATAAATTAGACTGTTTAAAAAAAAACCCACGCTTCTACCTCCACCTAGAGCCTTGTATTTGTTTGGCAAAAATCCACCTCTCCCGGTTCATCTGGACCAATCAGAGCAGGCTGGTTCGTCTGGTCCAATCAGCGCATGGCTGTGTAAAATCTGCCTGTCAATCACAGTTCCTGCACACGCCACATATCCACCCTCCCCCTCGCGTGCATTACAATATTGCATGCATTCACCTGAAGTGGATTGTGTTGGATTAAATGCAGCTTGATGGCAGAAAAACTTCTGATTCCTTGGTTAACAACCAGAGCTAGGAGAACAACCAAGGAAAATAAACAACCAAGGAAACAAACGTAGAAAGCGACCGTGCCCGTAATAAAACTAGGATCAATATCAGCCCGGCCTTTGAAAGGTGCAGAGATCTATGAGATTTTAAAGGGTTCAAGCTGGATGCAGAGCTTGCCACATGTCTTCTCGACAGGTAATGGTGCTTTATCAACCATTGATTGTATTTCTAAAATCCCTCAGTCTTTCTCACAGTTATTTATTTTGTAAAATTTTCCATTTCCTTCAAGGCTTCTCTGAACAGTAAATACAACAAAACATTAAGCACATTTGTGCACACATGATTGTAAAACATTATCTGGTGGAGCGTGTGTAAACCGGTACGCAGCAGTTGTGCTAACACAACAACCAAAGCGCATTCACTTACATCCCTCAGCCAGGCTCATACAGTTAATTGGTTTAGACTTAGACAAGAAATAAATGTGATTTATGCACAGTAATTAAAAACAGAATATTTTACTAAGTTTTTGAACAGCTACATTTTAATTTGCTAAACATAAATCCTTCAGTTTGAACACCGCTGCTGAATGGTCAAATCACCCCAATTATCTGGAAGAGAGTTACATGGGAATAATGGGCCTAAGTGTGGTAGGAACAGTGGGAGGGTGTAACATAAGACAAAAAGGATCATTTTGACTGGCAGTCCACTGGTTAGGCATTAAATGTTTAATAATGCAAAGCTGTTTAAGCCGCTTTTGTGCAGAAAAACTTATAGAACAGGCTACATCATGGTCATATAATCTTCGGAACCTCTTACTACAAGAAAGCTTTCATTAAAATAGTAAGATACAAGAACTAAAAGACTTCACAATCAAGTGGATTGAGTCTAGTTAAAACATCTGTTATCACTTTGTAAAGCAGTAATTAATCCTGAAAATAAAAATTGGCAATTAGAGGAGAAAGTCATTATTATGATTTAATTTGTCTGAGCGAGCAGTCCTCTGATGCATGATTTAATGGTAGATTTGCATAGTGAATATTCATTAGCCCAAAAGTAGTGATCCCTCTAGTGAATTGTTTGACGCTTTTACGAATTGAGGACACAAAGACTAAAAAAACTAGTTCCTGCTGCCATGATGAAGCTCATCACACCACTGATCTACTGGCCTTCCATCATCGTGATGCCCAGCCGATGTCTTTTGACCCAAAAGCCGATGTTAAATTAACCCAGAAATTTTTTATATTTGACCTAACAATGGGTTAAAATAACCCAGGATTTTGGATTATAACCCAGTATAGGTCAAATTATAACCAAACAGGGTTTGGGTTCTTCCCTTTTAGACCCAGCAATTTTTGAGTGTAAAAGCATTCAAAATATACCGTCTCTCACTTCTGTCAATATGGAAAACATTTTATGACACTCTGCACACCAGCTTCTTATCAGATTCCAGGCTGTGAAGTAAACTAAATGCTATTAGCTATTTTAAAAGGGATCAGAGCTTTTAAATACTAAAAAAGCCCCAAGACATCAAAAAGCTAAGCACTTCAGTGGATCTTAAAAATTATTTATGTATAGTTTAAACAAAAGTTACACAAAGTAGGCTTATAAACTATCTATAGTCTTGCAATGTTCTTCTTAGGTGTACTTTTTTAGGATCTATTGATCAAGAATTTTTGTTGCTTATTTAGTATATAGAGTTAATTTGGTCATTATTGATTTCAACCTCATAAGAATTATATTACACATATCATTGTATTGGCTATCTGGATGGCAGGGGACTTCTGTCATACGAGCAAGACATTAGTAGGCAATTCTTATCACACATAACTTTAACTTGATTAAATATGCAGTTTTTTGTATTTTTCTTATACATATTTTAAAACAAACTTGTAAAAAAGTACACTTATATAATGAAAACTGTAGTTTTATCTGCAGCTAAAAAATATTTTGTGTGGACCAAGTCGTGTTATGAAGCTGGACATGTTGAGATCCAACCTATCCTCCAACCCATTGTTTTGGTCATTTGTCCATTCCCCCAATTATGACCAACAGATTTGTTTACTAAATTAGTGCCTCAAGTGAAACTTATTAGGGTATGAAATTGTATATTGGAGTATTTTTGCTATAATGCATTGGGGTTTTATTTTTAATTTAAACCATCAGGATTCATTGAATTTATATTACACGTTACACTATTCAGGCATTTAGGACAAACAACATACACATTTATTTATTATATGATACAGAACACAGCATTTTCAAAAAGGACTTAAAGTATTCCAAGTGTACAGAGGACAAACAATCAATTTATATGAAAAAAGACGCAACAGTAATGACAATCCTCTGTAAATATCAGATCCGGTGAACACGGTTCAAAAACTATCGGCAAAGGAAGCGATGACACGTCATCTATGATTGCAAAATAACATTGGCTCTCGTGTGCCTGGTGACCAATTGCATCATTACGTTAGCCAAGAATGTGAAGCGCTATTAGCTGTCATTACAGATTGCGTCATGCTCTAATGTTCTGGTATATGTTTGAACATATATATAAAGTGACTGATATAAAGTATGGCTTCAGTTCACAAGGTTTGCAACACAAATTGTTTGTAATACTTTTATACCGTTGTTGTTGTTTTTTTTTTAACATTTATTCAATAAATACCTTTGACTGTACCTTTACTTGTGTTTCATATGGCTGAATATGGTTAGATGCTCCAAAATATCTTTAAAACCATAAATGTTTATGAAACTATTTGTACATTTATAAAGGCACTAATCGCTTACATGCACCTTGATGTCATAATATGGTGCTTGTACAAACCAATTAATTTGTTGTAATTTTTGTCTTTTGACATCTCATGACTATACAAATCTCCTTGACCCCATTGTTTTTGGATATGAAATAAGTAATTATGACAAAGAATATCATCGGACATATTACTCTACGCTTTCAAAATACTAGTATTCCTATCAAAGTTTACTTAAGGCCGACATGTTGTAATTTGGTCAACATGCTGAAAGTGCAATAACCTATGATGCAATAAAATAAATTAAATATTAAGAGGTTAGTATCCCACGGACCAAATAACAGCAGCACTAACAACACGAAAGGTACCACAATGAGCAAAACGTGGAAACAGTTTTTCTTGGTCTTTGGTAAGTGTCACTTTACACATGCTAAATCTCTACTGATTTTATTCTTATCTCTTTATGAAGGACCTTCATTACAGATGTATGCGTGTCTCCTTTACAGCATTTCTCTCTACTGGGGCTAATGGACATGTTATATTATCTTGCCCCTCTGAACGGTTTGATTACTTTAAAGATCAACTTCAGGTAGCAGCATTTTATCTACTAACCAGTAAAACACTGAAACACAGTATCACCAATGGTTATTGTAATAATAGCACTTTCAAGGTTGACTAAACATTTAATAAGAAGATTGATGGCCATGGTTACATTTAACGCACATATTTATATCTAGATGAGCAATTGTTTGGAAGCTGCATCTAAAAATTGGACAACATACCAAACTGCAGATATTTTTAACCAGCTACGCTTGCTGACGGCTATCATCCAAACACAACAAGAAACTGGTAAAACAACTGGTAAATTACAAAACCACTAGCATTATGCCTGGCAGAGTATGACCTGTGATGTGATGTGTACTCTATATAGGATATTACTTAAGTGTATATGCTATAATTAAAATGTAAGACAGTAATGCTATATTTTAAAAAGCGTGTATACATGTAAGTCCTGAACAAAATGTTACTTTATTCGTAGAGATACTCGGGTTACTGCCAGCAAACTGTTTTGCTCCAGTAGTACACAGGGATGGAGGCCTGCTGTGTGTATCTTCTGAGAAGAAGATCTATTGTAAACCAATGTGCAATACGGTAAGCTCAGCTGTGCTTTGGTCTCATTGAGTGTATGTTGCACTGTACCACACTGTAAAAAGTAATTTGTTGTCTCAACATCTATGCCGTTATATGATAAGTAGCTTTGAAAAAAATATTCAGTACATATTTACAACATTTTTGACCGGACTTTAAATGCATTGTTCATGCAACACAAAAAAAATTAACTACAAGATAAACTCAAAGGTTTAAAATCGAAAAATCTGAGTTGGTTCAACTACAATTAAAATCAAGTAAATGTAACATAAATTTCACAAGACTTTTTTAAAATATCAAATAAATCTTTGGTGTCCCCAGATACGTATGTGAAGTTCAAGCTCAAAATCCTGTATAGATTTATTATAACATGTTAAAATTGCCACTTTGTAGGTGTGAGCAAAAATGTGCTGTTTTGGGGGGTGTCCTTATAAATGCAAATGAGCTGATCTCTGCACTAAAATGGCAATGCCGTGTTTGGACAGTGCAGATTAAGGGGCGGTATTATCCCCTGTTGACATCACAAGGGGAGCCAAATTCCAATGACCTATTTTTTCACATGCTTGCAGAGAATGGTTTACCAAAACTAAGTGACTGGGTTAATCTTTTTTGTACTTTCTAGGTTGATAGAAGCACTGGGGACCCAATTATAGCACTTAAACATGGAAAAATTAAGATTTTCATTATACTTATATGGAATACCCATAAGTACTGTAAACATATATTTTGATTATTCATGTTTTTTTTTTCAAACAATGGGAATTTAAATAGTTGTGGAGACAAAGTAGAAAGAGCATTAGACTAGTATTATTAATGTTGTTTTGTTGTAAATTATAGTTTCTGAGAAGTCACCTTTGAGGTGCTCATGCTTTGGTAAACATGGACCAAACACATTATACTTTCACAATCCCACATCAAAAAAAGCACTTTTTGTGCATTTCTGTGGTGAAGCAAGTACATTAAATGACTGCCATATAGAAGACATTAAGTTTTTTTATACTCTTTCTTATAGTATGCATTGGTATCCTATATGAACACCAAGTTAAATAAATGTAACAATTTGAGTACAGTCTACATGAGCATTAGAAGTTAAAGGGATAAAAGGATTTTCAGTTCATCCAAAAATGAAAATTCTGTCATCATTTACTCATCCTTATGTTATTTAATACCTGTAAGAGTTTCTTTATTATGTTGAACACAAAATAAGATATTCTGATAAATTATAATAACCTCACAGTTGACCGTACCCATTGACTTCCATAATAGGAAAAAGTACTATGGAAGTCAATGGGTACCGTCATCTGTGCGCTTACCATCTATGATCAAAATATCTTCATTTTTGTTTTTTAACAGAATAAAGAAATTTTTACAGGTTTGGAAGAACATGAGGGTGAGTAAATGATGACAAAATTTTTATTTTTGGGTGAACTATTACTTTTAGTTACATATTTTTAAGAAGGTTGAGTAAACTCAAATAGTAAATATAATGAAGTTTTTCTTGATATTTTGACTTAAAACCTCTGAATTTAATTAAAAAGCATGTTGTAAAAAAATGGTGCATATATTTTAAGTAAATCCAACACATTATTTATTTACATGGCAAAAGCGTTTTTCCCCCATTCCCTTAAAAAAATTCTAATTTGTTTTTCAGATAAATGGCAAAATATTTAATTTAATAAAAAATACTTTTTGTTTATGTCAAACAATTTCATGCAAAATAATGTGCTTGGGTTGTAATGTACTTGGTGCAGGACCCAATAAGCCACCCTATCATTCTTTTGGAGTATTTGTAAGTGTGTGCATGCTTTAATTATAAAAGATATTTAGGACACATACTGATTCATACAACCCACCGATTCATCAGCACCTCCCAGTGGACAACCCAATATATTGAAAATCTTTAAAATCAAGATTTGATTTTTGATTTTCAAAGAAGCTTTAAAATCAAATCCACGACCATCTTATATAAAAACAGCTACAAAATGTTATTCTTCTAAATTCAATCTGTTCCACACAAACAGGGTTATGATTTTAACTTTATAAGAAGATCAAGGCTGTACGAGGAATGCAGTGCCGCCACCCAAAACAAATGGACAACACAGTACATGGGTGGCAATAAGCTGGCTGAATGCACTAGTAAGTTCTGAATCCATTACATATGCAAATCTTATTATAATTTCACATGCTGCTATAATGAAGAACTGTTTTATAAAGTTTGACAATTCTCAAGCTCTCCTAAAATGACACGATCCATTTAGCCTATAGCCAATATTCTGTTTTCTTAACAACCAAAGCCAAAACAACATAAAAATTTTAAAGCGATGCTGTGGACTGTTGAGTCCCTGAGGCTTTATTCTATTACTAAAACAAGAGGGAAATGCATATAGAAGGAATGCACATGTTTAAAATGAGAAAAACTATGGATTTTTTTAATCCATTTTTCTCTCTGCAGAATCCCCCATTTCAGTGGCAGGAGCTCCGTCTGCCTTCTTCCCTAAGGAAAAGGACTGTCACAAGACAAAGAGCGATGAAGAACTTATGAAGAATATCACAAGCATCTTTCATTCAGAGCTTATTAAAGCCGGCGTTACATCATTCGAATCTTCATGCCTTCTCTGTGGTGAGACTCAGAGCATAAACTAGAGCCAACAAGCAGATAAAACATGTGCTTTACACTTTCTGTTTAAAAAAAACAATGACTCAACATGTAAACAACATGTCATATTATGAAACCGCAAAGTTGAAACAGTGGAAAATAATAACATTTAAGGAAATGAGCTTTCATTATGTTGTGAAAAATATTAAATTGTAATCAAAATTATTTAAATTATCAGCGTACTAAAATCTTGGCACCAAATCAATGCTGTAATAGTAGTACTTTTCACACTGTATATCATTTACTGAGCCCCATACATCACAATGGTAGAAATCTCATACCAAATGAAAGAAGGAAGTCTTGGGCACATTTTTTGTGTTCATTACATTTCCATATCTTCCATACAAAGTTGTAGACTAATTAATAGAGAATGGTCACTTGTGACAACTTACCCCACTCTCCCCTACAGTATCATAAAAAGGAAACCACATTCACTTAAATAGCAATGCAACTGCCATATAACAGCTCATAGTAAACACCCTATGTATGCAGGCTATCTTTAATAATATCTTATGCTAGTTTTTAAGCAATTTATCCAATTAATAAAGACAATATGGGAACAAAGCATTCAATTGCTACTGTAACGTTTTTTACAACATTTATGCAACACTGAAATAATCTGCCTATAAATTCAGAAAGATCAGTCCTGTACACTCTCAAAAACAAAGGTACAAGAATAAATGTAATTCAACTGTTGTTAATCCAAAAAAATGCAATCCCTATTCTTAGCAAACATGGATAAAATGTAATTGTTTAAAGTCAGCTTGTTACAGTATTATTTTGCATGTAGCTGTACAGTTGCAATAGGACCACTAGATGTCAGTGTTGTCAAGTTTTTAAAAACACACTAGACATGAACAAAAACAGAACTAATCAGTGATATGAACAATAAGTTAGAATAATGGTTTATATTCTATTCTGTAGAAAATGATTTTTTGTGCACCTGTAATTGCAATGCAAAACTTCTTTTGTTACCTATACAAAAAAAGCCTTTTGGTCTGATGTTTCTAAAGTAAAAAAAAAAAAAAATGATTTTGGAATTTGTATAACTACAATTCTTTCTTGAGTCTTGAATGGGACACACACACACACACACACAGGTTTCCATGTTTTTTGGGGGCACTCCATAGATGTGATGCTCTTATACCGCATGCACACACACCTAAAAAAGTATTTTCACACACACACACACACACACACACACACACACACACACACACACACACACACACACACACACACATGGGAGAAAGTAAAGCAATAATCTTTGTCAGATTAAAATATATGTCTTAATCTAAAACTAGGCAAGTTTAACACTATGGGGCGGTTTCCCAGACATGGCTTATGCAACTCCCAGCCTCAATTGGATGTTTAAGGTGCCTTAATTTGAAAACACCTTGCATTGACATATTGTGACACAGTGTAATTGTTTTGTCTGAAGATGCACACCAGTAATTTTTTTACTTTACACCAGTAAAGTTATGTTTGCAAAAACGACTTAAATGTCGTAATATAACAAAGCCTAGTCGTGGCTTAACCTAAATCATGTCTGGGAAACCGTCCCTAGATGTACTTGAAAATGAATGCAAAGAAAAATGTATATTGTACATCATGGGAAAGTATGATAATAATAACAACAAAATCAATATTCTATCACTACGGCTAACTAGGTTCAGTATTACATATCCAAATATAAGTGTATATTATTTTGAAAATAGCTAAAGGTTACTCATTCATTCATTTATTTATTTATAATGGGACCATGCACAATTTTTAACATAAAATTTTCATCTCATGTATTGTACCGGATTTAGCCGAGGGCTAATTTTCATCCGTAGTCCCCATATAACAGTTATAACATTTGAAATAAAAATTTTAACCATTCTTGCTTTCAAGGCTATATTTACATAAACCCATGCTATCCAAGGAAGAACATGCAAACTCCACAAAGAAACCTTCTTGCTGTTAGGCAACAGTGCTACAATTTTTGCACAGTTTAACATATTTATATGGCAATAAATCAGATTCTGTATGAGTCTCTTAGTTGTCCTCAGATTGCAGTCATTATTGGAAAGGGGTTGAATATGCAGAAGATGCTGGAAAAGCGATGTATGTGCTGCTGAAAGGTTTTTTGAAAACCATTATTCTGTGTTGTGGTTTATATGTAAACATCTATTATGTGAAAACCTTGTTCATGGCAGTACTAAATTAAAAACAAAATGCAAAATTTAAAAACTAACATTTTGCAGATTATGCAAGGGGTATGTAAACTTATGAGCTCAACTGTAATTTGTACTGTATGAAGTACTGTATCATCAATGAATAGGACATCATCAATGTTATTAGAATAGACAGCAATGGACTGCTGCAGGGTACACACATTTGATGTATTATTCAGAAGTTTCTTTAAGAAACATGTACAGTATAAGAGGTGAATTTTAGATAATTTAAGATCTGTCACATTAAAGCCAAAAAACATTACACACATTTAAATTAAGTGACCACCCAATAAAGAAGAAATCATCTGCCATGATAAATACATCTCCGCATGTAGGTGTGCTAAACTGGAAACTTCTAAATTGTATAAGGTAAAATGCAAAAAAAAAACAACAAAACAAAAACAAAGATGCAACACGCACTTCAATTCTTAAACAAATTGCTCAACACCACGATCGAATCGACTGCAAAATCCAAATTTTGTCTGTAAGGAAACCACTTCACGAGTCAATCACGAGTTATTACTCAATCATGAGTTATTACGGTTAAACATTATAATAATGAATGACTTTGCATATTCAGACATAAGTTTCACATTTCCAATTTGGACTACAAAAACAAATAATGCACATTTCCAAGTGATGTAAATTACCAACAGAAGAAGAATCAGTTTTTCATTATCAATCTGAAAAGTTGACGAAAAAGTTTCTTAGAAAAACTGATTAGTTTTCAAACTAAATAGGTTTTCAGCATGCAACTGATTAAGGCAAGTCAACGTTAACAAAATGGTTTGCTTTTGCAAGACAAACACTGTTCGCTTCGACTGACATGTGATCAATGCCAGATGATGAATGCAAGGAAAAATGCCTTCTGCGGGGTGGGGGCATGTGTTTAGGAGAGTGATTCACGACTACGCAGGAGAAGAATGAACATATACTGAGCTTTCCATCACAGTCCCAGAAGCCTCATCCTAAGCACATCCTGTGGGTCTATCCAGTCTATGCAATTAATGAGGAAGATTTGTGTGAGCATGGTCTATGCTCAACACACTAACCCCATATAGCATATGATTTACACAACCCAATGGAGGAGCTGTCTTCCCGAGACAATCGATCCCCCTTCTATCATCACTTACTAGTTGGACGTTGTTCTGGTGATGTTTAATCTGTTTATCTAACCCTGGACCGGACACAGAAAGCGACATATCAAAGACCTAATTAATTAGGATGCTGCATTACTTAATTGGGGTGGGGCAACAGGAGACGGGAGATGGAGAGATGGATGAAGAGGCAAAACAGATGACTTTAACACTATAGTACTTCAGCCTTCACAGCACCTTCTGAATCTTAAGTCATTTACAAGAACTAACATACTGAAAGTATGAGTAAATTCATTCTTTTAAGGCAGGGGTGGGCAAAAAATGGGTTTTATCTGGCCTGGGAAAGTTTAAACACAATATATTTTTAAATATATTTATAAAAGTTAAGATTTTGGTCCAGATTGACTCGCTATAGATGCCGCTAGGACTGCTACTGCACTGACATGATATATATGATATTATAGTTAATCCATCATACTTTATAACGCTAATTTTACACTTTGCTTAAAGTGAAAGCAGCAAATGCGATACTTTTGTATTATTTGCAAGTTTCATACTCTTAGATCCAGAAAAAACATCTTAGATCCAGAAAAAAACAGTTTTTGTTTCTCATTGAATTCATTGTAAAGTTATAATCTCAGACCTTTCCTAGCTCACTCCACCAGTGATTCCCTTCTCAATCTGTCCTAATTTTTAAAACAATGGATATTCTATTATGTAGATTAAAAACAGCACAAAAGCTAACATTGCAGCATGTACATCAGATTATGCGATCGGTGAAAGACAATGCTGCCAATAATTACCAGATGGCATCTTATTTCATCAGACCACATAATGACAACTCATTTTTATAACAATAAATATTATACTGTTATATTGCTTATATGTTATGTATTTACTTGCCATATTCAGGGTACCCACACCTTAGCTAACTTCAAATTCAGGGACCTTTTAATTTCCAGGTCCAATACCCTAAAATTCAAGGACTAAATGTGGCAAGTGAGAGCAAGGTTGCACCATGTTACCTTTTAAGATACATTGTTACAGTTCCCTTTGGAGGAAACTCGCGCTGCGCCACTGCGGTGACACTTTGGGGACGCCTCCAGGGGTAAGTGCGTCTGAATGTGTATATCAAATTCAACCAATGGTGAGCCTTTACGACAAAGACAGAGTGACGCGGGAGCCAGGAAGTATATCGCTATCTGAAATATTGCCAAGGACAGCGTTACATGCATGCAGGCAGGAAGTATGGCAAGGAAGAAGCAGTGTCTCGTTCCCTTCTCAGGAAACAACAGTTACATACGTAACCCAAGACGTTTTCATGTGTCAAACACAACTATGCAAAAAAGCATTTTGGTATGAATCAACATTCGCATACAGAAGTTTTAAAGTGAATAGTTTTGCATGTGTGCTTAAAAAGTCTATGAAATTTTTATGATATTATCCTACACTACACAGGGAATAATATGTTTTTTTTTTTAAGAAAACTTCTTGCATAAAATAGATTCAAGCACTTTGAATGACCTGTATCTATGTATGTATATTTTCACTTCCCAGGGCCTTGAAATCCCCCCCGCCCCAGAATCACAAATTTCAAGGACCTGTGGGAACCCTGCATAGCAGCTTTGTTTTAAACAGGAGCTGAGCGATCACAAAACAATTGTGTCTTATTTAGATGCCCAGCAAATCCGTTCCTTTGCTATCAAACGATCATAACAACTTTATTTTCGGGACAATGACCTTCCTATCAGGATGCACAAAGAAACTGGGAGCACAGCATGTTGCTCATCTGATGGATCAATGCTTTTCACTGCTGTTTGTTAAGCAGAGCTTCTGTCATTCTGTTGGTAGGTCTGTAATTGGAACAGCATTGCTTTTTGAATTCAGGTCTTTGCGTCTCTCCCTTAAACAGGTCAGTCAAGTGTGAAAGACATCAAGCATCCTTCAGGTAATTACTGTCTGGCTTCAGAGAATGCAAGCAAATTACATCTCATAATTACACGAGATGCACTGGTCTGACCAAACAGATTACGCAGGAAAATCAGAGGCGGCTTTCTTGACATTGGCTGCATGAAGTGGATTACTGAGGTCATTCAAGAAGTCTTTACTAAAACGTTATGCCGCAATGCCAACTGATGAAGTGATAATCCCCGTAAAAAGGAAACATTTTAAATATGTATCTTAACTGTGATGATCCGCTTATGTGAGTGGGTGACATCTGGAGTCATTCAGATTGACCTCTTTAAACAATCTACTGTAATCCTCATTGACTTACTTTACTGACACTGGTATCAAATGTATGCCATATACATTTTTCAGGTTAATTGTATTTTTAAAGGTTTTCAACAACAATACTAACGTAATTTGTAAGAAATTAGATTGATTTTGCTTTGCCACTTAAAATTGATCCACTCCATCTTGATGAAGTGTTTTAATCATGAAACACTTTTCACAGAGGCAAAGGATATTAATACTGCACGTTAGCTCTCTGTACAGATAAATGATACGTTGAGTGACAGTTATACACCTTCACAGCTGTGTTGCAAAATTCACACTTTGATATAATAAAACCAAAGTACATCGACATCACTAATCTGAAGGGATCAATCTGTCTATTTATAATATTCATTAGACAGCAATACCTTTTCATTCAGTTCATGTTTTTCCCAGTCTTTCAATTGAAGAGTTGATTTTGTCCTGCATGCTCTTGATGGCCACGTAGCGTTAACTTAATGAAAACAAAATGTACCAACTTAAAATTAAGTTCTCAAAAGCTCATTGTTTAAAACATTTGCTAAATATTTCACAATTGACTAAAACTATATTTATTATCATTATAAGTATTATAAAATCATAATATTGATTATCTCCATATTTCTGTGTACCGACATCTTAAAGATCAAAACTACAGTCCGTAATGAACATCTTAAATTTAGGCCTGAAGCAACTTCATAAATTTGTCTGATTTTCCCTGTCAGTGCTCATGTTGTGAATATAACGAAAAGCTTAAGAAAATCGAAAAGAAAACCAAATTAGTCACCTGAATATAAAAAACACGTGTTCAGAAAAACGATTGCGTCTTTTCGATAGCTACTCATGGTGTTTGCGCATGCGCAATGATGTACCGACAACCATCTCACTGCGCAGGCGCGTTTGACAACACTGTTAATTGCTTCGAATTCGGCCTGGCTTTAGCAAGTAGTTAGATAAACTTGGCATTGTAGGATTGTTCTTCAGTTTAACGCAGGCATAATGTTGTTTGGCAAGCTTTCCCTGGAATATTAAAAGCCACCTCAAAAATCTAGGCTACATCAGGTAAAAAATATTAAGTATTTTTAACATGCTAGATATTCCAATGGTTGTGGCAAAAGTGTTTTGTTTTTGGTGTATTGATTGCAATCAGCAAAACTTTTTTTTTTGTTTTGTTTTAAAACCTGGTTAATTTTCGTAAGGGTTGTTTAATTTATGCTAATGCTTATCTGTAATTGGCACAAAGTTCAATCCTTACCTTATGACGCACAGCGTCAGCGTAAAGTGCGTTGTGCATACCGGTATCTACTTTCCGATAGCGTTAAATTATTCGAACTGCAGTTTCCACATGTAACATTTGTTTTGACTAAATAAGCAACTTTGGGATTGGATGCCATGATTTGGTTATTTTATTCTCTGGATCCTATTATCGAGCTGCATCGTTATTACCTTTTAAGAACCATGTGGATACAGAGTGGCAGTGATAAATTGCCTTTCTGTTTACGCACCGATGATCAACTGGGAGATGTAGCTACCTAAGCGCATCACATAGCGAGATGGCTCAGTCACACGCTGTCGTGTTGTCTCACTCATCACATCACTGGCCTACTTTTAAAGTGCAATTTAAACTACCAGTGACGCGTCTAACTACGTAATCTGTAGATGTAATTCGGTTCCATTTGGGTCTATTTGTCACGTCTTTTTTGCTTTGTTTAATTTACAAGACATGCTTGAAGCAATGGTTTGGTGCCATGGAGTGCATTACAATGTGAACGCTTATACGCTTATATATTACCTATCAATTACATTACATTTAAATATATAGAGGGTTTGTCTTTTCTCTACCACAGCCCCACACAAACCCAAATTAGATGGAGGTGTTTCATCCCTTTAAAAACAGGACAATTCCATGATTAGATGCTAAATGTTCAATTAAATGTTAAAATATTTCGTTTGTATGTAAAAACCTATTCTCCACTTATGTTTATCATAATAAAACGAGATCAGGTCGGCAGAAGATCTAGTGTGCCTGTTGGTCGAACAGGTTTACAGTCAATTGCTCTGGTAATTGGTCTTTAAACTATTGATCAATTAGAATCCATCAAATATACAAACGTCAATAAGATTTCAATTTTTTTTTTGTGTATTAATAATAAATTATATATAATTAACTAATGTAATTTTGAAGTCATTCACTGAATTAAAAGAATAAGAGGATTAACCACAAACTGATTTCAGAAAAACACTTTTCATTAGTAAAACTCTCACAACCAACAGATGGCGACCTCCTCCAGTCTTTAAACAAGGTGAACAGCGTGAACATCGCATCAAAAAGGTATTTTATTATTCTCAAGAAATGCCGAAACAAACTTAAAGTTTTGATGGCATACTGTCTTTAATTGTACATTTTGGTAAATAAAGTCAGAAACTTTAATCGTTAAAATATACTGTAGGCTACCATTGTTTAATTTGGTGAAAAGTTTATTCTACACGTGTGTGAAAAGAGAAAATGTGCTTATTTCTGCTGCCAATAAGGAGACTAATCTAATTTTGATCACACATGTGAGTGTTCAAGAATGGCAAAAGTCAGCATAGAAGCCGTTTCTCCAGTAACATAACATTTACATCTGAAATGTTGCGCAAAGCCATTAAGAAATGTAACATTTGAACGAAAATATCTGTTTGAATGTTTTTTTGGCTATGCACTCACGGAGATCTGTCAGACCCCCCCCCCAATATTCCCATCTACCACACTCATTTGATTCAGGTTAGGTTCTACAGATAACATCTTTTCGACAATCAAGCCATCTTTGCGTCAGCACCACGATCAGTCACAGTTGAAGAGAAACATAAGAAAACAGCGCATCACTGAACTCATAGCCCTGTACAATCTCAAACAGAGACAATCTGGATATATTCAGAGAACTGACAAAACGTACTCCGTTTGTACTGTAGCTATGTTTCACGCAGAAACGCTGAGAGTGCGCTAAGAGTCGCCTGTGGTTTTTGGTTACAGCGCAGCTGAACGCCACAGTACTCTGTCGCGCGCTCAGACGCACGCGCGCATCTTGAGAGCTGGAGTTTTATTCTGCTGCCTCGCGACTCTTTTTCCGCTTGTTTGGTCTTTGTCAGACTTAATCCCAAGAAATCAGTTGATATTTTCTAGTGACATTTTTGGACCAGTTCACGGAAATATTTTCAAATATCCTGGATGTGCATTTTGAACAGCGATGTTTCAATGGACCTAAATGAAGAAGGATTATTTTGGTCGTTACAATAAATTGCTTGTTTGAACAAACTTAGCGCGTGGTACTCACGGATAAAAACGCAATGATCGTCGCCGCGATTTACATCATTTTTCCACTGTTGGGTGAGTTGGAGTGAGATTTTGCATGTGCAGAGATTGATTGGTAAATTATACACATTGGGCTACATCTAGCATGGTGCAGAATTCGCCATAAACAATAAAATGTGATCACAAGATTACCAAAAAGAGTTTTTAAGACTATAGGTCTCCATGCGTCACTTGGCGGATATAAAGTCCAGTGCTGTTTGGTGCATGAACGTTTGTTTTATTACGTTACATTTCTTAAAAACTAGAATATCAACAGTTTACTTAAACTGCTAACATCAAGTGTATTTAATTTTTAACAAATATTTTAATCTTTACAGAGTTTTATTGAATCCTGCATTCGTGCATAATGTTAAATCATTAATATTTACTTTAAACTATTATTATTATTATTAATATTATGAGGAACAGTTATTATTATGATTAGGAATAATTAAGAATTGATGACGTGTGTTACTGTTATGCGCTGCGTGCGCTGACCCATGATCATTACACAGAAGCTGTCATAATAAATATAATGGCGTAAATAAATAATAACCCATCGTTATTTCTGTACAGATGTGCTGTTATCTGCCGAGGAGTCTTTCTTTACTAGTGGAAACCGGCTGGACTGTGTCAAGGCGAATGAGCTGTGTTTGAAAGAACCGGGATGCAGCACAAAGTATCGGACTATGAGGCAGTGTGTAGCTGGAAGAGAGGGAAACTTCAGCATGGTGACTGAAGCGAAGGATGAATGTCGGGTTGCCTTGGACGCACTAAAGCAGAGTCCCTTGTACAACTGTCGTTGTAAAAGAGGCATGAAGAAAGAGAAGAACTGCCTGCGCATCTACTGGGGAATCTATCAGCATTTACAAGGTGCGCAAGCTGTAAATATATGCTGTCACCATACTTACTGTAACAGATTGCAGTATAAGATGTGCACATCCAAAACAAAGCTCCTGTGCATTGCTTGAGATAGGAAATTGCTTTCTTAAGTTCTGTTATCACATAGGGTCACTGGGATGTGTTCAGAGCCCTCTGTGAAATGTGTACATAAAACTTTATGGAGTGTGAGGTCTCTTATGCTTTATGTCAGTGTACAGCATATACGTGTGAGTGTGTGCTGGGCCAGACACTCTCTCTCTTCCCAACTGACCAGTATAACCAATCAACCAGACACTGACTCTGGTAAAGTAAACCTGTTCCATGAATCAGTGACCCAAAAAGCAATTTCCTACAAATAAAAACAGACAGGATTGTTCCCAGACTATAAAGCACACAAGTTATTACAAAAATAATAATGTATTTACAGTATGAAGAAGATTTAATAATTATTTGCATTAGCATTTGTCGGTATGTATTGGTTTTTAGTGACATTTCGTTTATTTATTTCACAGGGAATGATTTACTTGAAGATTCTCCATATGAGCCCGTAAACACCCGACTCTCAGATATATTTCGACTTGCCCCCATCTATTCAGGTAGGATTTGCATTTTTTAATCAGCTTTTCTTTTACCCACAATGGAAAAAAAGGATGTTAAATGCTACAGTATGCGCATGTGAAGAAGATCTTTAACACAAGGGCCGTTACTTACATAGAGAGTTCTTTCTTCTATCTATCTTGTTTTATCCCTCTTTTTCCTCTATATTGGCATGCGATGTTCTGGTCTCTAATTTTCTGAATCTTGCATGGGGAGATAGTTCTGAATGTTCATAATGCTCAGTGAGCTATAACAGCACTGTACACTTTAGCCAACTTGCAATAGCTTGTTGTGGGTATGTAACGGATCGAATGTGTTCCTGGTTTGACAGTAGCTTTTTAATTGTATCTATATGGGTGTTAGGCTGCAATGAAAGTACTTTATAAATGCCCTTCCGGATATTTAGTCAAACGTTCATGAGTGTAGAAGAGGTGTGAATCTGTCCTGAGATGCTGGATGCTGACTTGGATCATCCTCTTGGTGGCAGTGTTGTTCCCTACTTCGCCATAAAGAGAGGCCTGTTGAAAAGAGTAAAGATCTGCTGTGAATGTGTTCTTAACAGATGGCGGCAAAAAGGGTTAACAGCAGCATATAAAAGTTTAAGTTTTTCTGAAAAACGACAGAAAGTGAGAGTTGGTAAGGAAGGAGAAGTCTTGAGTTTATTAACATTGGATTCTGAATGTATCTGAAAGAATAACCTTGGCTTCTGTATGTTTAAAGTATCTTTAAAATGTTTCTAGATGTATTTGGACTGAACAAATATTTATACTGCATGTTTAAAGTCACTGTCACTTAATCTAGCACCGTGTGGTAAAGTATACATACTTTCATTTGATAAATATACAGTGTGGGTGATACAATACTTACAAACTACCTATTACAGATGTACAGAAAGATAACATGTTTACCTTTAGTTTCACTATGTGGCTATTGTTTATCCAATTAGTTCTATTAGAAAAACAGTTTAAGAACTGACAGTCGTCAGATGCTGTGTAAAACTGCGACTTAATAATTTTTCACTTTAAGCTTCAACAGATGTAGAGGAAGAATAACTTGCTTGAGTTATTACAATTCGTGGAAACTTAAACCTTCCAAAATAAGGGGCAATAATATGTCATGTCAATCAAAATAATGAAAGTGAAGAACCGGAAAACGTGGTTAGAGTTCCCTTGGGGAGGATTCGGATTAAGCTGGTAAACACCACAGCAATTAAAATAGCACGTACCTCGACTCTTCCACGCCCTCTCTTCATGGCTGTGATGACAGAGTGTTACGGCAGAGTGCTCTAAATCTGAGGGTGCTCTTTATTCCCCATTGGAAAGCTCTTTACATTGATTGACGGCTGAGTTCCATGGGTAAGAAACAGGCCAAGCGGGGAATCAGTTCCCCACCTACATTGAGGATTTATGAGACAGAGACAGGGCAGACTACAGTCTGAGTGTCTGGAAGGAGTAGGTCACGGTTCAAATAGCTTCACTTTAGCTTTTTATTTGGCATATTTGTTTACCCTAATACAAACTGTATTATTTTATGTATTAAAAATAACTAGGTAAAAATATTTATTGTATCTAATACAGTAAAACAAATTCTATAAGTTGTTTTGAAAGTAGTGGAGAAAAGGATGCTCTCAGCCATAAAGCATCAGCCTATAGCTAAATACTACTATCTACATCATTTCTTTCTCTGCAGTATTGCACCCTAGAATACAATTTTAGCTTACATTGTAATACTATTAAATAACAAATTAAATAAATAAAAGCAGACAGTTTGATTTTGTTTTGCACATTTGTGACAGTCACATTTACTGCCAATAATCAGTCCTATCACATCAGTGCTCTTATCATTTAAAACCCATTTTATATATTTAAATCTCATTACAAAGTAACTGAATTTTGTTTTTGTAACTGCAAACATTTTAAAGGAACTATATATTTTGTGACATTACTGAGCCTATTTTAAATTAATTTTAAACTAAAATTGTAAGCTCAAGAGTCCATTGTGGTGTTGTGTGTGAAACACCAGTTTACTCTTCCCCTCTGTTTTCCTGCTGAGGATCCTGCTGGCTTCTACCTGTATTGATGTCTGTTCTCCACTCAATTAAATGGCTTATTGAATGCTTAAAGGCTTCCTCTCTCAGGTCTGCTGCTCCTGATTTACCCATGTGCCAATAAAACAGATACAAAGACAGGGTGATGCCTGGGTCAAAGGTTTTGTTATTTGTTACTACATGAACTGCTGTAGATGAACAGTCTGGCAGGTGTTATTTCTCTCTCTCTCTCTCTTTTTCTCACGTTCTCTCTCTCTCTCTGCTTTTTGTTGTAAACATATGTCTTGGCTCTAAATGGACAGAAATGTAAACCAACTTGGTGAGGACAGAAAAACATAAGCTGTGTTTTTTGTTGACTTTTTATTGAATACATCTGACTTGAATAAAATAAATGTGGATACTCCGCTTTCTGCCCGTGATAGAGTAAGAGTCAGATGCACATTAAATATATAATGTGTAAGTCTAACTTTCTCATCAGATAGATAGATAGGTAGATAGATAGAAATAAAAAAAACTATTCCTTTCTGAGTAACTGCATTATATTCACATTTATTGAGAGTTTGCCTCTCTTTCTCTGATCTGAGTTGACTTTGCATTACCTCCACATCATTAGGCTTTATTCAGGAAGAGAACCGAGATAGTCTAAGCACCAAACACGGTTTACTCTCTTTCTCCGGGCATCGCTCTGCCGATCTGCATCTCAGAGCAGTGTCTAATTCCCCATGTACCGCTGCAGAGCATCTAAACTGGAACAACTTCAGATCCTTTGAAAATCATAAAAATGCCCATACAGTGGTAATTCATCAGTCTAGTTGAGGGGACAAAAAAGTTGGAGAAAACAAGAGCTTGTTATTGTTAAAAAGATGCATGGTGTAAAATCGTGGAGTTTGTTGATAAAGTCTTTGGATATATCAGCCAGTTGTCATTTAGTGCTCAGTGGCCATGTAAAACAAATGGGGCCGATGAAAGAATTTGACACAAAGTGTAATAGCCAGCTAAATGCTGCCTGAGTTGGCTGGACTGAAATTGCCTAAATAAAAGGGTAGCCATGAAAAAAAAGAGGACGACATCAAACAATTTTGCAAAGCACAGCTATGTGTAAGGACGAGTTGTCGTATAAACTTGTAGCTTTTTGGACACTCCAGTGTAGGGCTGGGCGATATGACCAAAAAAATTATCGAGAAAATGTTTTCCATATCAGTCGATATCGATAATTATCATGATAAATAACAAATCTTTACTCCTGTCAAATTTAAAGGCAGATTTTTGCTCCTGAATGAAAATTGTAAAAAACAGACAGTTAATAATGGTTTTAAACTACTTTTTATTCAGAACATGACAAATACAAGTACTAAAATCTTGTTTTAATGCATCTGTATTAAATGTAAATCTATTTGTTATGAAATCAACACATTTCTGACACAAAATTAGCAGACTACTGTCACTTTAAGACCCAAGACAGACTGCTTTAAGTTTCAATATACTGAGTAACAGCTGTTTATGTTCACTTAAACAAGAAAGAAAACTTAGTTCAGTGATCACGCGTGTGTTATACATATACGAGCTATACACGCTGATAAATGGATGTCAAGAGTGTCACGTTGCTGTGGGAGCGCACATACGCAAACGCTATATTCACTGCAGTGGTGGAGCTGCTGCTTTTCCTCAGTGTCCTGAATTTGTGAATGTCCTGTAAATATACTTTTAAAGCTGTGCGTGCACAAGGCAGACGCTGAATGAAAGTATACTGCACCTATTGTGTCTGCTGTGTTTGACGAACCCTGTTTGCGCGTCCAACATTACACACAAGAAAATGTTTCCGCGCATTTGGATTTCGTGATTCCGTCCGCGTTATCCGCATCGCGAAAATCATAGGTCTCTACTAATAAATGAATAACTTGCCTCATCTTCCACTCCTTCAAGTCTAACTGACACTGTGATTGTAAACCAAGAGCGCGTGCCGCCTCCGGAAGTGCTCGCGCAACATTACGCACAGTGCGTAAACATTATCGATCACTTATCGAACTTCCCTTATCGTTTTATCGGAAAAGTTTATATCGGTAAAATTATCGTTATCGAATTATCGCCCAGCACTACTCCAGTGTGTTGTTTTTTTTTTACTACCATTTTAAAAATGTGAAGGAAATCTAGTGCTTGGGTGTTGCAAGATGTTAATCCTCCCATGTCTATTGCTCTCCTTTATGGAGGCTTCCCATCCCACTTTTCAGTATCGAATTGTGCATTTTAAAGACATAAATAAGACCAGATATTCAATTCAATTGTATTAATATAGCGCTTTTCACAATTGTTTAACTTTTTAAAGCGGCTTTAATAAAAACAGAAAACACAGAAAAATTGGTGGACAACATGAGCAGCAGAGTACAGCGGCTAGGATTAAACCACGAATAAGTAGATTAAACAGTGTGGCTGGTGGTCGTTGGTCAGCCTTACGGCAGTAGGAACTGGGTCTGTTAGTCTCAATGTCCTCAGGACATACAGTATTGTGGTTTAATATCCACTCGGTTCCAGACAGGCTAACTACTGCGGCATAAGTATATTACCCAGACGAGTTATGTGAATGCTTTGTTCCGGACAAGCTATAGGGGGATAAGTACATTTACTAGACAAATTATGTGAATGTTTTGTTAAAGAGATTAGTTCAGATTTAAAGTGTTCAACTGTGTCTGATTCTCGAACTTTTTTGGTAAATATAATCATCAATCTAATCTAATCATTCCAGAGCTTAAGGGCTAAGTAGGAAAAGGATCGACCACCTTTAGACACTTTTGATATTCTTGGGATAATTAAGTGACTGGAATTCTGGGACTGCAGTGTACGTGATGGTTTGTATTCTGATAGTAATTTGCGAAGATATGAAGGTGCAAGACCATTTAAGGCTTTATAGGTGATAAGCAATATTTTAAAATGTACGTGATATTTAAATGGTAACCAGTGTAAAGATGCCAAAATTGGGCTTATGTGGTCATACTTCTTAGATCGAGTAACCAATCTTGCAGTGCCGTTTTGAACCAGCTAAAGTACATGATTTACATGACACTTATGAAACTTTGACTAAATAGTTCTAAAATAGTTTTAAGCACCTTTATTTTTAAAGGTAAGCAAGATTTTGGATCTAAATAGTGCATGAACAATGATACACTCTTTATTACTTGTCAGTGGAGGGTTACATAATCTATTTTTGTCTGTGTAAACCTTCAGCAGTGTGAGTTGTATGACCTTCCAGGTTTGCCGTCCAACTCTCTGAAAATCCCTGCACTGACATTAGTGCTGCACAATTAATCGCATCGCAATCGCAATCGCGATGTCAGCCTGTGCGATTATATGACAGCAAAATGTTGCAATTATATTAAATAAATAAATGTGTGGACTTTTAACACAAACTTTCTGATAACTGTTTGATGATTTTCCTTGCCGTTTAAAAAAAGAAAGAAAAACGAACAAAAAAGGCAGTGCACGTATGGCATGCACATGTGTGGTGTGCTTCGTCACTTATACCAGAGCGAAGATGGATGCAGAGGAGGTTGACAGTGATCTGGTAGCTAAAAAAAAAAACTCTACGTCTGTTGTATGGTGGTATTTTGGATTTAGGATTACTGACACTGAGCAGTTGCTACATCACGTGGCAATACGAAAACATTTCTAGTTTTACAAATACACATTTTAGCTAAACTGTGTGTGGATTTTCCTTAAAACCCATCAAGTTGACTCATGATACCATATAGTATAATCGCAATCGCACATCGCAATATAAGCATCAATAACCGCAATGGGAAAAATTACCCAAATCGTGCAGCCCTAACTGACATGATTCTGCGGAGCTTTCAACACCTTCAGCCAGCTTGTGTCAGAGCTGCTCTTGGGTAATCGGCTCCAGACAGAAAGCATTACTATACCAGTACAACAGTGTGCTGGCACCACAAACCCAACACAGACACAGTTTATGTAAGACTTTAGCACTGTGACAGCAATAAAACATGTAAAACGTAGTGTTCTCTTTGTTGTTAATTAGCAAGTACTTAGCGTCCCCATTCACATGCCATTGATAGTTGTGCTGTTTTCAAACAGCATCTAGCATTGCTCTCTGCCGTGCCAATACAGTATTTGATGCCTCTCTTGACACAAAACACCAGAACTGCTTTCATCCGAACCAAAGTGGAGCTCAGCACTAGACTGGCTCTTGTTAAACCACTCACCCATCAATGTCAGAATCCACTGCCCACAATAAAAGCTTGCTGCACCACGCTGCTTGTTCTGGAAAGGTCCATCGTCCAATACAAAAGCATTTCATGCTGATGGAATGGTTATTTGGGTGTTAGATCAGGCGGGCGAACAAGGAACTATCAGACTATCGTTTTCCAGCTCCCCTTTCTCTATATTGGAGTTTGTTCTGATAAACTATCTTCTGTCCTCCTGGAACTAGCCGCAGCTAAGGGAAGCATCCGTTATGAAAACCAATCAATAACGAGCCATGTTAAAATAGAAACTTGATGCTGTGAGTACAAGAAACCATTGATTCCTGTGTTTCTCTCAGTTTTCCTTTCACCTCAGCTCTTGCTTTGAAGTGTATCAGAGGATCATCTGACTGTTAAAGCTCAGAATGTTATGGTGAGGTACAGTACAGGATCTAAATGGAACTTTATTATTATATAACTAAGGCCTGTAATTCTGCCACAGAGATACACTAAAACGGAGACAAATACGTGGAGCATGCGCATAAACCTTGTTGTTGGCCATAATCATTCCTTGCTCACTGTAGTAGCAAAGAAGCAGAAAATTTTGCTTTAATAAAGCTTTGGCTCACTACCATCTGCAGCACGGACACAAACATGTCCGCCATTTGTTGTTGCTGCTGTTACATGATCTAGCAGTAACTGAAAAGGGTCGAGATGTGGGGTGGTGACATCATCGCATCACAAAATAAATGGATTGGCTGAACACTTGAAACTGCAGGAGTCTCATGTTCAGGTTTATCCACTCTTGGACCCGGTTTGGATGAAATGCCTTTACCAGTGGTGGGTCGTGAGTCGTGACTGCTCTTCTGAGGAGCGCAAATTCAAAATAAGTGTTCGGAGTGTTGTGTGTTGCTCGTGTTTTCGAAATAAGTGTCTGTTGCATCCTGTGAACCATGTACATCACATGTTTTGTCAAAATAAGTGCCTGCTGCACACGTTTCAAAACCGTTTATGATAAAAGAGACGCTCACGTTCACAAAATACACACAAGACACTCTCTTAACAGTAAACTCTAATTTGTTTATCATAAACTTTTAGATGCATCTGCAACAGGCATTTATTTTGACAAAACACGTGATGCACATAGGTTCACTCGACACGCCAAACAAATATTTTGAAATGAAGAACCACACATGACGTGCAACATACATGTTGTGACTAACTTCGCATCGTGCGGCCTGGAAAAAGAAGTCACCGGCCACCACTGGCTGATACGATGCAAAATTTACATGTATACAGCTAAACGCATCTCCATTTGAATGGGCTGTAAAAGTGTAGGTACAAGAATTTCCAAAATGTAAAAACATTGAGAACAATTAAGAAGTAGCCTATAATGCAGAGTAGTTAGTTTAGCAATTCATAATTTGGCTAATTCCTAAAGATTGCTACAGAATGTACAGTAGGAAACATAAATTGCAAAAATAAACTGTGAAGTACAAGTGTTGCTATGTACAACAGTCATTTGTCTAAAATAAGTGACCGCTGAATGCTGGGATTGACTGATCATATTCAAGTATTCAAGAGAGCCACATTAAGTGTTCTCCTTTAAAAGACCATCTTACCTCTGAATAACACTTGCTATTGAATAAATGTCATTGATAGAGTAAGTGTATAAAGAGAGAAGTGCAGGAGGGGACATTTAGGGACTTGATAGAGGACTTATAAACTCCTGAGGGAAATGCTCACAGACTCACAGTACAGCATGATGTGAATGGGATTTTAAACTTATATAAAAAAATGGTTCCTAAAAGTTTCTTTTTCATGTTGAATGGTTTATAAAAGCATTAACATCCAAAGAACCTTTTTTTTTTTGCATAAAAGTTTCAGTGTGGTAAGAGGTGAAAATGAATGGTCCTTTTAAGAACCTTTTGCGGCTTTCACATAGAATGCGGTGTGGGCTTCGCTATGAAACCCATTAATTTCAATGGCTTGCGCCACGCGAGGGCGGTTTTTGGTTGCGTCAAACAAAGCGCGAGCACAGCAGCGGCAGCTTGCCCTCACTCTGCGGTCAAAGTTAAAAATAGTTTAACTTTTACGCTGCGCTCTGTGACGATTACCCACGCGGCCAATAGAAACGGGGCATCCAAACAAGCAAAATGGACGAAAAGCTTATACTCGGAATTCCCGGAGCTTTATAATACAAGTTTATGCTCCTACAGAGACATCGGAAGGAAAGCCGTGTCATGGAAAACACGTAGCAATTCAAGTTAGCATGTCAGGTGTGTTTTAAGTCAAGTAGCTTGTTGTAGTTAGGCAGCTACGTGAACTGGAGACGGGCAACATCAGTCTCTGTATTCCTCATCGACTATTTAACGCAAATATATAAACACTGTAGTAGTTTATTGAAAACCCTGCCTACTTTGGTCTGGTACACAGAGCACAAATCGTTTGGCGAGCGCAGCGCACACCGCAGCCTATATGAAAGCCGCATTTGCCTGAAGGGTTCTTTGAAGAACCAAACATAGGCTTTATGCTGCGTTTACACCAACCGCGTTTCAGGCGTCAAAACCGCGTCTAGTTTGCAGCTTGAACAGTTTGAATGCATTCGCGCGTGTAGAGCGAAGTAGAGAAAAGCAAGCATTTGACGCACGTCAGAGTTCAAATTTTTCAACAAGCGTCAGCCGCAAATTTGTGTGAACCGCAAAATGAACAAAAAGCACCATTCGTGCGTACCACGCACAATGCTCAATTCGCGCCTTTCGCGTGAACTAGACACGCGAATGAGGCGGAAACGCGTCTTCTGCGATGCACCAAGCGCCTAATCCGCGCCGTGGGACCTAAAGACGCGCGTCAACACGTCCTCACATTGACTTACCATTGAAATCACTCGCGCTTCACGCCGATACCGCGGTTGGTGTAAACGCAGCATTAAGCACCTTTATATTTTTATAAATATAGTGTAAGTTGCATTGGACTTATCAAATAGCCATCACATCCAGTCTACTATCTGTCTTCCTGCTTTCTGGATGTCAAACATCCTTCAAAAGGAAAGGGGGGGATGAGAGAAGAGCCGGAAAGCTGAAGAAAGTAATTGATATCCATTGACCTTGACCCCTAAACTACAGGGCCACACAGACAAAATGAGAAATGTGTGTAGATGACTCATCAAATGTGTTGTGCAGAGTATTGCATTGAATGTCCCCAGTGCTGTTTAATTCTTTTTCAGCAATTATATTTTTATGTTTGTTTTGTGTTTTATGAATATCTCATACCCCTTATATATTTGTTTATTTCAGCGATAATAGCCGGTAGTACATTTAACCACCAAACTATGTGCATGTGAAAAAGTTGTTGCAGATTTGCAGTCGGTTGAAGTTTTTAGTGTTATGGCCGTCCCTGTTTACTTTCATCATTTATTCATGCTGCTGTTTGGCATCCTCTGTAGCACAATGCAGAGAAATCAAACACTCTCGCTGATTATAACCCAAGAAACAAATAGCACTTAATTGTGGATGTTTTTGTTGTAATGTTATTGTAACTGAAATATGTCCATTTGTGTGTGCGTGTGTGCAATAAATAACAGTTATTGCTATACTAGGCCAGACAAAAAATTCAGAAGTTGATTTTCCTACCCGCAGTCTAATAGCGCAATCTAACATAAACCATCAGCTGTGCATACTCTCCAGGCACTGGCACGCCACCCTACGCTGTCCAAAAATCATTTAGTCAGAGGTGACCAGATCTAAGTCCTGCTGTGGTCTCTATGATTGGATTGAGAAGAGAGAGAGTGATTCATCATTGTTAATAGACATCACTGACAGCTGCAATCGGTAGGGGCGATGGCCGTGCCAGTTCTTGCCTTAGCCAGTCATCACAGATGCATGCAAATTTACACAATTACCACAACGACAAGTGCCAGTCTGGAGGTGGTAGATGGGGCTACCAAATAATTCCTCTGTTGGGAGAGGTGTAAACAGGAGACTGTCTTTATAGCAAATTAGAAACGGTTGGAAGCTGTTAAATTGGTTTTCTAGATAGTTTCCTCTTGTAATGGTGTGTTAAAATACATTTGTTGTTGCAAAGATAAAATGATAAGGTGTTCCTGTTGCTCAACTGGTAGGGCGTTGTGTTTGCAGTGCAAAAGGTTGTGGGTTCAATACGAGTAAAACTGTTTAAAAGTTACATTGAATGCACTGTAAATCGCTTTAAAATGTCTGGCAAATAATTATACAGTAAATGTGATTTGTATTTTGTTGCGAAATGTGCAGTTTTAACAAAGGTTTGTTCATCTAGTGTTAAGCCTTGTGGGACAATAATACTTTGCTTTATTGTTATGTTATTACATTTATGAGTTGGACAAAATGTAACATACATTTTAAGGGATTCAAAGGGGTTTTATGTCATGAGGTCTTGCACAATTTAGGACCATAACACAGAAAGCATGTAAAAGTAATATTAGCATGCTATACTAGGGGTCTTTTGATCCTTACTGTATGTTAGTTCAAACTCGCGTAGAAACGTCTGAATTGAGACTTATTAACAGTTTAAAGTCTCTCAATAAAATTAGGAATCTGCTTACACAATCCCACTAAGACCTCAGTTACATTGAAAATTTGGCGAGCGCTTGGTGGGAAAGAAAGAGATGCTGGCAGGGCTTGAGAGAACGAGAGGTATAAAATGAAAAATTAGAAATAAATGAAAGGGGAAAAGAAAGACTGACTCTTCTAATCACGCCTCTGTTTCATGACCTGCAATTGGATTAGACATTCATGCATTGCGCTAAATCTCAGAACATCCCGCTATTTTACTTCCTCTGTTCATCTATCACAGCTGCTTTCCCGGATATTCAGGAAAAAAACATCTACCCTGATATCAAATTGTTTCTGGCTGTGTTCCAGTCTGACATGTTATCAGATCATCTCCATTCAAATCGTCTATAAATTATACAAATAACAAAGGCTTTTTGTAAACAGATCCTGGTTCTGCATTACTGTTGCATTGTAGCTGATGTGCTGTGCTTTATGCGAATTGCTTGGTTAGACAATTGTGGACTGAATCAAACACCAAACTTTCTCCATGAATAAGCTGTTATGACTTACCTAATATTTTGCATTGTTATTGTTTAGCAAGTTTGGTCAAGTTTTGAGGTTTGGTTTGTTGGTGCATGTAGCTACTGTAGAAATTTTAGCTATCAATCACCAAATCAAGCATTGGCTTGCTTGCTACGATTTACGTATTTCTTTTCTTTTACTGTCTATGATTTTTACGGATACAGAAAATGGCTACGAAAGACAACAGTTTGCACCTTAACTGTCATGAAAAGAAATGCTACTTTAAAAAAAATATCTTGGTTAGGGTGTGATGCCTACCTGATGCGTTCTTCCAGCCGCTGTCCGGTGCTACCAAACTACCACTATTTTTACAACACAAGGCGCGACACAACATGAAACTTTGCTCGAAGTATCACCTGGATCTCTACACATGAACGCGAGCATTGAGAACATTGTTTGTGTACACAGAATTTACTTAAAAGAAAGGTTTTGTACAACTGACTTTGGCTGTTATGGTGTCCCCTCGCCATCTCTGCCAGACATAAAGAATCGATCTCGAATGCAAATGAATGATTGTCATATGAGGCTCCTTTTTCAACTAGAAGGTCAATATTGTTTTTCACTTGCGACAAAACAAACAATTATCCGTGCAGTTATGTGGAGCTATGCTTTAGGAGCTATCCATCTTTACTCTCCTCCCTACTTACGTCGCATTCGGAGATCGATACATCTTGACTGGCAAGATGGTGGCAAGCGGACACCAAAACAGCCAAAGTCAGTTGTTCAAAACCTTCTTTTTAGTAAACTCTGTGTTCACAAACAATGTTCTCAATAGTCAAGTTCACGTGTAGAGACACAGGTGATAGTTCGAGAAATGTCGTGTCGAGCCTTCTTAGTGTTGTAAAAATAGCGATTTTGATGCTCACAACATATTGAAGGCATAGCTTCTAGTTTTTTTGCGACCACTTCAGGTATTCAAAATGGGGAAAACAAGTTTGAGATGTGAGTGACGTCAGCTGATATTCATGTTTGGTATTATTAGTGTATTTTGGACCTGCTTGTACCCTGTTTTGTTTAGAACTATACTCCCAATTGTATTTGGTCTCACCTTTGCACGCCTCTTTATACTAATGTCCTCTATTTTAACCTTTTTGTTCAATTTCCTTTCTTGTAAGTGCACATTTTATATTTTTATAATGCACAAAGCTGTCTTTTTCATAGTTCACAGTTTCTATTCATTTCAGTTGGGTATTTTATAGTTTTAATGTGATTCATGTCTTTGGATACCAATAATACCTTTTAATAGTTTGACACTTGAGCAATAAAGATCCCATTAAAAATACAACACAGTGTAACACAGTAGCATCTGCAGATCTGTTCTCTTGTGCAACCAAAATCAGGTCAACAATATGGTCCATGACATGATCTTCCTAATCTTAGCTGGAACTCAAAATTTGTTAATTTGACTAATTGGAAGTTAAGTAAGTAAATTGAGTCTTTTTGCAGAGGATGGGGATAGTGACGGCCCCTGGACCAGCCCCATCACCGTGGCCCCTCAGAGTGGCCTCCAGAGCAGGTCAAGACCACTTAAGCCTCAAGACCCCAGTAGAAACAAGAGGGCAGAACCAAACTTGCCTGTATTGGGTAAATACACCACTAATGTTTCTGCACCTTTAATGGTAAAGCAATCTGTTTTGTAATTTGACAATGTTGATGGTTGGGCTTTTTAGCCATGTTTATGTTTTCACAATCTACAAGCTCTCCTTTAAAAGCACGGGACTAAATTAATGAATGCTACAAAAAAATTGTAGTCCTCTCCTTTTCAGGAGAGCCACTAATTCTGTTAAGTACTGTATAACACATAGTTTGTATCCTGGTTACCCCTACAGTATATCCTGATAATGTCCTATGTTTTCACCTGTTTGCAAGTAAGGTTAAAGCAATTGACAAAACTTTAGATAAAGTGATTTAAGGAAATTATATAAAACTGTACTCTTTGCTCTCGATAGTAAATGCTAGACCACTATGCTTTGGGAAAGAAAGGCTCTTTATCTCAGTTTTGAAGTAAACAAAGCTGTAAAATATAAAATGGAATATAAAGTACAGATTAAGAGGCTGGAGTTTTGGTGCTGCATTCATACAGGATGAATAATTTAGGCAGCTGCTATATTGTGTGTACCGCTGAGAGGGGAGATATTTTCCCTCGTACACTATACTGAACAAGTGGCCCTCATTCCCCAGGCCTCAGATGTTGCTTTGTGAATACCGCAGCTGACTGATTCATTTCCTCACTGTCAACATTTGTAGAAATATGACAGATAAGTGTTACCTTTAGAAGCTCTGAATGCCTTTTACCAGTTGACTCTAAACAAATGGAAAACTCAAACCCTGATTTAAATTATATGATCTGTTTGCAAAAGCAAGAGAGGTGGGTGTGTTATTGGCAAGCTGTAAAGGTTATGAAAAACAAAATATGGAAATGCCACTCTGAAAGTCTTTGGGGTTTCTTATTAAAGCAAAGTAAAAGCAACTTGGGAACTTGAATATGGAGGCTGTTTTCATATCATGCCTGGAATATTTTTTTACATTGATGAATATGAATCAAAACCATGAATCTGTATGCGATGAGTAACATCTTGGGGAAACATGTATACATGCAGAACACACACACACACACACACACACACACACACACACACACACACACACACACACACACACACACACACACACACACGTATATTAATTGTTCCTCTAGGATCTTCACTGCATTGCAATATTTCAAATTGTCCAGAGAAAAAGATTGTTTAAACAAGTTAAACATTAAAGTAAATTATATTATGCAAAATCATCTTGAAATTAAAAGATTTATTTGCACTTTTTGCCTGGCAGATATGTTAGCATTTATTAAAAGTATTATTACACAAACTTTTGACAGGTGACCTGAGGCTGCTTTCTAATTGGCTTGCGTCAGATCCGTCACGGAGCGTAGTTCTGTGCGCCCTGGACTATTCTTCTTTTGTTGATAGCTTATTAATATTGTTTTTGACTTGCCTCATAAGGCATTTATAGCATGCTACAGCATACAAATGCGATTGGAATACTACCAAAACCGTTGCTACCCACACTTTAAATTTTTTTTTTATTTAAAAAATCTCAAAATGTGATCCTGAATTTAATATAAACATTTGACAGCCGCTATTACTGTTAAGGGCTGTTCACATTATAACTATAAAAAAATACAGTTTTAAAACAATTTTTTATTAAAGAGAATAATGGAGTTCACCTCACAACTAACATGATAAAGGTACAATGAACAATATCGTTGTGATCACTTTTTAAAAGATTTTTTTGATGAACGATAAACCATTTGACAGCCAATCAAATCTATTTGAACTTCAAGTGCACGCACACTTGAAATGACAGTGAAGCTCATTGCTGAGGTCTATGACATAAAATGACCTCAGGTATCCAGCGCTGATGCAGTTGCTGTGAAATTGACTACGCAATGCTTTTACTTCTACTGCATTAACTACGCCAAAAGGTAAGCGTTTACACAAACTATTAGTTACCCACAAACTGCTGGTTACCCATTGTGTAAATGCAACACGAACAGCATATTTACATATTCAGTGACAATTGCATGTAAACAATTGCAAACGTTTTTATTACAAGAAATATGCAATATTAAAGCAATTGATTTGCGGGAGTGCCATACATGTGAGCGAATTAGCATAAATGTATCGTTATTGTTTGGTGATGTGTGCGTAATATAGTTAACGTTATAGTTGTTGTTATAATGTGAAAGGCCCTTTACTGTTACACGCAGTGCATTCTGGGTCGAGGTCTTCACATGGCCGGGCAGAGGAAAGTGATCACAATGCTACATTAGCGCCCTTTTACTGTTACTTGCAATAAAAGTGTGCGTTTTTCAGCATATTCTTATAATGCATAATAATATACGATTTAAAACAAAACATTTAGATAATTTTTACATGCTCAAATTAAAAATTATTAAAGTCAGTGTAAAGTCCAATAATAAATGTGTTCATAGTCTGTTCTACAACAGAAAAATGTGTTAATAACCACCTAAGCAAATTTTTAAGATTTAAAAAGAAATGCAAGTAAATTAAAGGAATAGTCTACCCTTTTGCTATATTAAACTATGTTATTACCTCAACCTAGACGAATTAAAACATACCTATCTTTTTTCAATGCGTGCACTGTACAGCGCGTTGTGAATTTGTTAACATTTAGCCTAGCCCCATTCATTCCTATGGTACCAAATAGGGCTGTGACGGTTAGGATTTTTTTCTCACCGCGGTGAAGCATCAAAAAATCACGCGGTTATGCGGTTAACCACACAACAGTAACCCCCCAAAGCCCAAGCGACCCCAAACCAGACCCCCCCGCACCCCCCGTCAAAGCATCGGGGAACAGTATTCTTATTTATTATTAAAAACATGAAATAATATGTATTTCCATAGCTTTTTATATACATGTTTTGAAGGTAATAGGAATTATATAATTTTTTGTCATTGTTTATAACCCATTTTGTACAATACATATCATAAAATAGCAACCAGGAAAAAACCTAGACAGAACATGTTGCTTAACATTGTTTCTTGTAAGCAAAACCTTGATTCCAATTTCTTTAGACATTTTTAGAGTGTTTTTCGGGTAACACTCCGTGCATATAACGCATTCCTCCAAACGCAACTGGTTCAACGTTAAATAATTTATTGCACAATAAAATGGGTTACAACCAATAACTAAAACTGTTCCATAATTCATATTAAACTCAAAAGATATTGAAAATAAATTAGGGATGCACCGATACGATATTCTGGATCGGTATCGGGGCCGATCCGGCCTTTTTTGCTGGATCGGATATCGGACTAACAGGACCGATCCAATTCCGATACTGCACGTTACCCATGGTTGTCACTGACAAGCGATTAAAACGACAAAGTATTATAAAAGCACCATTAACGTTTTTATGCACTATAATCAAAGTCATCTTACACTCAATAGCTTCATGTGAAGGAACAAACGCACATTTAAAGATATTAATGTTCACAGAAACACTGTAACTTACTTGCAAACTGAGTTAATCCACTGGTGAAGCGGACGGATAAAAACGCGTCATTCAACACACGCACACACACAATAACTGTAATGTTAGGCTTTATTAAAGATCTGATTTTACAAAGTCTCAGTAAGCTGTAGGATGGATGCAATTCAGTATGTGCTGAGTTAATGCACAGGTGAAGCGGACGGATGAAACGCGTCATTCAACACACGAACACACTCAATATCTGTAGGCTGTTTTAAAGATCAGATTTTATAAAGTCTCTGTAATGTGTTGGATGGATGGAATTCAGTATGTGCTGAGCACACGATGCATCTAATCTCTTTGTGTTTTAATAGTTATGAACGTAACTTTCCATTGCGGAGCGAGGGTTCCTATGTGAGGATGCTTCTAGAGCATCAATGCTGCACCCAGGAAGCGCAGTATGATTTAGACGCACTCACTATGATTTAGGCGCATCAATTCTGCACCCGAAATGTGCATAAAAGGTCCGGTTAAGTGAATAATTCCCAAAATAACCATCTGCACACTAAAGCTTTTTTACTGTGACTTTTTGTGCAATTAAGGAAAATATATTTAGCATACTTATTTGATCAAACGTGCCTATTTTATTTTCTCCTAAAAACTGCCATGGTTAATAATTACTAATGTTCTTGTAACTTGTAAATCATTTTAAATTATTGGTTTTTACATTTAAAATTATAATTATATGATTATATATAATATAATTATATTATGCTAGATTTAACAGAAAGCACTATACACATTTTTATATATATATAGTGTTTGTCTGTGTGTAATTTAAATTGTTCAAGAAAAATACAGTAGTATCGGATCGGTAGGTATCGGAATCGGCCGATACTCAGAATTCGGGTATCGGAATCGGATCGGAGATGGAAAAAGTGGTATCGGTGCATCCCTAAAATAAATACTATTTCATGTTACTATAGTTAATATGTTTCATTAGAATTTTTCAAAGCAGATACGAAACGAAATAGCCTATTGCATCATCCCGTAAATAACTGCGCAAAACTTATAGATACTCCAATCAATGCTTTAAATTTCTGCTGCCCATTTACATAATCAAGAACGTAATAAGAGTTTTTTGATCCCGAGCTGGAGGAATTAGTTTAAACCATTAGCGAGTCACGCTGTCAGTATGTTAGCGCTCACCTGCCTGACTGCTGTGCTGTCCCTTTGGTACTTCGCTCATCTCGCAAAAGTCTTGGAGATTTCAAACTGTCATTGCTGGGCTGAAGTTTTATGCTTTACCAAAGGTATGTTTGGTGCTCCCAAGTCCGACAAATGCTACATGATAGTTAATCATCAAAAGATGTGATTTTAGATAGTGGCATTTCCTCGCTACGATAGTCAGACATATAGGTCTACAGCTGATCGCGCTAGCCTTCATAACTATAGTTGGCATGTTTGCCTATTATAGTTTTAAGTAATTATGCTATTCTTATCATCACCAACGCGCATTTCATTCTGCCCGGACACCTTCTTGCACCTGAATAATGTAATGCGCGTGGCTGTGAGATGCACTTGAGATTTAGTTACTCGCGCAGTGAGTGAGTTGGTACGGTTCCATGGCATGCAATTAATATCAGAGCACCTGGGCATGACGCGCTTAAAGTAATGGCTTCATGTTTAAGAAGATTGCACCTGTGACAGTAGGCTATTTGTGTGTATTTAATTGAACATTTTCTGCAGACACCAAGTACTGAAACTAAGTGATTAAATAACAATAATCAGACACGCGCACATAGTAAACCCCTATATATGTTTAATCCCTCCCCCTTGCGCGGAAAGCTGTATTTTTCTCTAGAAGCCCTGAACACAGGATGGAAGACAGTAAATTATGATTAACAATGACTTTTGTGTATAGTTCATATCATACAGAATATGACTTCTGTAACTTTCACCAGCAAAATAAATAAATAATGAAAATATAAAAAAGTGCGGTGATGACGATGATGACCTCAGCACCGCGGTAGTCATCTCATTACTGCGGTGACGCGGTTATCGTCACAGCCCTAGTACCAAAAAAGTTATATTTTTTGGCACCATATTTACTGGTATAACTCCTCATGTAGCAGTCTTTAAATAGGGAAAACACGGAAATGTTTGGTGGCTTCCCTGTGTGGTACCATAGGAATGAATGGGTCTAGGCTAAATGCTAACACATTCACGACGCGCTGTAAAGTGCAGTTCAGTGTTTAGAAACAATTCTCTATAATGACTTTACAAAGACTTTAAAGCCATTAAAAGAGCCCTTATACTCTACAATGCACTACAGCACATGTGCTGCAAAATGGTCCCCTTCTTCACTATTCTATATATTTTATACTTGCTCTCCCCCTTTGGTTTTAAAGTTTACCTACTAAGACAGCTTGTATGTATGATTTTAGAGGTGGTTTCTTACTGGATCACTGATTTTCACAGAGCTCTAAACTGTATATCAATATTTAAAACCCAAATATATTCAGAGCCTCCAGACAGAGGCCAAGTAAACACTCAAACCGGGCTGGGTAATATTAATGTTTTTATTGAGAA
Source organism: Paramisgurnus dabryanus (assembly GCF_030506205.2). Taxonomy (NCBI): domain Eukaryota; kingdom Metazoa; phylum Chordata; class Actinopteri; order Cypriniformes; family Cobitidae; genus Paramisgurnus; species Paramisgurnus dabryanus. The sequence continues at coordinate 19,988,621 of NC_133356.1, forward strand.
CAGTGGAGTAGAAATTAAAGCCAGCTCATCTGCATAACAGACAGTGCTGTTCAGGCACTGGTGAATGTGTTCAGCTCTCCGTGAACATTCCAAGTTGTTTACGGCGGGGCTGGGGAGGGGATTGTTTAGCCTCGTGCCCCTCTCCTCCACGCTCGCCGCCTTTCATGTGCTGTTGATTTAGTTCCTGGCCATTTGCGATCGGTACTTAAAGGCAGGATGAAAGCACAAAGCAGGTCAGCGAGCGATCTGTGAAAAAGCCCCGCGGATCTGCATTGGCCTGGCCCAGTCATGCATGCATAATCGCGGCTGCTCGACAGGTGACTCTGTATAAAATAAATACAGGTAAAACAGGCCAGAAAGAGCAAGTAATTCCCTGAGACCTTGAAATGATGTTCCAGTGTTAAAGCATTAACTGCATCCAAGCTGGCACAGCAGCTGGCCTGCAGGGGAACAGAAGAGTTGTAATGAAAGTATGCAGTGTGCTTTGGAGAGCGCTCTCATCGGCATCATTTAGAAGTGCCAGCAAATTACCGGCCTACTATAATTCATATTCTTTTTCTAGATGGCAGTTGTCAATTGTCACAACGGCGATAAAATTGATCATGTCTTCTTTTTTAAATTAAATGACACTGTTTGCCCTGTAGGCCTGCTGAGCTGAATAAAACCCATTACTCTAAAAATGAGGCCCGTCTGGTTAGAGTTTATGTGTCATTGGTGACAGAGAAAAGTCCTGCTGAATTTTTATCTCATTGGTTGACACTCCACTTTTTTTGAAAATTGCTAATTTTCCAGCTCCCATGGAGTTAAACATTTGATTTTTACCATTTTGGAATCCATTCAGCTGACCTCTGGGTCTGGCTGTACCACTTTTAGCATAGCTTAGCATAATGCATTGAATCTGATTAGACCATTAGCATTGTGCTAAAAAATAACCAAAGAGTTTCGATATTTTTCCTATTTAAAACTTTACTCTTCTGTAGTTACATCGTGTACTAAGAGTGACGGAAAATTTTAAGTTGCGATATGACACACTGCCCGAAAATAGTCCCCTTGGTAACTTTCAATAGCAGGGGGCTATTTTCGGACACAATTATGCCAGAATGAGAGTATAGTTTCTAACCATATCTGCCCAGAAAATCTCAACTTTCAATTTTCCGTCGGTCTTAGTAGACAATATAACTACAGAAGAGTTTAAAGGCGCAAAAGAGGATGTTTCCGCCGACTGAGAATCCAAAGACCGTTACTGAGTTTTTTAAATGAGTGCATGCATAAGAACAGCCTCCCTCCTTCACAGCTCATTTCTAGGAAACGCCTTCCAAAACTCGTGCATGAGTATTTGAACACGAGTGTTAGTTTACCACTGGCATATGCTATGTCGCGTGACTCGCGTCAGTGGATTCATTATGTGAAATGATATGATAATAAACACATAAGACGCAAAGTTAGATCATTCGACGCTACTCCCATTTCAACTAGCATGTAGCAGACTGGTCACTGCCTTACAACTGCAGTACACAATCAACGTCAATATACTTAAATAACAGTACAACAATAATTATTCCCCAAAGAAAGAATAATCACTGTTTCCTGTCGAGAAGAATTTTTGCGAACTGCGCATCTTGACACACCTGTTCCTTCATTGCTCTCCAGTATTGAAATGTTTCTCCAATAACGACTCTGGTTACATTAAGTTACGTTCTTCTGACAATTTTCTCCTCTTCTCAGCGACTTAAAAAGTCTTTCTTTTGCGTCCTCCTTCGAGTTTCTTCTCTTCCGTGGTGCAAATTCGAGGAGGAAAGCAGGATCGACAATGAAAACAAACCGAAACTTAAGACAGAGTTTCATGCGCTATGCGCATGCGTCACTCGTGTAAAGTTACTGGAGCGTGCACGTCTCTCACAAGGAACGTAATGGCAGTGATTGACAAGCCAGAGGGCCAATTGCTCATGCGATGATTACGTCAACGAATGGCTGATGTTTTTAAGGCCCTACCTTATTCACAAATGACATATATTAAATTTATTACTTTCAGTGCACCTTTTCCACCTTTAAATAGGAAAAAATATTGAAACTCTTTGGTTATTTTTTAGCGTGATGCTAATGGTCTAATCAGATTCAATTAATTATGCTAAGCTATGCTAAAAGTGGTACCGCCAGATGCGGAGATCAGCTGAATGGATTCCAAAACGGTAAAATTAAATGTTTAAAACTTGGGGAGCTGGAAAATAAGTGTATATATATATATATATATATATATATACATATACATACATATATATATATATATATATTTTTTTTTTTAAGTGGAGTGTTCCTTTAAAATATGCTGTACTGTAGCACTCTATACAAATATAGTAGTCTGTATACTACACAACAGGTAAGGATTGTTAGATAAATATATAATCCAATGGAATATCAAAAATAGCCGTAATTAAAAATCTTGTGTAATTGGCTTTACAAGTAAATTTGTGTAAAAAATATTTTTACTAATAAGAAAGACAAACATATTTTTCTGTAAAATTAGCTATTGGCCCTGTGACATTGGGGTTAGGGGTGGGGTTTCATTATTGTTTGTCATGATAATCATAAGTTTTTGTACAAATGGCTTTATACGAATTCATACTAATTAGCCAACTCGTAAAATACATATGAATTCCGGATCAGGCGGGATTTTCTGTGGCTTTTATCGAAAAGCTTACAAAATGTTACGTTTTTTTTTATTTTGTTAAAAGTATAATGTTTTACCAAGGCTTTTTCTTTCTTCCAGCCTGCTAACTGCTTATTTGGCATTTTCCTTCACTTTCAGGGCAATATAATGCTGTCTGCCAATTTGTAAAACACATTTTCCCATCTTTAGCCTTATTCTGTATCCTGTATTGGAGTCATTTCTCAGGCACTAAGTAATGAATTTCACTTTTCAAATGTCATATATAAACAAAGCAAAATGTTGAAGGATTTATCAGAATTGTGATGAAGATCCCGCTGTCTCTGGGTGTAGTGAATATACAATCTAAACTTTCATTTAGAATCAGTGCCTGCTGCCCACAGCACTGTCCAGGTTTTCACAGCTTGTCCCTCATACATTATTCACAGAAACCTGAGAAGTCAGGTGCATGAGAGAGAGCGTTAAGGTAGCAAAAGCACACAGGAGAATGATAGAGTGATAGGATCTGTCTGGAGTGCATTTATACATGTGTTTGTGTGTGTGTTTCGTCAAGTGAGCATGAGCAGAATTTTGAAAGACTCTGTGGAGTGTGAAGTTATGTGAGGCCAGAAGATATGAGATGTGTCAACCGAAGCTAACAGAAGACATCTGTGTTAGTGCACGAATGTGTTTTTCCATTATCACCAAATATGATGCATGTCATTATAAAGGCATATAATGATAGTAGACAAAAAGATGAACATTCTTTCATTATTTACTCACCATCACGTTGTTACAAAATTTGTATGGTTTTTTTTCATGTTAGGCAGAATATTCAAGCTTTTCCTTATAGGATAAAAGTAGATGGGGACAAGATGTTGAGTGATTCATTTTATTTTTATTTACTTTGAAATACTCATTGTTCCAAAGCAGCTTTACAGAAAATACTGTAGAGGGGAAAAGGAAAATAAACGCAATAGTTCCTCAAAACCCCCATTAGGTTAGCCAAAGGCAACAGAAAAAACTCCCTATTATGTTTAAGTATTTGAAGAAAAGCCAAGACTCAGCTGGGGAAATCCTCTGAGCTTGGCTCAACCAAAATGTTTTGTTATTTGATATTTATTCAGTTCATATTCTAAATTCAATGTGCCTTTTCCATTTGAAAAATGGACAATGTAGCAAAAAAGCAAAAAATAAATCAGATTTATTAAAAATAATGTGATCCCGTCTTTAGAAGAATTCCCACAGAAGAAAAAAATCAGGTGTTACCACAACAACAGAACAAGATAGGGTTGTAAATACAAATTTGGAGCCAGAAACAAGATATTTAGATTATTGTCTATGATTCACTGGATATTGTTCCTCAATTTATGCGACCAGATTGCAAAACCGCAATGTCTGCTGTTGATAAGTCATTGTAAGGTATTGCAATATTGTGAAAGAAAATGTAAAACATGGTCAAATCAGTCAAAATGATGGACAATTAATATTTGTAACTCAAACCTCTAGAAAAGAAAGCAAATACTGTAGCTATTGTACATTCAATCAGAGTTTACTTTTATGTTTAACATAATAAAGATATATGGATTTGGGGGCAACATACTGTAAGAGTGTTTAAATGATTTTACTTTTGGGTGAACTCCTTTTAAGTGTTTTGATTGAATCTGGTGGTCTTGCTTGCATTGTGGGTCCTGAAGTGCACAACATGAGGGTCGTTCATTTAAATCATTTATGACCACACATGGTGTTCAATAAACTGCACGCTTGCCGCTCTGCTGACTGAATGACGAGCAGAGCAATTTTCCTCCCCAAACGGCTCCCCAAGGGCAATGAATGCTGCCATGCAGGAGCTTTGGCTTTTAGCCTCAATCCCAATACCATAGGTGCACTGTTGCAAAGGCCCCATACGAGTGCACACAGTACACCAACCCTCCTTTTGACCATTCAAACACCCATCGTTGAGCCATCCAGGGTGCAAGTTCGGAACGTAAATAGGAAAAAACGTCAAGGCCAGTTTTGCTTGGTTTCCTCCGCTAATTCTCTTTCCCTTTCTGGGGTGGGTGAGTCATGCAAACAGTATTATTGGCCAAATCCCCCACAGTGAGATGAGGAGGGATTTACCGCACTGCTTACGAGAGAATCACACACAAGACTCTGTGCTTAAGTTTTAGATTAAGACGCAAAAACAGAGTTGTACTGGAAACAGCAGGGTCTGTAATGTAGTGATGACTTAGAAATGCCCCAGCAGGTTAAGCACAGCAGAGGGGCAGTTTAATATTCATAATGGCAAATGCCAGCCTGGTGGCTTAATAACTTTTGTTATTTCAGATTTTACCCCTCACTTCCTTTCTTAAGTACATCTCTGTTGTTTTTGAGTTGGTAGGACATAATTGCTTTTAAAGATTAAAGAACTCTAAAGTCTACATTGTACGTGTAACAGATTAGATATTATTAAAGTTACAGTATATAACACTGCATTTATTAGCACTTCATTTGTCTGATGCTTTGGTGTCATGATGAGCATACATATGCAGCCTTGGTAGGCAGAACACTAGGATTTAGAACAGAAACGTTCCCTTAGTAAGATCATCTTAAAATATTATACTGTGTAAAATGTGTACTATATAATGTATACAATGTTAACTACAAATCATCTGCCAATCCTCCCCTTACATATCAGTGATCCATGATCGCTCTACCCTTGTCTTCAGGAAACCAAAACATTTGTTATTTTCGACAATTTGTTTGTTTCAGAGTTAAAGGAATAGTCTTAAAAGAAAAATCCAGATAATTTACTCACCACCATGTCTTCCTTTGTTCAGTCGAGAAGAAATTATGTTTTTTGAGGAAAACATTGCAGGATTTTTCTCATTTTAATGGACTTTAATGGACACCAACACTTAACACGTAACAATTTTTTTCAACTGAGTTTCAAAGGACTATAAACGATCCCAAACGAGGCATAAGGGTCTTATCTAGCGAAACGATTTTCATTTTTGACAAGAAAAATAACAAATATACACTTTTAAACCACAATTTCTCGTCTAGATCCGGTCCAGCGCGACCTAACGTAAATGCGTAGTGACGTATGGAGGTCACGTGTTACATATATAAAACGCACATTTGCGGACCATTGTAAACAATAAACTGACACAAATACATTAATTAGTATCAGTTGACATACAACAATGTCGGAACGGTCCTCTTCCAACACACTTGTAAACACTGGGGCGGAGTTTCGCGTTTGTCCTCTGTGACCTCTTGACGTCATGACGTATTGCGTGAGGTCACGCTGACGCTTTCAGGATTGGATCTAGATGAGAAATTGTGGTTTAAAAGTGTATATTTGTTATTTTTCTTGTCAAAAATGAAAATCGTTTCGCTAGATAAGACCCTTATGCCTCGTTTGGGATCGTTTATAGTCCTTTGAAACTCCGTTGAAAAAAACTGTTAAGTGTTGAGTTAAGTGTTAAGTGTTGGTGTCCATTAAAGTCCATTTCAAATGAGAAAAATCCTGCAATGTTTTCCTCAAAAAACATAATTTCTTCTGGACTGATCAAAGAAAGACATCAACATTTTGGATGAAAGGGTGGTGAGTAAATTTTTCTGGATTTTTCTTTTAAGAAAATGGATTAATCCTTTAAGTTTAGTAGAGATCAGAAGTTAAGTTGCGTCTGGACACGAGACCGCAACAATGCGTTTGCGTCCAATGAAACCGTCTTTCTTTACACAGAGCTTAAATGATTTTGCCGCAAGTGGGATTTGATTAAAGCAGTGTCTGATGTCAGATTGAGTTTTATGGATACAATGGTCCATATGCTGTCTCATTTGACACCAGCGAGGGTTACATGGATGAGAATAATTGGAAATGTCTGTCATGAAGCACAGCAGCAGACAGGTCCTGTGAGGAAGAATGAAAGTATGGGCTAAAGTTTCAGGGGAGACCATATCAGACATCGCACCTGTTCTCCCCTCTGAACCAGCTCTGTTTGAATGAGGAGGGTGGGTCATGTGTCCATTCACCATCTGCTGTGGGCTTAACTCGCAAAACCACTCGCAGACTTGTCTGCTAGTAAACACTTACAGTGCAATTACAAATGTTTTGCCATAGCCACAAGGTAATTAAATAAAATGACTGCCTTCTATAAATATTGGAGGTGGGGGTCATATTTAATTTTGAGTATGGTCTCAGATGGCGCATGCACAAACCACCCACTGTCTGTTTGCTTACTGTCTGGTGCTTTTTGCACACAAATAGAAAGCAAGAGGTGGAATATATCAAAACGTAATTGCAAAAACATTTATTTCTTACTTGGTATTTTCGTCTCGTTTTGCAATGCATATATCTAAGAAATATAAAGTCAAGATACATTTACTTGAGAATCGAAATGAAGAAAAAAACTTAATTCAAGTTTTAACTTAATTTAATACATTTAATTCAAATACATTTCCCTTACCCTACTGGCAGATATTTTTTCCTTTTAAAAACAAGACTTGGGGTTATTTTACTTCTCAAGTACATGTAAAATACTAAATGAGAAATTAATATTTTGCAGTACTCCAATGTCATTGGCTGGCACTACACAAGCTCCATCTGGGGGAATGCTTCAGTGTGCATGTTTAAGGCCCCGGTTTGAAATACTTTTTACAGTATTGGGTTTTGTCACTGAGGCTGTACCCACTCAAAAAGTACAGCTTGGCACCTAAAAAGTTCATATTAGTACCTCAGCGGTGCATATAAGGATCTCAAAGGTACACATTGATATCAAATGTATACATATCTGTACCTAATGGCACAAAAAACTTTTTTCTGTGGACCAAGAACGGCCCAGACCTTTTTTTCATTTAAATACCATCAACACACCTTACATTACGGTACAATGGCAGGAATATCCCGTCCAATATTTAAAATGAGTGTTTCTGTGCTTTACAGTGTAGTAATGGCCTTCTTTGTATGCAGCATCAACTGAACACAACACAGCACGTCAATATTTCACTCCACGAGACCCCCAGTTGATTCTGAGGAACAATTTAGCACAATTGCGAACGCACAATGACTAACAGAAAGGGAAAATGTCATCTAATCCGCCTGCCCTCGCTGTGTTAGGTGGCGAGATGGACGTTGAGAGCCCATTAGCAGCTGAAAGACTGTGATAGAGAGAGAAATCAGTTTTCAGGTGTGACTTAATGTGCAACTTAGCTGCAGGGACTGATAACCGACAGTCTTGCTGAGAGGTTTGTTGATACACTGAAATCAGAATGAATGGGCTGTTGTGAGAATGACTTTAACTGTGGGTGTTTAGCCAGTCGATTCAGTTCACCGAAGTGCTGGTGTGTAATCTGGGAATGTTTCATCCTCAGTGACACGTGCATCATACCAACCAGACACTTTGCATTTTGTTGTGTTGTGTTGTTTTTCTGTCTTAAAGTCATGTTTTGCTTCTACTCTCTTACACGCGTATGCTCTCTCACTTCACAAGTCACACAGAAATCCTTTGTTGCCATTCATCTCTGTTGCATCTAGATGGGTGATCGATAGGGCAACAAAGATTGATTTCCCAGCAGGCATTTCCTTAATGAGAGCTTTACACAAGCAACAGATGCAGAGTTATTCCCTGTTATTCCCAGAGTTCCTGTATTAACACATATACTAAAGGTAATAAATCAGTGGGGCGGAATTTATCTTTTTTTTTTGTTTACATCGTTTTACCCTCTTTTCAGGAAATGGAAACATCATTTTCAATTACACTGACACAATCTCATGGCAATTTGTATATGTTTTACAATGTGGATAATTCACATTAATTCCAAATACCACACTTGAACGTTTTTGATTTGCTGGTGCTCTTGTGATGTTGGGATTAGGGGGAATTTTAATGAATGTTTTTTGTAATAATTGCACTTCATAAGGCTGAATATACACCGTCTAATTTGCATTAACCACATTCATACGTTTTTGTACAATTCGCTCCTGTGACGTTGTGGTTAGGGGTGGGGTTTCATTATTGTTTTTTTATGATAATAAATTATCTGAATTTGTATTTATACAAATTTGCCAACTTGTAAAATGTGTAAAAATTACCATAAGATTTTTTCTTGTCATTTGGCCAAAGTCTTATGTTAGAAAAGATAAAGTGCAACTACTCAAAACAGTATTGGATATGTGAAAGATGCTAGATTAAGGGGACATTTACACAACACTTTCAACTAAAAATGGAAAACCTAAAATTGGATTTCAGAATATGATACATTATTGCCTCTGTGTAAACCACAAAATCTTGATTTTGTGAAAACAGTGATGCGTATGTGTATAGACGGTTTTCACAACGCGTCATCAGAGCGGTAGTCGCCATGTTGGAGGCACTCCTCATCACAACAGAGCACAGGCACTTATGTATATCCCGAACGTCGTCAAGGAAAATGGTTAATTATTGCCATGTTTGAGGTTGTACCATTAGGATAGTTTGAGAAAAACATTTGGAATATTATAGACTTCCAAAAGTAATTAAAAACCAGGGAAAGGAATGCAAGAAATTATCAGAGGGGGCGCTTGTGGTTGGCAAAGGTCAAGAAAAAGAGTAGTATTGTTTTAGAAAAATTATTGAAGTAAGTTACATAAAGTATAAAACAAGTAATGTTATGCTTCTACTTGTTGTGCTTTATTTAAAGACTATTTAATATGTACTTTTTAAAAGTATACTTTTAGTGTATGCACAAAATGTAAAACACAACTTAAATTTGCCCTGCAATGCCTTAATGCCAGTTTGCTAAATTGCTCATAACAAATTTTCTATTTTAATGATAATAATATTTTTAATAGTAAATGGACGGTAAAAACACTTTCTTGTTTTTAACCGACAATGTGTAACTGCATGTGAAAATTAATACTACAAGATCTACAATACTTAAAGGTAGGGTAACACATTTTGAAAAATGCAAACGGTAGCCGCCTAGCAATGAAATCCCGATCCCACCCTCAAGTCAAATTGCCATCCAAAGTCACGCCTCTTTCCAAACACATGAACACGCACAGATCAGACGGTCACATCTCATGTCTCATTCAGCAGTGAGAACACTTTACCAAAATAACCAAATAACTGGTTTACATCAGAATTAGTTTAACTCTTTCCCCGCCATTGACGAGATACCTCGTCAATTAAGAGAAAACGCTTCCCCGCCAATGACGAGATTTTCCGTCTTTCCGCAATACCGCTATTATCCACCAGGTGGCGCCCTTCCGCAACTTTTTAAAACCGGAAGCATTGCCCTATGGCAAGCTGCTGCATGTCCGTGTCTGTTTTAAGATCGCTCCGAATGGGATCTCTATGAAAAGTCCGTCACAAAAATGGAATTATCTCTGCTTTTTGCTCAAAATATGATGTTTTTGCAAAAACCTACCCATAATCAAAAGCAGATTGCAAAAGAACCACTAAAGGTAGGATGAAACGGTTTTTTTTTTGTTTGAAAGCAGAGGGTCTGTTCTTTCATTTGGTATATTGTTTGTTTATATATTTAAAGAAGAACATTTTCTGGAAGGCATTAAACTTTGGTGAAAATCATGAAAAACGCTGGCGCTGGCTGGCAACTTTTTTTAAAAACGCTGGCGGTGAAAGAGTTAAGCACACGTTCGGTTTTGTAGACGTAGTAACTATATCGTTACGCTAATCCGTAAACGAACACAAATTTCATAAGCAACAAAATGTTTCATCAAAGTAGAATATCTGAATCCATCTCAGTACAAACATATTGCGTACCTACCTTACCAAAATAAACAGTGCAACGACCCTTTCAGACCCTTTGCCTCCTGCAGCTGTTTGCATCTTGCGGTAAAGCAGTAAAGTTACCGATGTTAATTTGGGTTTTTGCTCTTGCTGATCCAGGCAGTTTTTATTGTTGTTGTTGTTATAAAAGATGTCTTTCAGTGTGTGCCTCCTGTGTAGGTTGTCAATTCAGCAGAAAAGTTTGCTGTTCTCACTGTTTACAGACAGGAGGTGAGCGCACGTGAACGCGCCGATGACGTATGGTGTCTGCGTGGACTGGGCTGCGCGGTGGGCATTCAAATTACGCTTACGTATGAGGGACAAAAATGGAAACGTCCGTTCGGACCGAAATCTATGATTTGTTGAAAATTTTTTGGTCCTACGCCTTTCACAGATGACATAAATTTCTACAAATACATTTAAACCACTTAACACAGTGATTGCTATCAGGATGTGAGGAGACTTTTAACCAGCATAACAAAAAATGTTTCAGGATCAAATCTGTTACCCTACCTTTAAGCAATTTATTCAATCTTAAGTCTCAATGAAATACTGACATTTTCTCTTTCTCTCTTATAAACACACAAACCATGAACTGATATACATTTCATTAAAGGTTTTAGGTTTTAAGGCCCAACTATTGCCTCGTACACACTGCAAACTTTCGGGAGTGACAGCGGCATTTAAATGTGGGAGCGAATCCCCTAAATGTTTGTTTCATGTCTTTACGGAACGAGACTCACTCCCGAAAATGTGATGATTGACAGAGATATAACCATAGCAACGTTCTGCCGTCTCGCGTGCTTATCACTCACAGCTTTGACCAAAATAATTTAACAGCGTTATGTTTTGCAATAAACCTCCGTATTGCCATTGTGCATTGTACGCATTTGTGAGGCTGCTCCACGGCGCTGTCTTGCAGTGTTGCCAGGTCCTCGTCGTCTTTGTACGTACATACCATTTTGTGATTAACCGTTTATGTCTTTTTGCTGATAAAGCGATCAAGTTTTTGGTGTTATTAAAGTATGAAGGTGCCGGTCTCAATATTTTGATCTTTGAGGTAAACCATTTGGATTTATTTTGGTTTATTGTTGGATTTTTCTTGTTCGCAGTTTTTTCGTGCAAGATCTGGCAACACTAGTCAGCAAATGCTCGTGCCTCTGTCATTTTCTGCACCGCGCATACAGAAGCCTTTTTACCCTTCTAGGCATTTATTTTTTCAGAAGAGAGACCTGTCATGTCCACGATGCATGTTTAAACACTATTAACTACTAGTTGTTTAGTTTGGTTATGTACACACTATGCAGAGTTTCTGTAAATGTGGTTGTCACCTGCATTTTGCGAGAGTTAATTCGGATGTAGAATGCAATTGTCAGTCCCGTAAATTACTGAATTGTGTGTGTACAGAACAGGATTAAGCATTAAAAGGTGAACTGACAACCGAATTAATATGCAGTTTGTACGGGAATAATGAAACTATTAGTTTTAGTTTAGTGTTTACGACATACAGAGCAGAACATTGTCAGACTTGTTTCATCGTAAACTAACCTCCCCATTGTCTGCTTTTCTCCATCATTCTTTAAAAAAATATTGTTTTTTACCTTCGCCTCTTTGTCCACTAGCTCCTCCTGAGATTATTTCTCTGCAGACCTCTTAATGCCCAATAGTAAGCACCAATAGTATAACATAACTACTAATGTGCATTATTTTGCAAATTATTTTGGGGTTGTCAATAAATGGGCATTTTTCTACACAGTCAGAAAAAATGGTCCCAAGCAGTTACTTGGGAAGTTCCTTTTAAAAAAGTCCTAATATATTTGTCCTAACATTTAGTACCAATATGTACCTCTGAGGCACTAATATGGACTTTTAAGGTTTAAAGTTTTTTTTAAGGGTAGGCTACTGTCCCCAGTGACAGCTAAGGACCATTTATTTGACATTTTTTTCTGACAGTGTAGTGTAATGATCATACAATATTTGCTGGGGAAAGATTGATATGTGTCACTGACTAGCAAACCTCATAGTCATTCTGTGACAGAGCGCTCAGTCGTCAAAGATGTTATATTGGTAGTTCAGTATTTGTAAGTGACAGTAAACTGATGTATTTTCTGTTCATGTGCTCACCAGACAGATGTATTACAGACTGTATTACTTCCAAACACATTTCAGAGTGAAACAAAGAGAGCATTCACCTATCTTAAGATTTAAAACGCATACAAAGGATACATATCACAACGCATGTAGATGGAAATGCTTTCCATCTCTTTCTCTCTCCCCTCCCATTCTTTCTCTCTTATTTTCTCTTCTTCATTCACACATTCCTAATAACCTCTCCATGTCTGCACACACAGACAGCAGAAATAGGGACATCGATTTTTGCCCTGTGAGCGCTATTTTAGTTGTCAGGGACATGGAGAAGAAGTTGTGCTCGAGAGAAGTTATGTATGTTATTAAGGGGACGGTCGCGCCGAGCTTCTCCTGAGAGCGGAGGGATAAAGCTCTGTTCAGCAGAAGAACTTGATGGAGTTAATATCACGGCAGCTGGAGATCAGCCCTGCAGGCGGTAAGCACGTACATGCATTTCTATGGGGTAATTATAGTCGGGTGGCAGGGAGAACGACAGGCTGGGTCTGGTAGTTCTGTCGCTGGGAGATGAGGGACCCTAAGCCTTGAAGGCGTCCATCCTCGGGATGGTTAAGCTTTAGCTCTGCCTGCAGCCTCCTGTGTTTATATGGAAACAGGTCAGGCGTGGGGTGGGGTGTTTTGGGGATTGGAGCTTAGTGGAACTGACAGTCGGAGACGACACAATTACACAAGCTCATACACACAGACTTGTTCGAGAACATGCACGCTCGCTCGCACTAGAACACACACGTCTGCGCATATGCAGTTATATGCAGACTAAGCAGCATAGTGCTTTAAAATGCACCGTGACACTGAATTTTGGCAGATGCTTTTGTCCAAAGCAACTTGCAGTGCATTACTATGTATACATTTTGAATCATTATGTGGGTTTAAACCCATGACCTTCTGCACTGCTAACACTATGCTCCACCGCTGAGCTATAGAGGAGCACAAGAATAAGGAATAAGCACCATATAGTATTGTAATATACATGAATAAGTATCATATTCATATCATGATGTTTACATGCAACTTTGTATTTCCATAGCATATCTACAAATCATTGTAATAGCCCGATACTTTTAATGTGGTAAACTTGCTTTCTTTCATCTCCTCTAATCTTGATCTTAAATATCATGGAGATCTGCGGGTGACCCTTGTCTGCTTCCAACATGCAAACATCATTCTTGGAGCTGATCTCAGTCCCATATGGCATCAGCACCGTGCATTCGCTTCATTGCTTCAGCAGCACAAATCCTCTGTCATTAATGGTGGTTTATGGTTTTTACTGCTAATGCGGGGAATTGAAAGACAGCCCCCCGGGGTGCCTGACTGGGCCTCTGGCGATAGTAAAAGAGCAAATGTACATTTTCATAGGTTATTAAGCATTGATTTTCTGCGGATTAAGAGGCCTCGTAACATTAAGCACTATGAATTTAGAATGCACGAAGCAATGCTGTTATCAGCTTAAGAGAAAGACCAAAACACCATCTATACATATACACATATACATATCATACATGTATCCATCTTCCCTTTTACAATTTTAATTTCAATGTCATAGAAGAACCTTTTTTTTGGTTCCATAAATAACTTTTCTGGTTCACTGAAGGTCCTTTGTAATGGAAAAAGGTAAGAAAAATGTTTCTCTTAAAGGAATAATCTACTCATTTTCAATATTAAAATATGTTATTACCTTAACTAAGAAGAGTTGATACATCCCTCTATCATCTTAGTGCGTGCACGTAAGCGCTGGGGCGCGCTGCGACACTTCGATAGCATTTAGCTTAGCCCCATTCATTCTAGGACCCCCTCGAAAATGAGATGCTACATCTCAAGGGGCTTATCCTATTAATAAAATTTACATAATGGTTCCACTCAGAGATAAAGTTAGAAGTGACCAAACACATCAACGTTTTTCCTATTTAAGACGAGTAGTTAAACGAGCAAGTTTGGTGGTACAAAATAAAACGTAGCGCTTTTCTAAGCGGATTTAAAAGAGGAACTATATTTTTTGGGAGTCAGCACTTTTGGGAGTACTTCAACTCTGCGTAGTAACACCCTCCCTCTCCCATTATGAGAGCGAGAAGGGGAGCGGATTTTTCAGGCGAGTTGAAGTACTCCCAAAAGGTATACCATTTTTTGACGAACTGTGTACTTCAATACTATTACGTCCGTTGCATTCTCTTTCCTATTTTCTTACCATTTTCGCGTCGGTTTAGGGTTAGATTACGCAAAATTAAACAGTGTACGCGAAATGAAACAGTTGTCACCTGGCGTTGGGGTTAGAGTTAGGTTTGGGTAGGGATGTCATTATGTAAATCTAACCCTAAACCGACGCGAAAATGGTAAGAAAATAGGAAAGAGAATGCAACGGACGTAATAGTATTGAAGTCCCCAGTTCGTCAAAAAATGATGCGAAAGGTATACCCTTCGCGTCAACATATGACGAATGGTCAAGTGTTGTCAAATATTGACGACATGGGGTGAGACTGGGTTGCACTAAGATGATAGAGGGATGTATCAACAATTCTTAGTTAAGGTAATAACATAGTTTAATATTGAAAATGAGTAGACTATTCCTTTAAGAACCTTTGACTGAATGGTTTTTTGAGGAACCAAAAATTGGTTATTTTATGGCATCACTGTAAGAAACCTTTTGTAGCAACTTTATTTTAACACAAAAATGACTTTATCACAAAATCACATTTCCTCTGCACATTAAATTCTCTCGTCTCCTCTCTTGTTTTGTAATTGTATCTCCTTTCAGCTTCATTCCCTTACCCTAACACTATTTTAGTTACTGCCCTCTAGTATTGTATTATTGCAGGTCCCAGACCAGACTGTAAACAACCCGAGGGTCTGTGTCTTTCACCACTGCACACTTTTTCAGCTGTGGAGATTTGTAAATGAGACTGAAGCGCTTCATTCAAGGGTATCCTGCAGTGTGACTGACAGAATGAGTCTAGACTGCCATGTCAAGGTCAATCGACCTTGTTTTCGGTCACATTTAACAAACAGTGTGTATTGTTCTGAATACAATTTGCAGTCGCATCAACCGATTTTAATTTGCGAACCTGCTGTGGTGCAGCAAGTCAGGGATTGTTTATGCTTCATGAGAATATTTCACAATTAGTCTACCACTGAATTATTCTTGTTGAATGGCATGTATTGTAAACTATTAGAGCGCCATATGTGGCCATTATATCGCCTCAAGAAATAGAGAACTGTGCAATATATTTAATGAAAGAATGGACAAATAATCCCCTGCTAAGATGTGTTTGTATTAAAACAGCTTAAAATGGGCTTTATTGTTGTAGCTATTAATGGTTTGTTGCTTTTGGGCAATTGTTAAAAGGCATTTAGTTTTTATTAGTAGTTTAAACATAAATACCCCTAATGCTTTTCATACTTGATTGTAGGAAATAATTGCATCTCCGAGAGCAGGAAGCAAACTTTTTTATTCGAAAAACTGTGGGGAGTTTGGAACTATAAGTGATGATACTGTGTAGCATGGGGGGTACATTAGGGATTAATTATGTTTTCCCAGACAGGACCCACTCATCCAAAACCCAAATCTTTTATAACCACACCAAACCTCTGCTTTGTCTTTTTAAACAAAGGAAAATCTTTGTAAACCACTGACATGGAGGTCATATCTATATGCATAGTACAGATGTCCACAAAAACCGCAAAGTGAAAACAGCACTAACAGTTATAATCGGAATCATATAATTGGAATTAAGCTGATAATGCCGAGTCAGTCAAAATTATCTATAGAGGTGTTTTTGGACGAGGACAGACTTGACTGTATCATTATTATACAGGAAGTTCTTCAGTGTGGGTGTATAGTATTAACAATGCTACATAACGATTCTCTTCTTCAAGATTAAGCAACAAATGATGAATAAATGAGAGGAAATCTCACGTCAGGTTCAAGCACTACACAATATCTTCATTAGTTTTGATAGCAATGAAAGAATCCTTTTTTCTTATGGGTTTTGTGTGCCTTATTGTGGAACGCCTTGTAATATTTATGCATATGAAGTCATTATGCCCATCAGAACTTAAAAGTAAATCCACGTATTGTTGTTCTTTCTGTCTGTCATATTTAACAAATAGAAAGTGACAATGTGAGCTTTGTTTTAAACAGTGCTATTGTTAAAGCTTGGGTGGGTGGAAAATGATAATGAAATACAGGTTCTGGAGAGTCTTATTTTCTTTTCTTGCACTTTTAAACCATGAATTGAAATGAATCAGATTGGCATTTTATAATTATAATTACAATGACTTATATGCAAAGAAATATGTTTTTAAACTTGTACATTTATTTAAAAATATACATTGAACAAAGATTGGTTTGGAGCCTTATGGTATGTTCACACGGGGCGTAAGCATTAACGCTTCCCATTCACTTTTAATGGGTAATGTGAAGCATTGCTGAACTGAATTGTGGAACATTTCTCAACTTATTAAGCAGCAACGTATGCATCAGCCAATCAAATTACATTATGCATAATAGGCAAAGCAAGCCAGTTATGGAATACCAGAGCATATAGAGACTACTGTGACTGGCTGTTGGCCATGCTTCAGACAAGCCTTCCATCATATGAATGTACCGTTACACTTTTTCTTTTTTTATAAATAAATGATGTAGTGTACATATAAATAATGTTTTCTTTATCCAGAAAGCAGATTAAAAGCATATGTAGATTATGGTATGAAGTGATGTGGGTGATTAAGTAAAGTAGGGATTTGACTTTACGTGCATATATGCATCCCTGTCTTAGTATGTATGCTAATAAAATGGGTTGGACAGATGACTATAGCCTTAAAACAACTGTAAACATGCTCTTCATTTACTGATTATAATTTCTTTTTAATAATGAAGTACACAAAAGTCAGCTAATTTTAAACTGGGATGTATGTTGAATCATTGCCAACTTTTTTAGTAAACATACAGTAAACAAGTTCTTTGCAAAGCCATGACATGGATGCCAAAGATGCACTGGTATGTAATTTTCCAGTAGTTTTTGCTGTGGGATAATTTAATATTGTGCTTGTTGACTCGTGTAATGCATTTTTAATTAGTAATGGTGGGTTTTGGATTTAAAATGTATTAAAATCACTTGCTTTGAAGATGTTTGGTGAATCTTCTAATTGAATAGGGCATTTCGGAATACCGTTACTGCAAGTTACTATGGCAACAGAAAGCTGCACATCCTCATGAATCTTTATGTAACTTTACCCTAAAACCTCACCTCTGGTGTTTTTTGGGTAAATAATTTCAATCTGTGTGTACACATGTTTTTGTGTCTTCAAACAAAGATAATCTCTTAGCTTTAAAGATTCATGCTACCTCTTTTCCATAACAGTTTAATGAAACGTACACTAACTTACACATGCATTTATAACAGTTTAGTTCCAACATGTCATCATTCAAAATCAGCAAGCAAAACTGTAAACAAAGTTGAAGATTTATTTCATTAAGCAAAAAACTTTCAAAGTAATACATGTCTAAAAATATTGAGCTAGTTTGCTAATACCAGTTTTGTGTGCATTGTGTGTGTATTTATATCGAAATGTATAATTATTGTTGGGGATTAATGGCCACAGTAATTTACTTGATGCTCTATTAACATTTAAGTAATGCAACTGATGGGTCAAACTGCATTGTTCATTCATCCCATTTACCCTTTAGCTTAGGATCTATGTGATCTATGCAAACCCCCCCCCCCCACGCCTGTTCAATTTTCTGCCACGTTTGTTGGAGCTGATGCTTAGACCTTATGTGGAACAAAAATAGATTAAAAGGTGTTTAATTCACCCAGGTACAGTCTCCCTCCCTCTCTCTCTGTCTTGCTGTCCCTCTCTTTCTCTCTCTCTCTGTCTCTCCCTCAACCTTGCGAGTATCACCTTAGTTCTTTCGTTGGTCTCTCTGGATACACTCAAGAGTAATGGGAACACACACTCCATTTGTTTCCATTTTTGCCCCATTAAAACTCATAATTGTAAGCTTATCCAGATTTCTCTGGGAAGATATCCCATAATGCAACACACAGGTCTTCTGCATTCAGTCCTTCTTGTAGGGATCTCTCTTAACATCAAATCTTCTTCATTGTCACGGCAAATTAACTGAGGATGACAATTCTAAGAATGGCTTTAACTAGATTTCCAGATTTGTACAAATCCAGATTAGGGTTAGGATGAAAGGCTTAATGATACTTTAACAAAGCAACACAAAGCCTTCATGTCTGTCAATATATTGAATAATTCAACCTCATTAATTACAAATGTTTTTTTGTGTAAGTTTTGATTTGACACTTAATTTATTTAGCTATAACATTATGACCACCTGCCTAATATTGTGCAGGTTCCTCTTTTGCCATCAAAACAGCCCTGACCCATTGAAGCATGAACTCCACTAGACCTTTAAATCAGAACCAGTTTTCACTTTTTCAGCAATTTCTGCTACAGTAGCTTGTCTGTTGGATCGGAGCACACGGGCCAGCCTTCGCTCCCCACGTGCATCAATGAGCCTTGGCATCATTTGCCGCCATCCCTTCCTTGGACCATTTTGATACACTGTAAAAAACAACCTATAGAATTTACTCAAAAAAATTGTTGTAACAATTTGCACTCACTTTGTTTGAGTAAATTATATCCTATATATTTGATTAAAAAGTACCTAAATTTAATTACTATGATAAAGTAAAAAAAATTAGGTAAGGTCTACCTATTTTTTTCATAACTAATTACTTATAAAAAAATGAATAACATTAACCCTATTGGTATTAAGGCACAGATCTATTAAATTATTATTAATAATGATAAGCCATTAAGAAACATTACATATTACTTATTCAGAGAGGGTTGAATAAGAAAATAGTCATGCACAAGATTGCATAAATTGCTTGCTTTATTGACCAAATAACATTCTGTAAACATTTAAAACTAATTATTGGATGTATAATAACCCCAATACATTTCAAGTGAAATACAACATATCATAGTTTTACATAAAGCTTCTTGAACATATTATTTCATAAAACAAAATAAACCAAGGCTTCATGAGATGTTAAAAAACCATTAAAAGCAAGATTCCTAAATACTGTTCTTCACGTTATCATTAGAAAATTAAAGAAGACAATAATATGAGAGGAAAAACTGATCTCATTTACCTCAGTAGACTAGCATGCTATATCGATACAAACAAACATTTCAACTTCATTTAAAACTTATTAAGTGCAAAAATACAACTTCATATTATGCTATAACTCACAGTACACGTGCATAAAACATTGAACACTAACAAGAAGTACTTACATTCAATTTTAAGTGATTCAACTTCATATACAAGTCTCATATATAACATATGAACTCCGAAATACTTTTTTGAACAGACATTAAAAAGCGAAAGGCAACGTTAAGTATATATCCGTAAATGATAATAATAATAATAATAATAAAATGGCTTCATAAATGGATCCCTTCTAAAACAAAACTCAATATATTAACAGATAAATGCAAGAAAACTTTTACAGTAATTATCTAGCATTGACAGCTTTACCGTTGTTTGTTTGTCTGCTCGACGCCCTCCCGTCTGTATCGTACATCAACCGTCCGCTGCTCTCTCTCGTCACGTGGCTTGCTCAAGTTCAACCACTCATATTGAGCAGCTCCGCTGTTCACGAGATTCAGACATGTAAATAATAATAATGGAAGTTAATATTTTAATCATAAATATGGATATTTATTCGTATTCGCAGGTGCAAGAACTGGGCGATGTTTCATTCAAAGCTAACCTGAATGACATATTCTAACCTATCAATCTGTCAACAACAGAGACAGAGAAGCACGCAAATGACTAAACTTCTGGTAGATTTTACAGTTAACCAACTTAACATTTCCATTCATGATGATATCAACAAGTTAAATAAAAACTTACCTGTCAACAAACCGCAGTTCTCCCGCCGATATGATATGAAAAAATGGTGACTCGAGTCCCGCCTGGATGTTGATTCATGCGCACTTTGCGGTGCTAAGGCCAATATTTTGGGGTATATGTTATTTATTTTTTTAGTATTGCAGTTATTACTGTTAAAAATTGGATAGTGAAGGTAGAATATACCCATTATTTTTTATTTTACTTGCTAGCTTATATACTTAATTAAATTATAACTAATTTTCATGCACTCTTAAAACGAATGTGTTAAATTAACACATCTTGTGTCTAGTTAAGGACAACACATCTAGTGTGTTGTCCTTAATTTAACACATCTCTGTGTTATTTTTGGAACAACACACGTTGTGTTGTTTTAACACATCTTGTGTTGTCCCTTTTATTTTTTATGAACTTAAATGACACATAATGTGTTAAAAACAACACATAATGTGTTAAATATTTTAACACAAAATAATGTGTTAAAATTAACACATCCTGGATGTGTTAATTTTAACACACTGTTTTGTGTTAAACTATTTAACACATTATGTGTTATTTTTAACACATTATGTGTCATTTCGTGTTGATTTTGAGTTCATATAAATAAAAGGGACAACACAAGATGTGTTAAAACTACACAAAGTGTGTTGTTCCAAAAATAACACAGAGATGTGTTAAATTAAGGACAACACACTAGATGTGTTGTCCTTAACTAGACACAAGATGTGTTAATTTAACACATTTATTTTAAGAGTGTGGGTTTAATTTAACACCCTCCAGAGTAATTTTTTACAGTGTATGTACTGACCACTTCAGACCAGAAACATAATATAATATATAATCAAATTTCCTGAACAGCAGAATGTTGAAAATTTTGAAATATTAATAATAATATGCTGTAAAAGATACCATCATAGTGACAGCTTTTGGTACCTTACTTTGTGATAGTTTGTAGTTACCTTTATAATTACCACTACACCTCGCAACCCTATACTGAATTAAGATCCAATGAACATGTTTGACAAGATGTCACCTAATCCAGTGTAACACAGTCCACATCTTTACAATTTAAGGAAATACCATGACTTAAGCATCTAGATTGTTTAGATAACACTCCACTTGCCCATGTTTTACCACCCTTTCCATCATTTATAGGTCACAGGAAGATTGTGTGGTTTGGCTTTTTGACCTATCAATACTGCCTGAATACACTCTTCTTTTCAAACACTGTGTCAGGAGTAGAGCTGCACTAACAGATGAGATAGACAGACCTTTTCCCATCCTGTGAATGCTCCATCATCAGCGCTCCATATTTCAAACACTTTACACATCTGCACAGTGTCAGCAGTAATCGTTCAGCATCAACAAAACTGCTAACCAAAAAGCTTTCAACAGAAGAGCTGTCTGAAAAACTGCAGACACAATCTCTGACATCTGTAATCTCCACAAACCTTCACCTTATATCTTTTGAACCGAAAAGAGAAAAGACATTTAAAAAAGAATGACTCAATTATTTAATTGTAGCCATTAATCACCAACCATTTTATTACATACTGTATATGCGTGCGCATGTTTGTAATCAAATGTACTTTAAGATGACTATATCTACAATATAATGTAGAGGAGATAGTGTTGGATGCATCAGTAACTTGTGGGATTGTTATACTTGATGTGTTCCTAAATTGTCAGCCAAGCACGGATTGGGCTCATGGGATCAAAACGGAAGCAGGTGGTCTCTTTTTTCCAGAAGTGTAGCAATGTCCTCACACCTGCACATAACAGAATGAGCTCTAATTAAACAAGGCTGTTTCTTAGTCTCTATATCAGAACGTATCGTCAGAACTTATAAATGTGACCAAAGACCTATCCAAATCTTTTTTAGTTTAACCTAACTCATGACTGGGAGGTGAGGCTTGATGGGAGAGAGTTTATATGACCTTTGACCAGACTGATGATCTCCGTCATCACACCAGGTCAAAGGTAAAGCACCACATTGATGTTTACCAGGCTGTTTTCTCATCATTCCTCAGACTAGAATAGAGTCATTAATTACAGTCACAGCAGCAGACATTATAGGCTGGCACTGAATAACACAGACCTGTGAAGAATCTAGAAACACATACAAACACAATGCTCGGGCAACTTTTAAACACTTGTGGTGATGTCTGTGATCTCTAACCATGGTGCTCCCCCTCCTTCCAAATCTCAAAGGATATCAGTCAGCTATCAGTTTTTAAATAACATGTCATACTCATTTACTACTGTAAAACATTTATTTTTTTGGGCAGGTTTTCATGCCGACATGATTTTGTTTTATAATATAATTTCTACCCTCTCTGACCGTTAAATTCAACGATTGTGTTGTGCTAATGTAACTTTCATACTCTTCAGATGTGAACTACTGTAAGTCATAGCAGTTGTGTGTCGCCAATCTCTTTCAGATTGCATTAATCATTTTGTTTGTCCTTATAACAGTTACGAAAAGTTATGGTCTTCTCAGAAACTGACGAGAAAGGGATGAAGTGAACTCTTCTCTATACACTGCTTTACTCCCACGGGTAGTTGCTTTTTGGTGGTGTACTTTTCTTTTCTTTGTCATGTTGTTGGACACGCCCACTTCCTGTCGCTAACGGTCACTTTCGCTTGTGTGACTGGAAGTTGCTAAGCTTATATTGAAATTCACAGATTGTGTCGATCTGCAGTTGCTAGTTTCTGGCAGTGTGCATGCAGCTTTATGCTGCGTTTTCACCAACTGCGGTAGAGGCGTTAAGTGCAAGTGATTTCAATGTTACGTCAATGTGTAGACGCGTTGACGCGCATCTGGTGGTCCCGTGGTGCGGATGAGACGTTTGGCACAGCACAGTTCACATTGACTTAACATTGAAATCACTCGCCCTTCAGGCCTTTACCGTGGTTTGAGGTGCGAATTGAGCGTTGTGCGCAGTACGCGCGAATGGTGCTTTTTGTGCATTTTGCGGTTCAAGCGAATTTGCGGCTGACGCCCGAGTTGCCTGGTAAGTTGTAATACACATTTCACTTTTGAGTCACGTGACGTTTATCGACCCGCGCCGTTTATTTTCCCCAGTAGTTTTCCCCCGTAGTAAGGTTACCAAATCAACATGAGTCATCTTGGAAACAGACAACCGCATAGCACTTGCCCCTCCCACAAGAAGCGGATTTTGCCTATGATGTGCGTCAAATGCTTGCTTTTTCTGTGTGTCTACTTTGCTCTACACGCGTGAATGCATTCAAACTGTTCAAGCGGCAAACTAGGTGCGGTAGATGCGATTTTGACGCCTGAAACGCAGTTGGTGTAAACGCAGCATTACTCAGATTTCTGTAGAATTGCAATGCCACCTACCAGTCACTCTCTTGAAGCCAACACGGAAGTGACTTAAAATGCAATTCTTCGACTTTCTGCCAGATACTTCACACTGGTTCCGCCTCTTTGTCCATTTTTGGTTATCAGCAAGTGACACGCAGATACTTACTGCCAAGACGATGATGGCAGGCCCTGCCAACTTGGGCTTCAAAAATGCTCTTAGGAAACCTATGGGTGACGTCACAGACACTACGTTTTATACTATGGCCTGTTCACAAAACTACTCATCTCTGCAACTTTGAGTATTTTATACATTTAATTAATTTATAAACTTGTTTACTTTTTATTAGCTTATTTACAAAAAGTGCATTATCCTCAGCTCTGTTTTTGCACATTTTAACATGTAACATTGTTATTAGGAAAGTTCCAACAAAATCACCACAGAAAACACAAATAAAGCCAACAAAGGTCCATCTGGGTCTGCTTATGCTTTTGTACATTTCATGACAGGCCCAATACAATCAGTGTTACCCCATCCATCAAAATGACTTTCTGGCCACACTGAATATAATCCTACTTAAGCTGAGTTTCAACAGCACCTTATTTTAAAAACTTGTCAATTAGTAAAATAATGTTGTGGTAAACAGCTGCCACAAAAACCCACAGTACAGTACTGTATGTAAAAAACCCTGGAGGGAGTGAGATGGGGATGCATGTTCCAAATCATCAATGGTGCTCTGGAATCAATTATTACTGGAATCATTGTGAGTGGTTCATACAGCATTGGCCTTTTGGAAAAGGGAGCTGTACGTGGGTGACATGTTACGCTGTGTCTAATAATTCTAATAATTCAGAGTGGAATTATTACTTGAAATAGCAGAAATCGACTTGTTCTTCGATGAACACAAATCTCTGTGGTATGTTCATTTAGCTGAACGCTACCAGGCTATTGATCGGTGTACGAGTCAATTCCTCGCACTCTGGCTCAAAGCAATTGCTGAACTAGACGTTTCGTCCATCAAAAAGTCCATTACAGAGGGTCAGTGCGCTACACTAAAGCAAAATCGCCAACATGTGCACTCACAAACAACACTCTCTCCACTACCACATCCAAATTCTGCCCGTACACACAAACAACACAAAACCCTTCTATTCCCCTCTGACTTCAAGTTTGACCAACTTTTCCACGTTTCTACTGCTAAGTACAATCCAGGTCTTTAAATATACATCACAGGGTTCTGCCACTTAACTCCTAAGTACAAATAAAAGTCCTGACACTTGTTTTGTACTGTTTTAAAGGTTCTCACTGGGACTCTTACTGGCACTTAGCAAAGCATTGAGTCAAGCCTGTGACTTTAATCTTTTCTGTCTTTAGTTTTTTACCTCAGCTCTTCATGTCAGACAAGCTCATACTAAACACACAAACAGATCCCCTTTTTACTCTCCAAGGACATACGATGGGAAAATGCTGTTTTTCTTATGATGTGATTATAAAGAGGCATGTGGTGGAAAAGTTCCCTGTATTCCTTGTAAATATCTGTTTTTCAGTCTAATGTAATTTCATGTTCCAGTTCCATTTGGATTTAATGCATATGGAACAACTTTACTTTAAGCTTTCACCAAACAATCAACTCAAATTTCTTCAAGATTGTAATTTTTTGTATGTCTTACATTGCTTAAAAATAGGGCTGTCAAAATTAACGCGTTAATAACGTTTTAATGGAAATTCATTTAAACGCCACTAAATTTATTAACGGTAATTAACCCAACGCCCTTGGTCTAGTTGGATATATTAGGACGCAGCATTCAAGTGACCTGTGCTGTGGAGGTTTCAATAAAAATAAGAACATTAAGCTCTCGTCTAGCAAATACAATGCTCCAAATAGTCATTAAACATCTAAAATGATTTATTTGTACGTTTTCTGAGAGGTGAACCGTCATAAATGATCTAATGCAAAGATGGGTCTCCATCCGTGTATTTTGGTTTCGCTTTTAAAGCATGCAGAAATGTAAAAATTAATTGCAGGACTTGCTTGATGTTACAGGTAAAAGGGTTATTAAGGGAGATAAAGTTTGGGACCTTATTAATGTTTAAAATGTTATTTAGAGCGACAAGACCCAAAAACGATCTTCCTCGCGTGCACACAGAGGCACAAGTGCGTGACCCCAATATGTAGACATCAACACAAAATTACAGTTTTAAAAATCTGTTTTGACAAGAATTCACGTAGGTAGGACCTATAATCTGTTATATCTGAAGACTGAAGTCAATGTTTGGTTAACTGTGGAAAAATATCTGATGTGTTAACATTAAAGATCCTTGCATTATAGTAGATCTTAAAGTTGTTTGTCTCATTGTCAATCAAACAAAAAGAAAGAGAAAAGTTTAACATATATTGATATTGTTTTTGACATTGTATGTGCAAAATCTATTTATTAAATCTATTATTTTAAGGTATGGATGTGGTAATTTTGGGGTAATTTGAAATTTTCTTAAAATTACCTTTGCTGACTCATTTTTCAACTTCAAACAGGTTGAAGATTCAAATAAGTCATGCATTGTTTTGAAGTTTTTTGAAAGAGAATGTCAAAATATAAAACACACATTTAATAAAATTTGCTCATTAATGATGCAGCAGCAAACAGAAATGTAGAAAGAAAAGGGTTTCTGAAAGGAAAATTCATATACTAAACAATGGCTGATGGTTCTGTTGAAAATGTAAACAGCTGGTGTAACAAAAATTTGCATAAAGCAACTATATTTGTCCACATCCATGTTGATTAGAGTATTACAAAACTGAAAATTGTTAAATTTAGGTAAATTTAGGCAAATTTAGAGCAGATAAAAATGTGAGATTAATTTGCGATTAATCGCAAGTTAACTCATGAAATCATGCAATTAATCTAGATGAAATATTTTAATCTATTGACAGCCCTACTTAAAAAATAAGAGCTGCAATAACAGTGTAAGAATATAAAAGTAACAACCCAGGCTCACTCACAATACAGTAAGTACCCCTTCCTACATTTCTGCATAACGTGGTACTTACAAACATGCAGCCTTCCTAAGTTACTTACGCTGTCCTGTACACAGCCAACTAAAACCTGCAGATATATTTTGATTATTCATTACTGTCCCTTTCTTCAGTTCGCCACTATATGCTTCTTGTAAAAACAAGTTCTTACCCCCTGACAGTAAAGACATCAGACTTTTTTCACAAAGCATGAACTGAAAGATGTACGGCAATAATGTCCATTATTATCTGCTTTGTAACCACGAATGAAACCACATCAAAACGAAGAGCAAACAAACACATCCAGTGCCTCTGGTGGACACTCCAACCAAAAATTGCAGCGATATGTACTGTACTGTACCAGGAGCAACGTATTTCAGGTTATGCAGAAATGTAGGCAGACGTACTTATATGAGCCTTTGTAGCATACAGTAATACAATATAGACCTGTTGTGAACATCATATGCAAGTATTGTCTTCACACAGTAATGAGACAATCACAGTTATGTAGAGACACTGATGGGGTAAGTGGAGATAATGCAATAGCCAATGGCTTTTTAACAGATCTTTGCAAAAGATTCTTTATTAATTTTGTTTTTGTAAGGGTTCATTTAGCTGCTTCCTAAAGTAGCAGGCAAAATAAAAAGTCTCGAATATGTGCAGTGATCCCTAGCATATATTTTTCACTTTCCTCTATACTTTAAGCAGAGCAAGACAGTCAGTGTTTTTCATTCAGGATAGTTCATGAATTTTATTCACATTGCTATTACAATATTTTCTGCATTGTATAATATGGTGTGTTGGAAAGGAGAAGAATCAATGACATTATGTTTAAACATACAGAATGTAAGTCAACAGTACAATGTAAAAAGTGAAAGTTGGATTAACTTTTTTCAATTTCCATTTTCTCACTTTTAAGTTTTTTTTATGTGTGTTACCAATTGAAGTAATTTGTTAAAGTAGATCCAACTTTCACTTTTTACAGTGTGTTCACCCTGTAAATCCATATCCTCCATCGGAAAAAGATGAAAAACAGCTTGTGTGCAGGCAGTTAACTAACAATTATTGTTAGAAAGGGAAATCATGTCATGTAAATACCTGATTTATACAATTCCTTTAGTGATCCAGGTGCTTAAACAAAATGGTGACTTCCCCCTATAGTGTTGTAAAACCGTTCATTTTCTCAGTTGTGATGTATGGACACTTGTGATATGTTCAGGAACTATTGTGAATCATTTTTGGCTCAGACTGTAAATTCATAATTTATGAGTTTGTCTGGGTTTCATCATTGACGAACAATGAAAGATTTCATCATCACCCTATTATTGATTCTTTTCTTTGTTTAATATGAATTTTCTGTTTCCCTTTCCTCCTGCTCTGTGCCAACCCCCCACCCCATCTCTCCATCTCTTCCTATCTTAGTCCAAGCAGGATGATTAATGGATGTAGCTATCCATCCATTGTGTTATAGTTTATAGTCTTGCAGATAACCCACCAGTGTGTCCTGACTGACCTTCATAGTAATGGCTATTAATGAGGGGTCATAAACCATATCTCATCTGACCACAGTAAAGAACGTTGGCAGTGACATGAGACTGTTACACAGTTATGTCCTCTCTCCATGCAGATTCATTAATAATGTGGTATGCATTCCAGGAGATAATGAAATTGAAGCAATTTAAAGTTTTTTTATGGAAACCTTAAGCATGGTGTTTATTATTCTACAGGTTTTTCTTCTGTGCATCTGCTGTATACATGCAATCGCATATGCTAAGAAACTATACAGACATTTAATCATTTTTATTCATTGCTGCTTCCTATATGTTTGTTAGCTATTAAATATTATACATTTCATCATCCAGATTCAAAGCTTCTGTTATGCCTCACATACTGTAACATAATTGTATTGTCATGACCACATGCACATGCTTTTTGAGTGTGGTTAGTATTGTAAATCAAAAACAACACCAAGCGCTGCATGTAAAGGAGCAGGTAATGGTTTTATGGTTTAGGACCATCACTAATCCAGCTAATCAAAGAGTGCTCCCAACAAAACAGACTTGCTTTCCAGCCTGTGCCCTGTGAAGCACCCAGACAATGTGATTAAAACATTGGCTTAATGTCTAGGAAGCACAAACTGGTGTTTCCAAATAATTACAGGGGAAGTTATCTGGCAGTTATTGGTTCTGGAACCCCTGTGAAGTCATTAGGTAATGCCATTATATAATAATGACCTCAATGACTGGGTCCCTTTACCTCCCGGTACTTACTTCCAGTATAGAGAGCGGTTGAGGGAAAACATATCAGACTGGCATAATCATCTGCATTGTTTTCAGCTCCATCCATTGTAGTTATTATATTTTAGTTTGAAAAGTCAGATATAAAATATTCAAACTCCAACAACAATGACGCTAAATGAAGCTGCAGCAGTTTTTAGCTTTCAAAGAGACAACAAAATGCAGGAGAGAAGAACATGTTGGTGTCTCTGATGTGAAAAATATTTTTGCAGCGTTTGTTTGCTGTTTCTTTGAGGGCAGAGAGACACATTCTCCTGAGACCCCACATCTCATCCAATTACAATACAGAATGGCGAAACACTCGCTTGCTTTCTTTCTTTCTTACTTACTTTCCTTCCTTCTTTCTTTTTTTCTCACATGCTTCTTTTCTTGCAACTCTTAATTTTTTATTTCTGTTATTTCTACATGTTCTGTCTGTATAGTCTATACACACATACTCTCTCTCTCCACACCCCTGCCAAGCTCAACTGTTTTTGCTGCGTGGTCTTCAACTTTACCTGCCAGGATTTGGAAAGCAGTAGTCATCTATCTTCAAGGCATACTTTGGCACTGTGAATGTTAAATTAAAAATGTATAGCCAAAGAGAACTGGGTCATATGCACTTTAAGTGTTGAAGACAGCGCTTAGAAAATGAGCATCATCAATCAAGTCTGAGTCTGCAATACTCTATGTATTCAGCATCACTACAGCCCAATTATAAAGTGGACAGTAGAGTGTTTGTTTTTCAGCAGAATATAAACAGAATGTAAACTTTTAATGTAAAAATAGAA
Source organism: Paramisgurnus dabryanus (assembly GCF_030506205.2). Taxonomy (NCBI): domain Eukaryota; kingdom Metazoa; phylum Chordata; class Actinopteri; order Cypriniformes; family Cobitidae; genus Paramisgurnus; species Paramisgurnus dabryanus. The sequence continues at coordinate 20,018,497 of NC_133356.1, forward strand.
ACTTTCTTTACAGTTTTTGAAGCCGACTTTACAACTTGTACACTGTAAAACAAATGTTTGTTGCACTTCACTTTTTTAAAGGGACAGTAAGTGGGATTTCCCCCCATCTAGTGGTGAAATTGTATTTTGCATTCAAACAAATAATGCTCTCTAGCGCCTCGCTTTCCCAAATGCGTGTTGCAACTACGGTAGCCGTCACTGATCTCCTTGTCCGTTTCAGCTGGTTCACGTGTTCTGAACGAAAACTCGTTGTGGAAACGCATTGGTAGGCTAGTGCTTTTTGTCGCTCTCTGCTATTATAGTTTTTCAATATGGCGGAACGACATGGAAGCCTTCTTGAACTTACCCGTTCAATGTAAGTAAAAAGAAGGAATTATAAGCTTACAGTACAAAGAAAAGTCAGATCATTGGCAGAGGACATTTGACACCAATGAGGACATATTTATGAATAAGGACATTGATTAAGAACTACACATTGTCCCTTTAACTTGAATTTATAATTCATTTAAACTTTCTTGACTAGTGAGGAGTTGATAAAAATAAACTTGAATTAGCTTAAGTTATTTGAACTTAATTTTTTATATTTTTTTGCAATTCCTCACTAGTAAAGGCAACTTAAAAATGTAATTGCAACAATGTAGCAACTGTTTACAGTATATTTAAAAAATGTTTTTTTTTTATGTTGTGTGTCTTACTCTGTTTACTCTTTCCCCACCAGCGTGGTCTTTAAAACATACACGGAGTTCTTTCTCTTTCACGTGAGGCGCTACTTCCGGGTTGTATAAGTTGCGGTAGTGCGCCACCTGGTGGATAATCTCGTCATTGGCGGGGAAGCGTTTTCTCTTAATTGATGAGATATCTCGTCAATGGCGGCTAAAGAGTTAACAACTTCCAGTCCATATGACACCCAGGACTTTTATGTCCTGAGGTAAGAGCTACTACCTTATGGTCATTTCACAAGGTACACGGCAAGCGGCAAAATCGCTGCGCGGCTACAGCTTTTCTTGTGTAGTGGAAGCATTTTGTGCAGCGTTTAGTGCCAATCTGTTTATCTTAAATGGCGCCTGCCATGAAGAGCCGTGTCCACAAAAGGAATAGGATTTTAGGTGCACGAGCAAGGCGTGTGGACCAACTCCGCTTTACTTCTGTAACCACCCCTGTTTTGCCGCTTTCCACACATCTCCTATTGAAAAAAGAACTAAACTAAACACTTGCGGTTGCCGCATACTGTGTGAAACGCCCATTATTCAGTTCTTACAGTAATTTCTGATCTTTAAAATATCCTTGATACCAGGGCCGGAGTGGGGCCACTTTTCAGCCCGGGAGTTTCAGGCCCAAGACCGGCCCACTTTTTCCATAGTGTTATTCCAAATTAGCACTTTTTTCAAATTGGATAAATAAAGCAACAGTTCAGCTCTTACTATAGTTTTTATTAATATCATGGTTCAACAAATAAGGTAAAAGTTAAATAATATTTCACTTAAGATAAGAAGTTAACAAAAATATTCCTCTACACTCTAAAAAAGGCTGGGTTACTTTTTACCCATAATGGGTAAATATTGGACAGAACACATGCTGGGTTAAAAATTACTCCATGCTGGGTTAAAAATAACCCAATGTTGGGTTGTTGTTATGCAACCATGGATTATAATAACCCAACAGGTGGGTTAAAACAACCCAGCACTGGGTGAATTTTAACCCAGCAGCGTGTTCTGTCCAATATATAAATAACCCAGCCCTTTTTAGAGTGTATTCCACAAGGAAAGGTTGATAAATTATTAGCATTGCTATGAGGCGGATGATTAATGCAAATAGAAATATAAAAGTCCTTATTAAAAAAGAAAACAATTTGACAAAAATATTGAAACCACTATTGGGTAAATATATAGCATAACAAGTGATTTATAAGCTTTTTTTAGGCTGGTCTTTTTTGATTGGGAACTCAAAATTTGTTATAGGGTTCTGAACACAACCTGAGGGTTAAATAACTTTAATTCATTGTTTACTCATGGCCTCCTCATTTTCAGCAGGGGACTGCTCAGAAGCTGCTTGCATACTATTTGCAAAGTCTATGAATCGCCATGTATACACACAAGGGTAATATTTTAACAAAAAAATGTTTGGCTTGTAAATAGTTTGACAACGGTATTAGCCGAATAATTACATTGCTAATGCTAATCATTACTAGGCTTATTTCTCTTTAAGTTACCTGTTGCCACTTTTGTTTGTCCTCTTGAATATAATCTGTAAGTTTGGCACATTTGGCAGCAGCATCCTCCTCCAATGGATTTTTTCTTCAACCTGTTTTTACGCCCTCCTCCTCTCAGACGCGTATTGTTACGGTAGGGCCGGCCCAGCCTACCGGAGAAAAGGTTTTTTGGACGTGCTATGGACCGAACCAACTCTATGGGAGGGGAGGGGAAAACTCCCTCACATGGTACAACCCATGCAGAGGCTGCGCGATGCAGTGTCAATGCGAAACGTGTTAAGTTTCATTTAAGAGAAGATAGACTCACTAACGTGACAAATGTAAAAAAAAAACACTTGACTGGCCCAAAAGTGAAGCTGCCCACCGGGAATTCTCCCGGTTCTCCCGATTACCCACCTTGGGCCTGCTTGATACTATTAAAGCACAATGTGGTTAACTTATTTACTTCTAAATAGAGTATTACAGTAAATTTGCACTTGTTTATTATTACACCTGTCTTGACCGCATTCAGAGGGGAAGAGAGGATAAAGATGTAATCAATACATAACACTGCTCCTCCAAATCTGTCCAAATGAGAAGATATAGAATTTAATTCTGATCAATTATGCTCCATCCCGAGAGAAAGACAATCATATGAGCACACTTGTGTTTTTTTTTTTTTTTTTTAAAGGAGTAAGTGCGGGAGACATGGCCTGAAAACGTGTACCTAATGCCAAAAAGCGTGAGAGTTCTCAGCCTTGCTAAGTGAAAGCTGTAGTTTGTAGCATTTAGAACAGACTGTTCATTTTCTCACGATTCTTTGACTGTCAGCTGACATTTTGAGTGATGAGAGGGATGAGAGAGAGAAATATCATATCAGTGAGATAATAATAGACCACAGACTCTTAAAGCTGAGAAGAGATCAAGAGAGGTTATATTCTCTGATGACTTCTGCTCTGCACCAAACTACTGCTGCATCATTGAAAGTGTGATTTATATAAAAGTTATTTAAGTTCAACACATTTGGCTGATAGTTTTAATGCAACCTACTATATGTGCAAACATTCGTCTGTGTGTTCATTAAAAATCAAAACCTATGACCTTGGCATTGCTTGGCATCGCATCTGTTATATGATTTTGGCTCATATGCACAGAAAGCTAATTTACTTTAAAAGGTTGTTTAAAGTGTTTTACATTAATATTCTATTTATACAACCTTAACACTTAGAGGGCTATGTGTGTTCGTATGTGAGAGAAAGAGAGAGATGATGTGAAACTATGTGTTTGAAGGTTATCACCTCGCATCTGACACCGTTTGGTCTTCCCTGAAAACCCTGGATATGCTAAATAGCCATCTATATTTAGTTTTATTATGAAAAGAAAAAGATTAAAGTTATTTGTAAGATGTTAAAGTGTAGATCACTTGCAGTTTAAAGCAAATTTCATCCTTTTTATGTAGTCTGTACCATTTGAACATGGCTGTCGTTTAAGCATTTTCCTCCCACATCATCTCCACTGTCTCTATAGATTTACCCCATGCGTATATCTGCCTGACAGAGTCTGATCTGAAGTTTTTGTGTTTCGTGTGACCTCTGACTCCTGAAGTCAGTAGGCGGGGTGCTAAATATGCATTGATGGGCGTGATGGGCATTTGCGATGGCTGTGACATCTGAGCGGGTGAATGTCATATGACTCGTGCTGTCAGATGCCTCACACGAATCTCAACAGTAGTTTTAGCTGTCATTTTAGTGGCGCCTGGTAAGCCTGCACAAACCTCTGAGCTCCAGAGCAGATGGCTTCTATCAGTACTGCCAGTTTTGATGTAACGCCTGTGACCCAATCAGATTTAAGCGCTGCTGCTTTTGGCTGATTGCACTGTTGAGATTTAAAGCCTCTTTAAGCCTTAGGCAATAGATGCACTTTTACCAAAATTCTCACAAGGGCGGGCCATTCTGTTTTAGTTTAGTGAGTGAGCGAGTCCAGATGAAATGGAAAATTATTTTAAAGTCTCGCAAGTAGCGCTGTTGGACCTGATGAACTGTTGTATCGCAAGCTGACCAATCTTTTTTAGTAATCATTGGCTTCGTCCATGTTCATTATGACCCACAGCATCTACAGTAAGTACTTACAATCACCAGTTTCTGATGTGTCCGTGATTGTCCAAAATGTCTTTCTGATCACCTAATGTGACATCTTCCTTTGAGGCCATTTGAATCAGGGATTGAAAACTTACTTTTTGATGTGGGTAGAGTTGTCTTGTATTGACCAACCCAACCGGGTGATTCTCTAAAATTAGACTTATGAGGTGTCATGAAACATTTTGATATTAAAGCAACACTATGTAGTTTCCATGTAAAAATGACTTACAGCTCCCCCATGTGGTTGAAAAGCGCAACAGTGCCTGGTATCAGACACTCTTCTGCAGGCAGGGGGAGGGGCGGGGCTGTGTGCTCTACCCTCCACCGCCACTTTCAGAGTGTGCTTGTAGCAGCTAGGAGGCTGCTCAGGTTGCAGCAACAGTACAATTTGTCCAGTTAAAAGTTGTTCTATCACTGAAATAATTTTAGAGACATTATTTAAAGGTAAAAAATCTACATAGTGTTGCTTTAAAAGTAAATGCAAAGTAAGAGTATCAAAATAAGAAGCATACAGTTACAAAGATCTCTTTATGTACTATTTTGCACATGATTTCAAATGACATCATATAAACCAATTTTGTTGTTTTTTCCACATTAAGGGAGAAAATTAATTTTCATTAGCACAACGGATCCATGACTGGATGTGGGTTCTTTGATATGGAAATATTTATCTAAAAAAATTATCTATAAAAAATCTAAAAAATAAAAAGCTTCAGTGCATCTTATACTATAAACATTTACAGTAAAGAAACATGTGGTATTTGGTGATCATTGGTAAATGTAGAGACAATAATGAGGAATATAAATGTGTCCAGGACCAATTTTCTCATCCTCCGCAACAATTTTTAATCATTGTTTAAGCCCTCAAGGAACTAACATTTTCGAGAAAAAAATTGTTGGAAGGGACATAATTAAGTCTTTCCAAAAGCTGATTACAAAAGAACCACTAAAGGTAGGATGAAACGGTTTTTTTTGTTTGAAAGCAGAGGGTCTGTTCTTTCATTTGGTATATTGTATGTTTATATATTTAAAGAAGAACATTTTCTGGAAGGCATTTAACTTTGGTGAAAATCATGAAAAATGCTGGCGCTGGCTGGCAACTTTTTAAAAAAACGCTTGCGGTGAAAGAGTTAACTGTGACACTCAAGATGGCTACCAGGTTAGCAGTTCTTATTTTTTTTTCTCCAGATAAAAGTTGAAATTTTGTTTATCATAGTACCTAGACAACTTTTTTGTTCTCGTTACCCAAACATGAGATTGTAAATGCATATATTTAATGTAATATCATGTTGCGGTAATGATCATTTTTGATAATGATAATCTAAAACATTTTAATAATTCTATAGGAAATATTTTTAAATCCTCTAAAAATAATGGTTATAGTAAGTTTAGATCTTAATCTTATATGTAAAAAAAATTGGCTTCAAGGGCTTTTTAAAAATTCTGATGTTGGACACATTCTAAATCTGGATTTCATGAGAATAACCCAACCTGTTTTTAACAGAAATTCATAACTTTTAGATATTCTTTTACGTTCTTTAAATAATGCAAATATTAATAAAAGGATGTGAATCTAATGCATTAATTTATTCCCATTAATAACAAAAATGATAAGCATTTAATGTCTTGTCTAAAATAACCTTCATGTCCACAGTCATCCGAGCATATCTTCTTAATCACATTTACCTGAAGCAGAAAAGTCGTACGGATTATTTACAGCATTAATGACCTAATGGTTAGAGAGTCGGACTTGTAACCCAAAACTTGTTTTTTTGAGTCTCATGGGCAGCAGGTTGCGACTGATGTGCCCTTGAGCAAGGCACGTTTCCTCCAATTGCTCCCTGGGCGCTGCAGTGATGGCTAACTATTGCTCTGTGTGTGTGTGTGCGTGCATTGTGTGTGTTCACTACTCACTGTGATGGGTTTAATGTAGAGGTCACATTTCGAGTATGCGTTTCCATACTTGACAATCACATCACTTTCAGTTACATCAACATTTTACTTACAGCCACAAATAATGTTATAGATGTGCAATTATTACCCAACCACATTATGCTGTCAAATAGTTATTTCTAGATATTTTTTAATGACTGTCCGCTCTGTTTATTTCAGGGTTAATAGTATCATTTGTATATTTTTTTGCTGAGCGTTCACATAAGCAATGATTCAGTAACATTCTCCATTTGCACGGTCTAGCTCATCTTGTTCAATCATTGGAAATTGATCATTGCTGTCTCTTTCCTTCATGCAAATAAACCAGCAGGTGTAATGATTCTCAGTAGTAGAAGTTTCTCTTGTAAAACGGATGTCTCTAAGAGCGCTCTGGGCCGGGACAGTATATCTCTATGACATGCTGAGAGATTTTGCATATTAATGCATCACAGATCATGTCTGTGTGCAGGGCCGCAGTCAGAGCCATGAATCCTCATTTGTCTGTGCATGTGGGGGAATGTTACCTTCTCGAGTAACCCCCAGTTTTGATAGGTGAGGGCATTACTGGTATACCCTAAATAAATGTATTTCTGGTTATGGGTCATTATTTTTAAAAAAGGTAACACCTAAAAGTTTACTGTCCAAAACTAAAGAGAGTGTGTGTGTGTGTGTGTGTGTGTGTGTGTGTGTGTGTGTGTGTGTGTGTGTGTGTGTGTGTGTGTGTGCGTATTTTAAAGTATTGCAGTATTTTACTTCAAAAATTTTACTTTCTAATGGCAAAAATCTGCTTAATCCAACCAATGTGTAATATTTTTTCCTGCAACGTTTTGGCTTCCCTTATCAAACCCACCTTCACCCAACCTTCTTGGGATATAACCAATCCCCGCAGAAATCCAATGCATCCTAATGCAAAATCTTAGAGGAATGTCCTTGTCCATGCCATGTTAATAGAAAGAGTGCAGAAAAGAGAGCTTCGGGGATCAATTACAGAGGTCTGGGGTTATAGAAAAGCTACTGTTTCATTTGCTGTTATTACATTGGAGGATTGATTGTAGAGGGAGTTTATTAAGCATTACAAAGAGAGAAACAACAGAAAAATGTTTTCTTCTTATTTGGCCTAGAGGAGAAAGAGTGAGCTGTCTGTGGACCAAATATCTAAATAGGCTTTTATAATCTATGATAATACATGCATTTATTGCTATAAGCGTTATTAAGTCTTTTTTTAGTAAGATTCGTTTTACAAATTGCAGATATTCACAGCTGTATTCATCTTATCAGGAGCAGGTGTGTATTTACCAGATAAGGCAAGGGTTTGAGTTAAACACACACTGACAGGTTATTAAACACACTGCTAAACTTACATTATGAATTGTCTCCAGTACCAAATGCGTACAGTATACAGTAGGACCATAGGAAGAGAAAAACCTGGAAATTTTGGAATTGTTGGCAGTGTTGGGAATCAAGAACTGAATCTATTTCTACACGAAAGCTGGAACTAATTAATTGGCATGACGTTGTTCACTGTCCTTGAACATCTGCTTTGTTATTTTGATATTGACACCAAAATAAAGCAGCACAAGAAGCCAATTGTGTCTAAAATGATGTACGATACATAAGGAATAATTGACAATGGGCCGTTGAATTATAAGAAAATAATGCACACCCAAGGTGGTTCATTACACTGTGGGTGTGCATTATTTTTGAATAATTCAAAGGACCGGAGTCAATTATTTAGCTTATACCACGGTTACCAAAAATATTGCTCTGGTGCCTATTTTTTAGACGTTTTAAAGGTAAGGTGTGCAGTTAGTGAAAAATAATCAACACCCATGGAACATTTCTCAACTAATCAGAATAAAGCATTCAACACACCATCTATACAAATAATATATATATATTAGAAAGGTAGTATCATCCCAAATTGAACACTTTTTTTATACCCGGTTTCCTAGATGAAGCTGCATTACATGAGGTCAAACACATAACAAGTCTACAAGTCAGTGAAAATCATTTTGTAACTTTGATGTCATTGTTATGTGTTTTTTGCTCAAAATGGCTCAGTCATGACTCAGTCACCATCAGACTGAAGTGTAATCGTCTCTGCAGTTGAACTTTGCTGGCACATCATTTGATAGCCGTGCCTTGTTGCCACCACACAGGCGAAAATGTGACTGTTGAATGTGTGAAGTGTCCAATTTCCACACATTTATTTAGTTGAATGAGTGCATGATCTGGGCACTTAAAGTGCACCTCTTGTTCTTCTTGTACTGAATGATGTAAATAAGTGCGTAAATATGCACACCTCAAACTTTTTCTGAATGTAATTAAATAACACAGCAAACTGTTGCTATAAAAGTAAATTTAAAGTGGAATCATAATTTGATTCCCATCATGAGGAACAGCAGTCTGTGCCTTGATGTATTTGTTAATTGTTCCCATCTATCCTTTTAATGCCTGGTGACTGAAAACAATCACGAGAGAGAGAGAGAGAGAGAGAGAGAGAGAGAGAGAGAGAGAGAGAGAGAGAGAGAGAGAGAGAGAGACACACACACAGTCAAGAGGACATCAGGTTCTAATCACAGTGCTGTTTTAATCAAATCCTCGACCTCTCTGCTAATCGCCGGTGATGTTACAGATCCAGATAAAGTGTGCAAGGAGTGTACTGACCTCCCCTTTTCACTTCAATGTATTTTTCCAATTAACCCTCAGGTTAGGCTTTTATTAGGATTTAATCATGCCTGATCCTGGAGAGAGAGAGAGTGTGTGTAAAACGGCAGAGGAGAGAAAGAAAGACAGAAGTGACTCGTGTGCCATACAGTACTCAAGCCTTTAATCAGTTTTCTCAGCTTTGATACTTTTAGTGTACAGTGTACAAGAATTGTTGTCTGGTTTTAAACAGTTTAGCAGTTTTTTTCCAAATAAAATGTCAAAAAACATGCATCAACATTCTAGGTTTGTCCTGATAGCATGCAAGGTCATTATTCATAATGATTTTCTTACTAATTGAAAATTAGAGCCAATTGGAGAAGGAAATAAGAGACACTAATCAATTTGCGGCTGCATCAGAAGCACTGCAGGGTTTCTGTTCTGTCAAACAGGCCAGATGGCCACTGTGTGCGTGTGCGTGTTTGTGTGACTGTGTGTGCGTGTGTAGTAATCCATAGAGGTGTGCGTTATGCTTGGCTCAAAATGATTCTCTAGTTCCAAAAGGTTAAATGGACGGTGCATGCATGTGTTTTCGGTGTGGTCAGTTTCAGTCTTTGACTTTGGGTTCATGCAAGGGTGAAGAACAGCTGCAGAGGATCATTTTAACCTGAAGCGCCAATTGTATCAGACTACCGAATAGATATTTTATTCCTGTCAGCCACAGGGCATCGGATCAGGAGGGCACATCACATACTCAGACAGTGCATGCACAAAGACCATGTTTTTTTTTTTAAATAAGACATCTGACAATAGTGCACCGTATCTCAGCTATATTTTTCGCTTTGATTGCCTGTTTGAATGTGTATGCCTGCATGCTGATGTTCTGACTGAGAAAATCACACTGTTTACGAATAGTTGAGATTGCATTTCATATTGTCTAACACATACACATAGACAGATATGAATGCACAGAGTCAGAGAGTGACAGAGAAAGACTTTTCCTGTGCTGAGTGCCTTAGATGGGCAGATGCTGTCTGGACAGATGGACTTTAAATGTGTGTGCACTTGTCTATGTATGTGTGTGTTGAATTACAGGCCAGACACCGAGCAGATGGAGTGGGATGGTGTAGTTTTACATCATTTTGCACCCAAGGTCAAAAGATTATAGTGCATCTCACATAGATTTGGTATCTTCTAAAATAATTTATAAGCATTTTTATCCCTCATAGAATAATGAGGGATGAAAATCAGTACTTAGCGATACTAAGGTTGTGATCTACAAAGAACAGGAGTGTGACATTCATAAAGAATAATACCATGTTCTGTTCTTTTTTCAGTTCATACTGAACACTTTAAGATTGTAGTTGGACCATAGTATTAAAGGCGGTATTAACATAATGTTAAAGGGACACTCCACTTTTTTGTAAATATGCTCATTTTCCAGCTCCCCTAGAGTTAAACATTTGATTCTTACCGTTTTGGAATCCATTAGGCTGATTTCTGTGTTTGGCGCTAGCACTTTTAGCATAGCTTAGCACAATCCATTGAATCTGATTAGACCATTAGCATTGCGCTAAAAAATAATCAAAGAGTTTCATTATTTTTCCTATTTAAAACTTGACTCTTCTGTAGTTACATTGTGTACCAAGACCAACGAAAAATAAAAAGTTGTGATGTTCTAGGCAGCTATGGCTAGGAACTATACTTTCATTCTGGCGTAATAATCAAGGACTTTGCTGCAGTAACATGGCTGCAGCAGGCGTATTGATATTACGCATTACCCAAAAAAAAAATCCCCTTGGTTATCTTTCAATAGCAGGGGCTTTTTTCGGGCACTGTGTAATATCACTAAGCCTGCTGCCACCATGTTACATCACCAGAGTCCTTGATTATTACGCCAGTATTGTTCCTAGCCATATCTGCATAGAAAATAGGAAAAAAATTTTGCGCAATGCTAATGGTCTAATCAGATTCAATGGATTGTGCTAAGCTATGCTACTGTAAAAGTGCTAGCGCCAAACCCAAAAATCAGCTGAATGGATTACAAAACGGTAAGAATCAAATGTTTAAAACTAGGGGAGCTGGAAAATGAGCATATTTTCAAAAAAAAGTGGTGTGTCCCTTTAAGCTGTCGCCAACAGGGCTCCAATGATGTGCTCCAATGATGTGAGAAACCAGGCTTAGCCGGGAGGGCCAATTTCCCCTTTAAATAATGTGCCTTTGAGGTACTAATATGAACTCCTCAGGTATAAAGGTGTACTGTACTTTTTAAAAGATACTACCCCAGTGACAGCATTTGTACCTGTTTTCAACTTGTGATTAGCTAAAATGTTCAATTTAACCATAATGCTTTAACAAGATACACTGTGTGCAACTCATGTTACTTGAAGCGTAATTACTCCATTCTCCTCCTCAGATGTTTCTTTTGAGAAGACTCATGCTGTGTCTGAAACGGCCTACTTCCATACTATATAGTAGGCGAAAAGCAGTAGGCGAGGCGAGTAGTATGTCCGAATACATAGTATTCCAAAAAAAGTATGCGAAAAGTACCTGGATGACCTACTACAGTACTTCCGATTAAAGTTTGAAGTGTTCATATGACGGACACTTCACTATCCCATGATGCACCAGGAGAGGATTTATCCAACGAAGAAGAGGAGGCGTCATCAATGATGCGGCTGTTTTTGCGCTGGTATGACATGACGTGATCACTACATATGTCACGTGATGTATCAACATGGTGGATGTAGTACGTCCCAATTGCATTCATACTACAGGGTTCCCACGGGTCCTTGAAATCCTTGAAACTTTGTGAATCTGTGGAAAAAATTCAAGGCCCTTGGAAGTTTTTGAAAATAAACTTACAGGTCATTGAAAGTGCTTGAAACTATTTTGTGCAAGAAGTTTCCTGGAAAAAAATCCATATTATTCCCTGTGTAGTGTAGGATAATATCATAACAATTCTAGACTTTTTAAACACACGTCACATGCTAAACTGTTCACTTTAATGATTATATCTTCTGTATGTGAATGTTGATTCATACCAAAATGCTTTTTTGAATAGTTGTGTTTGACACATGAAAACGTCTAAGGTTATGTATATAACTGTTGTTCCCTGAGAAGGGAACGAGACGCTGCGTCTCCCTTGCCATACTTCCTGCATCTTTGTAACGCCGTCTTTGGCAATATTTCAGATAGCAATATACTTCCTGACTCCCGAGTCACCCTGTCTTTGTCGTTAAGCCTCACCATTAGTTGAATTTGATATACACATTCAGACACACTTACCCCTGGAGGCGTCCCCAAAGTGTCACCGCAGTGACGCAGCGCGAGTTCCCTCGAAAGGGAACTGTAACAATGTATCTTAAAAGGTAACACGATGTAACCTTGCTCTCACTTGAAATGTGTCCCCACATTAGTCCTTAAATTTGAGAGTATTGGACCTAGAAAGTCCTTGAAAGGTCCTTGAATTGGAAGTTAAATAAGGTGTGGGAACCCTGATACTACCAAGATTCATACTATACAGTACCTACTGTTTTAACGGTCAGTAAGTTGGTACTTCATCTCATTGTACAGTATGCGGTTTCAACTCACTGTACAGTATGCCGTTTCGGACGCAGCCTCAGCAACACTTTTCTCCTCTAAAGTCGTATACTGTATGACAACGTCACAAACTTTTCTTAGATTTGCTAAGACACCAAAGTCTGCAATCAAGTAAAATATGTATTTTTTTTCTCGAAATTCTTCCATAAAAATGACGTGAGCTATGCTATGCACATTATTTTAATAACTTCGTACTCCTCAACTCCTACCATTACAGCGTCTAGGGTTACAATCTCCTCTAGGTGCATCCTTAAAGACAAGCACCTTATTAGCAGAGTCCTTAAAGACGCACACACATACTGTACTGTACATGCACACACAAAAACACATAGACATACACGCTCCACTCCTGCTCTAATGCAACCCATCTCTTGTTTTTAATTGGCTCTCATTATAACCAAACTGCTACTGTATCTCTGCTTATCCAGAAATGTTAGTTAATAGTGCGATGTGTAAAGCCGGCAATTAGGCGCATCTGACAGGCGAGAACACAGCAGCGCCGGTCGCTTTGATGACTCGGCTGTTCGGCCGGGATGACTGTTTGTTTTGGCTGCAGGGATCCAAAGGGACGAGCACAGTTTTGTTTAACAGGAAAAAAAACAGGTCCTTTATAAACTGCCTGTGTGTTTTGGCAGACCTGTAGAAAAACGGTTGATTAATTCAAATGTTTGTCAGTGCCGTGGGGGATTTATATGAAAAGGGTTGTTTTGTGGAGCAAGAGTTTCTGAGCTGGGGATTGTATCATACTCTTTGTTTGTCTTTGTCTGTATTTTTCCATTTGTTAGTTTAAAGTATATATACTTTTAACTGTTTATACCCTGCTCAGTTAGTAAACCCAGAAATTCAAAATGATCTACAGGCAAAAAGCATTTGTGTTTCGGATGCCGAATATTCTGTTTTTATAACGAGACACTGTGCAAAAGTTATAGGCCACCATCACACCACTGGATTTGTTGTTTTTGCAATTAATTTATAATTATTTCTTATTCTCTTTATTATAATACAACCAGAAAATAGGACATTTGTTTGCAGTATTAAAAAATAGAATAAAATTGTAAGATAATATATTTCATGTGACCTCCTTTTACAATCAAACAATAGAAACCCTAATGTGTCATCTTTGGCTGCGTCCCAACCCATCTACTTCCATACTATATAGTAGGTGAAAAGCAGTAGGCGAGGCAGGTAGTATTTCCGAATTCATAGTATTCCAAAAACAGTAAGCGAAAAATACCTGAGACCATGATGCCCCCGGGAGAGGAGTTATCCAACAAAGATAAATTAAAATAAAATAAAAATATATTGCTATGTTAAAACAAGCTGGTTGTGTGCTAAAAATTAGCATTTCAGGGATGTCTGTCATGGTAGTCCAAAAAGTATTTTATATATCTCTCTTCATATCACATTTCAGCATGTTTACTATTAAACACATTACAGTACTGTATTTAATAAATGAAGTTTATTTAGCTAAGTTCGGGAGGAACATGGTCATCCAACCAATCAGCGCAAAAAGGTCTCTATACATAGCCATCCCTTACCTCTGTATCATGACAATTTGTTGTAGCATCCCTCCTCCTCTCCATCGCCTCACTCTTAGCTACTGTAGTACATCCATCCCAGTTATATAGGGGGAGTACTCTGGGATTGGGTTAAAATTCCCATCACAGAGCTCTCCTCTAGGACAGCATGCCAAATATGCTGTATTATCATATCACCCTATTGATTACATGTTAATCAATTTAAGTTATATTATGTATCTTACAATCATTCTCTCTTTCTGTCTTTGCAGGTGAGCCAGCTCTAGCAAAGGAGAACAACTGCCTGAACGCAGCGAAGGCCTGCAACCTAAACGACACCTGCAAGAAATACCGTTCGGCTTACATAAGCCCATGCACGAGCCGCGTCTCAACAGCCGAAGTCTGCAACAAGCGCAAATGCCACAAGGCCCTGCGACAGTTCTTCGACAAGGTGCCACCCAAGCACAGCTACGGCATGCTCTACTGTTCCTGTCCTTTAGGAGATCAGTCGGCCTGCTCCGAGCGCAGACGCCAAACCATCGTGCCGGCCTGTTCGTATGAGGACAAAGAGAAGCCCAACTGCCTGACACTGCAAGCCGCCTGCAAGACCAACTACATCTGCAGGTCTGAACCACAGAGAATGCATGGTTAATAAAGCCAATGCAAATGCTTTGGTGTACTGTATCGATGTTAGCAATATATTATTAACAATATCTCGTTGTTATTGGTTTTAAATGCTAATGCAGTTTTTATAAACCAGGTCTTATAAATCTTTAATAAAAATTCCACCCAGAAAGTTAAGAACAGTTGGTACTCTCTCACACACAGTTACACACAAACACTTCAACTTATCTCATGTGCATTAACACTTGGCAGTGCAAAATGAGCTATTTAGAGGTGCCAAGAAATGCCTCTCAAAGTCTGAGAGGCAAAACACACCGAAATGCTGCAATAACAAGTTGTCCCCACTAGGGACACGCTTACCCGTGTGCATCTGAAACCTTCATCTATTGGGAAATAAAGCGGTTATTAAGGTGATGCAGGAGAACACATAGCGAGGGCAATGCTGTTGATTATTGAGGTCTAGCAATAAAAACTGCAGCCCTAAATCCGGTTTGTACAGAAGGAAGGCAACCCCAGAGTGCTCTAAATGGCTTGTTAAGGATTCATTAGTACACAGTGGATGTAGTTTTGGCACGTAAATGTCTTTAGGCTTCGAGAGAGCGTCAGCTAATGACCCTGCTCAATCAGACCAGGGGCCGCTCTGCAATCTGGGGGCGCACTTTAGACAGCCATACAAATAACTGGAATATATTTGGTTATACTTGAGCTCCAGGTCTTTACAATTCACATTCTTTCAGTGCTTCTTTCTTTATCCACTTCATTTGCTGCTTTCCTTTCTAATCTTGTAACTGTGATTTGTTGGCCCGTGATCCTTTGTTGTGACATAATCGGTTAAATCAGCCAATCAGAATAGCACAAAGATGAGTTCTCCAGAGAGCCTCTTATTAAAGCAGGTGATAGCAACTACGCGTGTATCATTGGAGAAAACTCCACTGTCAATGTAAATCATGTGTGCCTAGTAAAATTATCGTATCTGTAAGTAATGCAGCTACACGACAGTCATTCACAGTTTGTAGATGCTGTAGAAATAAATAAGCTGTGTCGTAAAATGATTCCTAGTTTGCTATATTGTCTGTAATTTCCAAATGAATTTTTTTTTTAAATCAAAAGTTTTACATTGCATTTATGCATTTGATAGATGATTTTAATCCAAAATGACTTACAGTGCATTTATGGTATATATATATACTGTGTATATATATATACATTATCAGTATGTGTGTTACCTGGCAGTCGAACCCACAACCTTTGTGTTGCTTACACAATGCTGTAGTTCAGCTACAGGGATACATTTCATGAAAAAAAGACTTAGGATGAGCAGACAGGAAGTTATTTTATTATGTGAAAAGTTGACCTTAAAGCTTTTTTCTCCCTTAAATGGGATCCTGCAGCGTTACAAATTTTTAGTTAACCTTGAAGGCTCCCCCATAGTGTTCTGTATAGACTTTTTGGGAGTAGATGTCACAGTTACATCACTGCACGCGCAATGTGGTGGCAGAAAAACAGTGGAAATGAATTACACACAAGTGAAACGAGCAAGATAACTCACTAGAAAATGTCTTGTTGTGCTGTTGAGTGTCAGAATAGGAATGCCAAAAATGATGGCCTTCGTTTTTATGGAGTACCGTCATCGAAGACAAAATTTGAAGATGTTTAAACGTAGGTGTTTATGGTTGCAATAAGCCCTTTAAAGGACAGACTGTCACTGTAGTAATGAAATCATCTGAAAATCTTTTAATAATTAGAATAGAAAATAGTCAGTCGAAGTCTGTCCCCTCTATGTGTTTCTCACCCTACAGTCACATTAGCTACAAAAGTGAACGACACCGAGCGACACGCACTCGCTTGATGGGCGTTCCTTGGCTAGTTTCCAAAAGCGGTATCAAAAGTCACTTTAGAGGTATTGTTAAGTTACAAGAACGGTGTTTTTGGATTTAAAAGTATTTATTTCTCGATAAAAGTAACAAAATATTTGAGATAAAATGCCAAACTTATCAGATATATACATAAATATGCATTTTCCGCCATCTTGAATTATTTTCTCAGACTCGACCACAGACCTACGTCACGCTGCTCTTTCACACCGATTGGCAGTCGCTTTGTCGCATCGCTCAGCATTTGCATAAAATAGCCTGCTTGTCTATTTTGGCCCCGCCCTGCTCGCGCAGCGGCGGGCTCGTCGCTTGTCGCTGGCAAACGGCCACTTCCATTGAAAATGAATGGTAGCCTGTCGCTCTGTCTCTGTCGCTTGTAGCCAATGTGACTGGGGGGGTTATAGCGTTTTCATCATGTTACGTTTATAATTTATTTAGAAATATTAAAGATTTGAATGGGTTATACTGAAAAAGCAATACTATCACCATTTATTAAATATTTCAGAATTTTTCAGTTTTCTATTATTTCTTTTTACCTTATATCTTAGCCTATGCTTCTTCCTGTTTCTTGTAAAATTATGATGTTTACATACTTAATAAATGTATAAATATAACACACATATGATGTAAATTGTTCTTAATATATAAACAGGCCTATGCATATTAATTTGTATGTAAACATAATAGTTTTATAATAGTTATAAAACAAACAATTAGGCTATAAATATAAGGAAGAAATAATATAAAACCGGAAAATGATGGTATTATAAATGGTATTATATAGCATATGTAAAAAAAAAAACGTAACGTGATGAAAACGTTTTAACCTGATAAGGAACACTGTGCCGTACACGGCACACCCCCTCCCTTGCATGTGAGGCTGCATTACGTCATTGTAACTTTGAAGCATTATATCTTCAAAATATACGGTCATGCGGCACATCGTTGTAAAGCTTAGACTTTCGGGATTCCATTAAGCGCACACAGAAAGCATAATATGATTTTTAGCAGTCATAAAACTGTAATCTAGTTGTTAGTTACCTGAACCGGGCGGCGCCGATTTAGGATATTTACTTACCTTCAAAATCTTTCCTTTATCCGCTTCGGTGAAATTGTCCAAAACAAATTGTTCATAAATCCCCAAAAGTCCAAGGAAATGGAATATCCAAGCCTTTTAATCCAAAACGATTTGTTCATCTCACAATCTTGACGTTTCTGACCGAATTACGATATAAATAGTGTATACAATAAGTTCACTAACAGACATTCGTTCGAATCTCACTTTTCATTCATGATTTATAATGAATATATTCGGATGTCATGTTTATTGTGCAACGTCTGAGGAACAAATGCGCCCCCTTGTGGAATTTCAGCCGTTCCATAAGAGGCTACGAAACATTACACTAAGGGGAAAAATAGGGAAACGTACCTCGACAGAACACCGGATCCATAACAATCACAGTTTAATGCTAAAACCCTTCACACCGCTACTGCAGAGTTGTCACTTTCTGCCACCAGTTGGGCTCCGCCCACAAAAAAGTCATCTCTGTTTGCAAACACGCAAATGGTCTATTGTTATAACACACTGCATAGCAAATCAGTGTGAATACTGAAACACACTTTATATTTGCAGTCTTCTGCAATGCTTCACCACTGCAACATTGTTTTTATGGTTTATCTTG
Organism: Paramisgurnus dabryanus; assembly: GCF_030506205.2. Taxonomy (NCBI): domain Eukaryota; kingdom Metazoa; phylum Chordata; class Actinopteri; order Cypriniformes; family Cobitidae; genus Paramisgurnus; species Paramisgurnus dabryanus. The sequence continues at coordinate 20,036,701 of NC_133356.1, forward strand.
TGAAACCTGGTGATTATTATATCTGATTCAAAGTTTTTAGGATTAGTGTCTTCTCATACATGTGGTCAAACTATCCTGCTGCCAGTCATGAAGTTATCAAAAGCGTTGTCATCTGCCATGGTGGTTAACATACAAACTGACATAGACCCTTTATCGTACTTATTATCATCCTTTATTGCTTTATCACGTCAGCTGGTTAAGACACGCTGTTAGCTGTGTTGTGCCATAGGGCTTCAGTGTATTTGCGCGCAGATCTCACAATAATCCCACAACATGTGTCTGGAGAAACGGCACAGCACATTCATTTACACTTTCATTCTTAACACTGCAGTAGGCTGCTGACAATCTTCCAGCACTTTTAACTGCCAAAACTGTGTGCATGTGTGTGTGTTCAGTTTGCCTCAAACACAGATTTTGTAACATATGTTTTGTTTACATCATATTGAAACACATTTAATTACAGTATAAAGTGATGTTGATAGTACTCAGTTCTCATTGTGCAAAAGTAGATTACAGAAAAGGGGTAATAAACTACATGATTTAATGTGTACTGTATATGTGCTTGTGTTTTGTAGGTCTCGTCTGGCTGACTTTTTCACCAATTGTCAGTCAGAACCAAGGTCTCTGTCTGGCTGTCTGAAGGAGAACTATGCCGACTGCTTGCTGTCATACTCTGGTCTCATTGGTAAGAAACGGGAAACAGGTTCATACAAAACTTATAATGGATAACAAATCTTGGATAATGACCAGCAGATTAACTTAATGGTTAACATAATGGTTCACAAGGGCACCATCCCCTTGTAAACCATTACGTTAATCTAATGAATTTTGTTATTTCCTTAGTTCAGTACCATAGCACTGATACAAATAGCTGATTATTCAGACTGATATCTGCCGATATTAATACAGATACTTTTAGTTTGGTGGTTATGTTAACTTGCATTAACTAAATTCTGAAGACCATGAATGTTATTCATTTATATATTGAACATTAAAATGGTGACATTCCTTTACATTTTCAGCTCAAATTCAGTGCATTCTCCTGTTCTTTTTTGATTGACAAGATATATTGGCCATGACGATTGTTTTTAAACTATTGGCCAATAGCTAATAGTGTTTAATGGTGCTTTTATCAAACAATACTGATTGTTGGTCGATATATTGGTGAATCTATATCAATAATTTTTTTATGTATTCTTGAAAATAACATACCAGCACTGCAGGTAAATTAGCAGTCTCTGACATTTTTAACACCATCCTCATATCAAAGGAATATAGAAAATAAACGATTTCATAATCTGACTAATTTGTATGAATTTGTACAATATGAATCGTACAATAACATATTGTTATTAGAAAAAGCATGGAATAAGCTCCACCCCAGTCCCACACATAAGTCGTCATGAAACGTTAGTAGCGACTGTATTTTTTCCCCGTGATGACGTATATCTGAGTGAAATGGCTTTTGAAATGTAAAAAGGCATGGCTTGAGTTGAATTCGTCCATCAAGAATTGACTGGATCGTTGGAAGCTGGGTCATGTTGCCAGTTGCTAATCGCTGCAATCATTTCCCAGACCCCGCCCACCTGTCATACCATATGACCAGAAGTACGAGAGATCGTTTCGAGGAGGGGAGGAGATTTGCATTTTTGATTAAAGATTATAAGGCGCATACATTTTTTTTTTAAATAAAGAAGCTCACCGATAATCTTTTGTAAAAAAAAAACACAATATTGCAAAAAATGTAAAAAAAAGTATTTTAATTTCATTGCGCTTTTAACCCAACGTCACTGTTGCGAAACAGACGCGTACAAATGTGATCATTTGACTCAACCCTCGTTCAACCATTAGGAGGCATTTTTTTAAATCTAGTTGTCATAAACAAATGAGTACCGTCCACTCCTGTAACTGGCGAGAGACGAATGACATGAACTCCACTGCTTCGCTCTCATTGGTAGTCGCTCCAGAAAGTCGCTCATCAATTTGCATAAAGTTAAACTTTTCTTATTTTTGTTGCATCGCTGGACACGCCCCATTCGTTCACCAACGGTGTCGCCAGAAGTCACCAAGCTGCCATTGAAATGAATAAAATGATGGATTTTACTGCTACTGCTAGTCACTGGCGGTCTGAACAGGCCGATAGCCTCTTCGTAAAAGAGTTATTAAATAACGTAAAAACGTGTAAAAACGTAGAATAATTTACTCCATA